>NC_086114.1:684166-1026250 GCF_963921235.1 Mobula hypostoma | reverse complement strand
GGAAAGGGCTAAGGCCGAAAACAAAGGGGAAATTAAATGAGTGCTCATTTTGAGTTGGGATTCCACAAACAGAAGTTTAAAAATTAGAAGGATTTATTGACCTGAAGAACAGGTCGAGCAGGAGTGAGTGTGGTTTGAATGACTTCCAGAGAGCACCAATGGAAAGGATGGACTCATTCTTTTAGCAATTACTGATTGTTTTACTTTTATCCTAAATGCCATCTTACAGGTAATGAAAGTGGATGTTTCAAAGAGTCAGAGCATTGCCAAGTCTGAAACAAATGTACACACCCAGATTCCTGAAATTCCAGGGTAATGCTGAAATTGAAGTATCACTTAAAAGAAGGCTTCTATATATAATGCATAAGGATTAAAACAGCAGAATTATACACAGCATGGAAACAGGTCATTAAGCCATCATGTCCACACTGGCCACTGGGCACCCATCCATGTTCTGGCTCTTGCTCTATGACCTTCAATGTCTAGGCAATTCAAGAGATCCTCTAGACACTTCCTAAATGCTGTTATCAACTCTACTTCCACCACACTCTCAGGCAGTGATTCTAGACACTCACCATTTTCTTGGTGAAAAAGCTCCCCTTAAATTCCCTCTAATTTCTTTTCCCTAGCCTGAAATCTATTCCTATAGTTTTACCTACTTCTGATGGGAAAAGATCTTTGTTATATCTATACCCCTCATAATTTTATATATTGAATCATGTCCCCTCTTAAGCTCCAAGCACTCCAAGTAAGAAAAAAATTTCCAGCTTCTCCAGCCTCCCCAATAACTAAAATGCTCCATCCTAGGCAACATTCCAGTAAATGCACCCTCTTCGCAATAACACATTGTTCCTGTATAAGACCAGAAGATATAGGAGCAGAATTAGGCCATTTGGCCCATCGAGTCTGCTCCACTGTTTCAACATGGCTGATCATTTCCCTCTCAGTCCCACCTGTACAGGTGCACAGTAAACCTGTTCACAATAATGTATAACTTTTCTTAAAATTTTAGGTGGGCTTTCCCTAACCAATAAACACAAGTATTCATTATGAATACTTGGAACCGTCACTCCAAGTATATTAAATTCTAAAGCATATATTTTCTCTAAAACACTAATGCAAATAGCAATCAGCATTGAATTGTAGTTAATTAAAAATTAAACCTTAGGCAACAAGGTCTCACCTTATCAAGTAAATATTAATGAAAAATGTGCATCCCTGGGAGACAGAACACTGGAAAACTAAATACAGCATTATGAATTATTATTCAATATTTATTATTCTCACATAATATGCATTTATATTACCCATAACAGAACTGCTGTCTTTTCTTAAAATGTTTAACAACCATGAGCAGACAGGGACTTCGAGACCGAGAGACTATTGGTTATCACTAATTGAACCCTCTCTGACAAACATTTTCTCCCCTGCCCATGTGAATAACAACACTTCATGAGCATGCACTTATTCTAACACTTTCCACCTACCAGCTCAATTATGCTTTTTCTTCTATTGAATTCAGAGGAGTACTGATACCCTAGTCCAATGCTGGGAATGTCGCTCAGACATACTTTTGAAAAAGTACTTTCAGTTAAGTACTTCATTATCCTGAATTTTATAAGAAAATCATACACCATCTCACATACATATACTGGGCACCATGGTAACGTAGTGGTTAGCGTGATGCAATTACAGCTTGGTGTTGGAATTTGAATTTCAATTCCAACATCCTCTGTAAGGATTCATACGTCCTCCCCATGCGGTTTTCGCCAGGTGCTCCAGTTTCCTCCTACATTCCAAAAACGTACCAGTTAGTAGGTTAATTGGTTATTGTAAATTGTACTGTGATTAAGCAATGATTAAAACGGGGGTTGCTGGGAGGCGTGGCTTGAAGGGCCTGATCCATACTGTATCTCAATAAAGTAAAATAAAATCTACAGTTAACATAAGCAGTCATTGCAGATACTTATCATCACAAGGGTCTACACCAAGATGTTTTATCTATAACACTCAGCTTGGAGCCTAAAAACTGATGTGAACAGATTATTGGTCAAGATAGTGGTAATGATTATCATACAATCAGTGTATTGAAAATCAAGCTAAACATTTGAAAAGATTTAGCAGAATTAGAACAATATACATTGCAGACATAATTGCTTTACAATTTGCAAATACCATCGACAAAGCATAAACAATCCTTTATAGACAACAAAGTTAAAGAATACCACCAACCAAAAACCACTGGAAATAATGGCAATTTCTTAAAATACAATGTAACCTTGATTCAGATTCTCATCGTTTCTGGGGACAAGATATTTCTAATTTTACAAGGTGCAAAGATAAGATTTTTATTGTTCTCCACAATTATTTATGGCCACGTCAAAAATACTTCTGGTTTGAAGGGAGGCCAGGACTGTAGATGTGCTTCACATGGACTTTAATAAAGCCTTTGACAAGGTCCCACACAGAACATTGAACAGCACAACATACTATGGATCCTTTGAACCACAATGTTGTGTTGATTGATATCCCACAAGTGAAAATGGTTCTAAAGATTAGGATTCAAGGTAAGTTGGGAAACTGGATCCAAAACTGGTTTGGCTATAGGACACAGAGTTGTGATAAAGGGATTGTTTTTGCAATTGGATGTCTGTGACTAGTAGCGTCCCACAATGTTCAGTGTTGGGACCTTTGTTCTGTATAATACATGTGAATGACTTTTATTTTATTTATTCAGAGATACAGCATGGTAACTGGCTCTTCCAACTCAATGAGCCCATGCCGCCCAATTCAACCTGCACCTTTGGAATATGGCAGGAAACCGAAGCACCCAGTGGAAACTCCCACAGTCACAGGAAAAACATACAAACTTCTTACAGGCAGCAGCAGAATTTGAAGACAGGTTGCTGCTGCTGTAATAGCTTACACTAACCACTACCTAATATCCATATCACCCTTAATGAATGTGGGCATTGGAGGCAAAACCAGTAAGTTTGACAATGTCCTTACTTAGAAGGTTCAGCACATTACTGACACTCTAACAAACTCCTACAGAAGTACTGTTGAACATTTCCTGACTGGCTGCATTATGGCCTGGTACACCAATTCCAATGTGTGGGAATGTAGAAAGCTACAGAAGGTACTAGTCTCTGTACTCATCACCGGCATGTCATTCTCCACCATCAATATTTTCCACAGGAGGCGCTACCTTAAGAAGGCATTAAGTATCCCCACCATCTATCCATCAAGAAGAACAGAAGCTTGAAGACCCACACTCCTAGGTTCAAGCAACACACATCAAAGTTGCTGGTGAACGCAGCAGGCCAGGCAGCATCTGTAGGAAGAGGTGCAGTCGACGTTTCAGGCCGAGACCCTTCCTCAGGACTAACTGAAGGAAGAGTGAGTAAGGGATTTGAAAGTTGGAGGGGGAGGGGGAGATCCAAAATGAAAGAAGACAGGAGGGGGAGGGATAGAGCCAAGAGCGCCTATCATTTTGGATCTCCCCCTCCCCCTCCAACTTTCAAATCCCTTACTCACTCTTCCTTCAGTTAGTCCTGACAAAGGGTCTCGGCCTGAAACGTCGACTGCACCTCTTCCTACAGATGCTGCCTGGCCTACTGCGTTCACCAGCAACTTTGATGTGTGTTGCTTGAATTTCCAGCATCTGCAGAATTCCTGTTGTCTACTAGGTTCAAGAACAGCTACTTCGCTTCAACCATTCGGTTCTTTAACCATCTGGCACAAACCTAATCACTAGAGCTTAGCAACACTATGATGAATTTGACCACTTCGCATTAAAATGCATTCTGATGTTTTGTTCAAATTATTTCTTTCCTGTAAAAAATGTTTTACGTTTTTCTTGTGAATGATGTTCATATGATGCTATGCCTGTGAAGCTGCTACAAGAAAGATTTTCATTACATCTGGGTCCACATGTACTCTTTCATGTGACAATAAACTCGACATCTGGTAAATAGAATTTCATAAATTTACAGACCCAATACACTGGTGTAGTACATGCTTATTGATCAGTATATATCATGTGACCATTTCTTTTTGCCTTTATAGTTTGTATTTAATTTCAAATCAGCACTGAGTAAGTATAAAATATATTGAAGGCTTGCTAAAGATACTGCAGAGTTTTTTCAAAAGAACATTTCAAACCAAATTTCAGAAGAAATTCACAGGAAATGAAATAATTTATTTCACGTTTTTCATTAATGCAATACAAAAAGAACTACCTTTGTAAACCAATGCAGGAAGTATAACACTTGCCAAAAATTCAGTTAGATTACAACACAAAAATGTTTTCTATTCAGATTCCTCTGAATCTACTAAGCTCAGTATTTCTTACTTATTTCAAATGTTTTTATTTCTCTTCTTAATCCAATGTATTTCTGTTTCTCAAATGAAGCAGTTCAAAACTTAAGCTGGTTCATTATAGAAAGAAACATAGAAAACCTACAGCACAATACAGGCCCTTTGGCCAACAAAGCTGTGCCAAACATGTCCCTACCTGAGAAATTACCTAGGGTTACCCACAGCCCTCTATTTTTCTGAGCTCCATATACCTTCCAGGAGTCTCTTAAAAGACCCTACTGTATCCGCCTCCACCACCGTTGCCGGCAGCTCATTCCACGCACTCACCACTCTCTCCCTGATACCTCCTCTGTATCTGCTTCCAAGCACCTTAAAACTGTGCTCTCTCATGCTAGTCATTTCAGCCCTGGGAAAAAGCCTCCGACTATCCACAAGATCAATGCCTCTCATCATCTTATACACCTCTATCAGGTCACCTCTCATCCTCCGTTGCTCCAAGGAAAAAAGGCCGAGTTCACTCAACCTATTCTGATAAGGCATGCTCCCCAATCCAGGCCACCATCCTTGTAAATCTCCTCTGCACCTTTTCTATGGTTTCCACATCCTTCCTATAGAGAGGCGACCAGAACTGAGCACAGTACTCCAAGTGCGGTCTGACCGGGGTCCTATATAGCTGCAACATCACCTCTTGGCTCTTAAAGTCAATCCCACGACTGATGAAGGCCAATGCACCGTATGCTTTCTTAACCACACAGTCAACCTGCGCAGCAGCTTTGAGTATCATATGGACTCGGATCCCAAGATCCCTCTGATCCTCCACACCGCCAAGAGTCTTCCCATTAATACTATATTCTGTCATCATATTTGACCTACCAAAATGAACCACCTCACACTTATCCGGGTTGAACTCCATCTGCCACTTCCCAGCCCAGTTTTGCATCCTATCAATGTTCCACTGTAACCCCTATCTATCTGCTTTTACAGCCATTGTCCTCCACCTTCCCTTCTTCACTACTTATTAACTCATAAGTTCTATTACTCCAGATATTTGCATAGTATCAGATCCATAGCAAGATGATCTTCTTCTTGATATCACTGATAAATAGATTTCATTCCACACTTTCAGACTAGTCTCAAGAAAGGCAGGGTGTGGAATGTTAGGCAGATGAAGGACAAAGAATTGCACACAGATGAGACCTTCATAGCCAGCCTGGATTAAAAAGTAAATGCTCTTCTACTTCCTTATGCTTATTATGCTTAGTTACTTTTCTTTTAGCTGCTGACATGAGCTGACCCCTCCTGGGATCAAGACTGATGTCATGAAAGAGCTATTGTAAACATCACTTTCAATTTTGTGCTGCAAGAAGTGTCTTTCCGACTGTCACTTAAAATAATTTGACTCTATATTTTACAGAACAGACAAAGAGGGTCCTTTAACCAAGTGAATATTCTTCAGTTTGTGTATCATACTTCTATGAAGCTTATCAACACTCTCATGAATATTATTAAATTTTTTTTGGCGTGTGCCTGCGTGCGTGCGAGTCTGTGCGTGTGCGTGCGTTCGTGATGATGTCTTTTTCATGGCCTTTACCAGGCGCGGAGTGAGACAGAGAGACTGTGTGGCCCGTCACTCCTCACACAGACATTTTCGCAGTATTTTTCCCTTTATTTTACGAGGTTGAGTTGTAACCCGGCACGGATGGAAAGCATACTCGGGAGCGGACCTTACTGGCTTCGAACCTGGGAGCCTCCGCTCCTGGGTCCGGCACCGATGTCATTGCACTACCAGCTGGCTGAATATTATGAAAATTTAAAACTATTCTTTTCCATCACTTTAAATCCTTGCACTCACAGATCCCCAAATTATTTGAAACTTCTGTTCTTCAGGTAGTCAGCTTGGACCAAATACACGTCCAAGTTTGAATAACAAGATGACTAGCAGCAATTCAATGGGGAGGTAGACAACTTCTCCAAATCAACACCAATACTTACACATTCTCTTTGCTACATTGCTGTGTATGGCCAGATTCACACTTCCAATGTGAGCTGGTTGTCTAAGAAGGTAAAGTTCAAACGGATCATCTAGCTTTTTTAAGCAGTATTTTTATTCTTAAAAGCTTTCTCATTGAACCATGAGATCAGGAGGTTAATTCCTATAAGCCAAATCACTCTGGAACGGTCAAGGCAGCAGCACTGTCAGCATACTAGCCGCCTGCTTCATTATATTTCACCTATCACCATGACTTTTATCGTATACATGCCCAAGTAATGCAGAGATGCCTATCAAGCTGTCAGTGGGGAGGCCAGTACCCAGTTTATGCCCTTCCACAATGTTTCTACAAAACACAACTAAAAAAAGTTATAATAGAGTCATAGCAAGAGCTAGAAGAAATCAATCAGCAATTGTCTTCTAGCTGTTGGATAATGCCTTTAAATAGAGTATGTGGGGTAACTTGCTGCTAGCGAATCCATGTGTAAGGTGAAGAAATTGCACTTGTTAGAGCATCACGCTGCAGTGGATGAAGTCTGCATTGCACAATGGCTTGCAACTTATCTGTTGTGTAAACCTGTTATACACTCTGGATATTTCACTGGGCATATTATTACCCATACTCACATGGTATCCAATGCAGCTGGCCCCAGGAATGTGCATGTGATGTAGAAACCGATCATCTCCCAAGCCATCATCTCCTCTGTCTTTTTATGTACCAAAACACAGGCATTAACACCATAAGACATAGGAGCAGTCGGCCACTCAGCCAAACAAGTCCGGTCCGAAATTCCATCACCGCAGATTTATTATCCCTTTCAACTCCATTCTTCTGCCTTCTCCCCCTAACCTTTGATGCCTGACTAACTAAGAACCTATCAACCTTCACTTTAAATGTACTCAATGACTTGGCCTCTACAGCTGTCTGTGGCAATGAATTCCACAGATTTACCACCTTCTGAAGAAATTCATTCTAATTTCTGTTCTAACTGGATGTTCCTCTATTCTAAGACTTTGCACACTGGTCCTGGAATCACCTACTGTAGGAAACTTCTTCTCCAAATCCACTCTGTCTAGGCCTTTTAATATTCAATAGGGTGCAATGAGCTTCCGCTTATTCATCTAAACTCCAGTAACAATAGGCCCAGAGATCTCAAACACTCCTCATATGTTAACACTTTCATTCCCGGAGTTACTCTCATAAACATCCTCTGGACCCTCTCCAATGCCAGCACATCTTTTCTTAGATAAGGGTCCCCAAACTGCTCACAATACTTCGTGTGGTCTGACCAATGCCTTAGAAAGCCTCAGTATTACATCTTTGCTCTTATATTATATTCCTCTCGAAATGAATCCTAATATCATATTTGCTTTCCTTACCACCGACTCAACCTCCAAGTTAGGGAATCCTGCTCAAGGACTCTCAAGTCCCTTTGCACCTTTGACTTTTGAATTTTCTTCCCATTTAGAAAACAGTCTATGCCTTTATTCCTTCTACCAAAGTAGATGACCAGACACTTCCCTACACTACATTCTATTTGCCATTTGTTTGCCCATTCTCCCAATCTGTTCAAGTCCTTCTTCAGACTCCATGCTTCTTCAACACTACCTGCCATTCCAGCCATCTTTGTATCATTTGAAAACCTGGTCACAAAGCCATCAATTCCATCATTCAAATCATTGACGTGTAACGTGAAAAGAAGTGGTCCCAATGCAGACCACTGCGAAACACCTCTTGACAACAGCAGCCAATCAGAAGAGGTCCTCTTTGTTCCAACTCTTTGCCCCCTGCCAGTCTGCCATCTTCCATACATGCTGGTATCTTTCCTGTTAATACCATAGACTCTTATCTTGTTAAACTGTCTCATGGCGATGCCTTGTCAAAGGCCTTCTGAAAATCCAAGTAAACAACATCCATTGACTCTCCTTTGTCTATCCTGCCTGTTCTTTCCTCAAAGAATTCCAACAGATTTGTCAGGCAAGACTTTCCCTTAAGGAAAACATGTTCACTTTGGTCTACTTTATCACACGCCTCCATACCCTGAAACCAAATGCTTAATAATGGTCTCTACCATCTTCCCAACCACTGAAGTCAGGCTAACTGGCCTATATTTCCTTTCATCTGTCTCCCTTCTTGAAGAGTGGAGTGATATTTGCAATTTTTCAGTTCTCCAGAACCATTCCAGAGTCTACTGATTCTTAAGAGTTCATCAGTAATGCCTCAACAATTTCTACTACTACCTCCTTCAAAACCTTGGAATATAATCCATCTGGTCTAGGTGACTTAGCTACCTTTAAGACCTTTCAGTTTCACAAACATCTTCTCCTTAGTAATAGCAACTACACTCACTTTTGCCCCTTAACATTCTTTAATTTCTGGTATACTGCTAGTATTTTCCATAGTGAAAACTGACACAAAACACTTATTAAGTTCGTCCAATATTTCTTTGTCTCCCATTACTACCTCTCCAGCGTCATTTTCCAGCAGTCAATATCTATTATAGCCTCTCTTTTACTCTTTATATATCTCAAAAAACTTTTGGCATCCTCTTTGATATTATTGGCCATCTTACCCTTATATTTCATTTTGTCTCCTTATTGCTTTAATTGGTGCTTACTGTTGTTTTATAAAAGTACCCAATTTTCTAGCTTCCCATTAATTTTTGCTATATTGTATGCCTGCTCTTTTGATTTTATGCAGTCTTTGGCTTCCCTGGTCAGCCACAGTTACCTCATTCTCCCTTCAGAATACTTCCATATCTTTGGGATGTATACATCATGCACCTTCCGAATTGCTCCCGGAAACCTCAGTCATTGCTGCTCTACCCTCTTCCTTGATGGTGTCCTCTTCTAATCAACTTTGGCCAGCCTGTCTCTCTCATACCTCTGTAATACCCTTTACTCTACTGTAATACTGATAAACTTAACTTTATCTTCTGCTTCTCAGACTGCAGGATGAAGCTATCATATTATGGTCACTGTCTCCCAAACATTCCCTTACCTTAAGATCCTGAAACAAATCCGGTTCATTACACAACACTCAATCTAGAATTGCCTTTCCCCTAGTTAGCTCAACCACAAGCTGCTCTAGAAAGCCACCTCATTATACAAATTCCCTTTAATAGGATACAGCACCAACCTGAAATTCCCAATTTAGTGTACCTGCCTTTTAAAATTCCCTATGACTATCATAACATTGCTCTTTTTACATGCCTTTTCTATTACAGATTTTCTTTTAGAAGGAGAAAAATTGTTAATTCTTACTCTCTTCGGCCTGATTTGTCAAAGTGATTGTGGTGCATTCTGTACTTTTCAGCAAAGTTGATAAACACAAGAGATTCTGCAAGGTTGAAATCCTGAGAAACACACACAAAATGCTGGAGGAACTCAGCAAGTCAGGCAGCATCTATGGAGGAAATAAAAAGTTGACGTTTCACATTGAGACCCTTCCAATAGGACTGGCAAGGAAGAGAGAAGAAGCCAGAATAAGAAGATGGGGGTGGGGTGGAAGGAGCACAACCTGGCAGGTGGCAGGCGATAGGTGAGAGCAGGTGGGTGGACAGGGAGGAAAATGAAGTGAGAAACAAAGAATAAACAGAAGAAACAAAGAAGTTTGAACAGGATTCTTTGACAAAGAACCTGTTATTTTTGCAATTATCCATAATGTGACAAAAATAAAAGAAATATGAAACATAATAAACTGTTTTATATTTGTAACACGGGTCACAGAACTGGAGAAAAGAGAACACAGACGTTGGAATCCAGAATGCGGTAAGAACTCGGCATGTGTGTGCAGGCAAAGGATGCAATGGCTCCACAGTAGTGTAGTGGTTTGCTTGATGCTATTACACCTTGGGGTGTAGGAATTCCAACGGTGCCTGCAAACAGTTTCTACATTCTACCTATGACCGCGTGGGTTTCTGGGTACTATAGTTTCCTCCCAGAGTACAAAGACGTACCAGTGAGTAGGATATTGGTCATTGGCTAGTGTTAAATTGGTAGGTTTCTTGGCAGCGTGGCTCGTTGGGCCGGAAGGCTCTGTTCCACTCTATATCTTTAAATGAAATAAAATAAATCTATACTTCAGATCAAGATCTTGCATTAGGACAGAGAGGGAACATAGAAAAGTATAGCAGAGTATAGGCCCTTTGGTCCACAATGTTGTCCCAAACATTTAACCTACTCCAAAGTCATCAGTATGTAGCAGTACAAACAAGAAGGAGGAATGTGACAGGGACTGGTCGAGATAGGGGATAGGTGAAATCAGACTGGTAGTGGGTAACGGGCAGATGGAACCAGGAGTGGGAGGGAAGTGGGGATGGGGAAAGCAAGCAAAGCAAATGAATGGGTGCAAATGCAGACAGAGCAAAGAGCCAAATTGTACCACATAGGTAAAATTCAAAAGGGCAAAGAATGCAGGACTGCAGGTGCTGCATTTAAATGCGTGTAGCATTCGGAATAAGGTGGATGAACTCGCGGAGCAATTAGAGATCGGTTGGTATAACACTGTGGGCATCGCTGAGTCGTAGCTGAAAGGTGGCCATAGTTGGGGGCATAAAATCAAAGGATATACTTTGTATCTACAGGACAGGCTAGAAGGCATAGGAGGTGGTGTGGCTCTGTTGGTAAGAGACAGGATTACATCTTTAGAAAGAGGTGACATAGGGTCAAAGAATATTGAATCTTTGTGTTTGGAGTTTAGAAATTGCAAGGGTAAAAAAATATTATGGCAATCACATATTGGCCTCCAAATAGTAGACAAGATGTGGGGTTGAGATTGCAAAGGAAGCTAGAAAAGGCATGTAATAAGGCATGTAATGGGGGACTTCAATATGCAAGGGGATTGGGAAAGTCAAATTGGTGTCAGATCGCAAGAGAGGGAATTTGTTGAATGCCTAAGAGATGGCTTTTTAGAGCAGCTTGTGCTTGAGCCTGCTCCAGGAAAGGCCATCTTAGATTGGGTGTTGTGTAATAACCCTGACTTTATTAGGGAGCTCAATGTAAAGGAGCCCTTAGGAGACAGTGATCATAATACAATTGAATTCATACTGCAATTTGACAGGGAGAAGCATAACTTACATGTGTCAGTATCGCAATGGAATAAAGGGAATTACAGAGGTATGAGAGGAGCTTGCCCAGGTGGATTGGAGGAGGATATTGGGGGGGATGACGGCAGAGTAGAGATGACTGAAGTTTCTGGGAATAGTTCACAAGGCACAGGATAGATATGTCCCAGAGGAAGAAGTTCTCAAATGGCAGAGGTAGGCAACAGTGGCTGACACAAGGACTGCATAAACCCAAAGAAAGGGAATATAAGGTAGTAATAGTGAATGAGAAGTTGGATGATTGGGAAGTTTTCAAAATCCAACAAAAGGCAACTAAAAAGCTATAGGAAGGGAAAAGATAAAATGTGAGGGCAAACTAGCTAATAATATAAAGCAAGATATCAAAAGTTTATTCAGTTATATAAAGAGTAAAAAGGAGCTGAGAGTTGATATTGGACCGCTGGAAAATGATGCTGGTGAGGTAGTAATGGGGAACAAAGAAATGGAAGATGAACTTAAGACCATAAGACATAGGAGCAGAATTAGGCCATCTGGCCCATCGAGTCTGCACCGCTATTCAATCAGGCTGATCCTTTTTTCTCCCTCCTCAACCCCAGTTCCTGGCCTTCTCCCTGTAACCTTTGATGCCATGTCCAATCAAGAACCTATCAATCTCTGTCTTAAATACACCCAACAACCTGGCCTCCACAGCTGCACATGGCAACAAATTCCACAAATTCACCACCCTACGGCTGAAGAAATTTCTCCGCATCTCTGTTTTGAAAGGACGCCCCTCTATTCTGAGGCTGTGCCCTCTTGTCCTAGACTCTCCCACCATGGGAATCATCCTTTCCACATCTACTCTGTCTAAGTCTTTCAACATTCGAAAGGTTTCAATAAGAACCCCCCTCATCCTTCTGGATCCCAGCGAATACAGACCCAGAACCATCAAACATTCCTTGTATGATAACCCTTTCATTCCTGGAATCATCCTTGTGAACCTCCACTGGACCCTCTCCAAAGCCAACACATCTTTTCTAAGATGAGGGACCCAAAATTGTTCACAATACTCAAGGTGAGGCCTCAGCATCACATCCTTGTTCTTGTATTCCAGATCTCTTAAAATGAAAGTTACCATAGCATTTGCCTTCCTCACCAACTCAACCTGTAAGTTAACCTTCAGGGTGTTCTGCACAAGGACTCCCAAGTCCCTCTGCATCTCAGATTCCTGGGTTTTCTCCCCACTTAGAAAATAGTCCACACATTTATTTCTACTACCAAAGTGCATGACCATGCATTTTCCAAAACTGTATTTCATTTGCCACTTTCTTGCCAATTCTCCTAATCTATCTAAGTCCTCTGCATCCTACTTGTTTCCTCAACACTATCTGCCCCTCCACCACTCTTCGTATCATCAGCAAACTTGGCAACAAAGCCATCTATTCCACCATCTAGATCATTTATATTCAGCATAAAAAGCAGTCCCAACAATGACCCTTGCAGAACACCACTAGTCACTGGCAGCCAACCACTAAAAGATCCTTTTATCCCCACTTGCTGCCTCCTACCAATCAGCCAATGCTCTAACCATGTTAGTAACTTTCCTGTAATACCATGGGCTCTTAACTTGGTAAGCAGCCTCACTGTGGCACCTTGTCAAAGGCCTTCTGAAAGTCCAAATATACAACGTCCACTGCATCCCCTTTATCTATCCAATTTGTAATCTCCTCAAAGAATTCCAACAGGTTCGTCAGGCAGGATTTTCCCTGAAGGAAACCATGCTGACTTTGTACTATCTTGTCCTGTGTCACCAAGTACTCCATCACCTCATCCTTTAATTGCCTCTAACATCTTCCCAACCACTGAGGCCAAAGAAACATAGAAAACCTACAGCACAATACAGGCCCTTTGGCTCACAAAGTTGTGCTGAACGTGTCCTTACCTTAGAAATTACTAGGGTTATCCACAGCCTTCTACTTTTCTAAGCTCCATGTACCTATCCAAAAGTATCCACCTCCACTACCGTTGCCGGCAGCCCATTCCACGCATTCACCACTCTCTGTGTAAAAAACTTACCCCTGACATCTCCTCTGTACCTACTCCCAAGCACCTTAAACCTGTGCCCTCTTGTGGCAGCCATTTCAGCCCTGGGAAAAAGTGTCTGACTATCAGGCTAACTGATCTATAATTTCCTTTCTGCTGTTTTTCTCCTTTCTTAAAGACTGGAGTGACATCTGCAATTTTCCAGTCCTCTGGTACCATGCCAGAGTCCAATAATATTTGAAAGATCATTTCGGATGCTACCACAATCTCTAATGCTACCTCTTTCAGAACCCTAGGGTGCAGTTCTTCTGGTCCGGATGACTTATGTACCTTTAGGTCTTTCAGCTTTTTAAGCACCTTCTCTCTTGTAACAGTAACTGCACCCACTTCTCTTCCATCACACACTACAGCATCAGGTATACTGCAAATACTCATTTAGTTCATCAGCCGTCTCCTTGTCCCCCGTTATAATTTCTCCTTCCTCAGTGTCTAGTGGTCCTATATCCATTCTAATTTTGCTTTTGTTTTTAACATACTTGAAAAAACTTTTTCTATCCACTTTGATATTATTTGCTAGCTTGCTTTTCATATTTAATACTTCAACTTTTCTCTTCTAATTTTTTTAGTTGCTCTCTGTAGGTTTTTTAAAAACTTCCCAATCCTCTATCTTCCTAACTTAATGAGTACTTTGCATCTGTCTTCACTGTGGAAGACACTAGCAGTGTACCAGAAGTCCGTGAGTGTCGGGAGCAGGAGTGAGTGCCATTGCTATTACAAAGGGAAAAAGTACTTGGCAAACTGAAAGATCTTCAGGTGGATAAGTCACCTGGGCCAGATGAACTACATCCTGGAGTCCTAAGAGAGGTTGTGAAGAGATAACAGATACATTGGTCATGATCTTACAATAATCACTTGATTCTGGTATGATTCCAGAGGACTGGAAGATTGTAAATGTTATTCCGCTCTTTAAGAAGGGAGGAAGGCAAAATAAAGGAAATGATAGGCCAGTTAGCCTAACCTCAGTGGTTGGGAAGTGTTGGAGTCTATTACTATGGATGAGGTTTCGAGGTACATGTTGGCTAATTACAAAATAAGTCAAAGTCAGCATGTTTTCTGTAAAAGGAAATCTTGCCTGACAAATCTGTTCGAGTTCTTCGAAGAAGTAACCAGCAGGGTGGACAAAGGAGAAACAGGGTATGTCATATACTTGGATTTTCTGAAGTTCTGAGCATCAAAGGTTATGGCGCGAAGGCAGGTGTATGGGGTTGAGTGTGATCTGGAATCAGCCATGATGGAATGGCAAAGCAGACTCGATGGGCTGAACCGTCTAATTCTGCTCCAACGTCTTATGGTCTTAAAGGAGGCAGACACTCAGCTGGAAAGTGAGTATGTATAGAAGGAGAATGAAAGAAGAGAGGGTTAAATGAAATTAGAAAATTCAATGTTCATACCACTGGGTTGCATACCAATAATATGAGCATTTAACTTTCCAATTTCACGTAACCCAAACCACTTTTATTCTCCCACATCAATATTTTTGCTCTGTCTATTCACCTTTCCCAGGTGGTTCAATCTTAATCCATCATTTTCTTCGCCGTTATTCACACAACCCGTTCCACCTATGACTGTCTATCCCTCTGCACCCCACTGACCGTCTTTCTTCACACCACTAACTGTCCCTCTTCCTTTTCGGTCCTGATGCAGAGCTTTGACCCAAAATGTCGACATAGACCATTTGCCTCCACAGATGCTGCTTGACCCACTGAGTTCTTCCAGAGTTCTACTTTTTGTTTCTAGATATAGAGTTTCTTTTACCAGTCAAATAGAAAGGTCTCACCTGGAGTGATAAATGCCGAGCTTGCTTGAACATTTCCAAGTCCTCATCTGTCACATAGTCCTGATGACAGGCTACACTCTCATCTGTGCTTTCCTTTTGGATAGATTTTGTTTCTTTGCCTGCCATTCACCAAAGCAGCAAAAGAAAAATGATCACATACACGAGTAAAATCCAGCATTACATGAATTTGATATACTCTCTATACACAATTCCTTAAAAAGCTCACAACTTCTGGTGCTCTGTTACTCGGGCATGATAGATTAGCATTCTCCATCTAACAATCCTTAGCACCACTGATCACACAAATAAACAGGACATGCTGGTAAGGCGGGTAGATGTGGAGAAGCATTTCTTTTGTTGCTGAGATACAGCAAGGATAGTTACTTTTCGCAAATAAATAAAGCAGACAAAAACTAAGTGAAATACTAACAGACCTATCATTCAATATATCTCTTTTACTTTAAAACACTGTAAGCAAATAATGTAAAAAGCTGCACTACTGTGTAGAAATGACTAGAAAAATGACTTAAAAGTGTGTGAAAAGATGGGATTCTCACATAATTCTAAAGAAATGTGGGAGGCAACACAGCTTTTTAGAATACTCACTACTGTAACTAAAGCAAATTAAACAGATTTGATCTGTGGTGCAAGTTTATTTTTGAAAATATAAAGATATTATTAGCATCTGAGAAAGATACAAGGCAATTTGTTTTGTGAATATTCCTGCTAAAGGAAAACCAAAGCATGAGAAGTGCTATGTGATAAAAGAGCATGTACTGGGCAGGTTGGAGCTGAAGAGCCTGAAAAACCGAAGAGATATTAGTAGTGATCTTTCAAACATCAAAGATTCAGGAAAGGTTCATGAGGACTGGAAAGTCACAAATATGACACCCTGTCTAAGGAGGAACAGAGGTAAAATTATAGTTGGTTAGCCTGACCTCAGTGCTAAGATCTTAGAGTCCATCATTAAGGATGAAATTTCAGTAAATTAATTTTAAGTGCTTTAGAAATTGTTGAAAAAACTGACTTCCAGAACTATTCCAGTTTAGAACAAGACCAAAACATGTGTGTCAGTGTAGCTGTCTCAGTTTTACATCTATCACAATAACTATCAATATTAGGGAATATTTTAGACAATCTCTCCTCCGTCAAATGGTAACGATGTGCAATTTTAAATTGAATCAGTGAATGACTAGCACAGATCGAAGAAGAGTTAACCTAACAAATTAACTGTGCTTTTTGGAAGAATTCCTCAAAATACCCGTGGTATCTCTGTGTCTGACCAACATATTATTGCATTTGTTACATTGATAGCTAGGAGGGACATTTTGTTGAAGTGGAAGGATATATCGGCTCCCACTTTGTCACAATGGTTCTCTCAAGTGATGCTATGTCTTAGTTTGGAGAAGATTAGAATTCGAACCTTTGGACCTCTGTTTGATTTTGAGAAAAGATGGGGTTCATTTGCTCGTTATTATCATTTGAGTTAATTGATAGATTTCCTCCATGGTCTAACTGTAAGTTTTTGGTACTTTTTTTTCTTGCTGGTGGTTTGATGTTTATCTTTAGAAGCTTTTTGTATGACGCATGGCTCCGGGGTTGAACACCTAATGGAGTTTCTTTTCCCCACTTTTTCTTGCTTAGTAGGGGTTTTTTTAAATCACCAAAATTTTTTCAATCTTTAAAACAAAGTTTTTTTTCTTGAGACATTGCAAGTGTTGCTTACTTCGATGTACTCGTGTTAATTTTGGATAATAATAATAAAAAGATTTGAAAAGAAAGAAATTTCAGAGTACTTTCAAGTACATAATAAGGAGAGGGTGAGGTCAGTACAGTTCTGTTAAGAGGAGAGCTTGCATGACAAATGTTAAAATTCTTTGAGGTGGTAACAAGCAGGTTAAAGGAGAGTCAGTTGGTGTTCAATTTTCAGAAGGCCTTTGACAAGGTGCTGTACATGAGATTGCTAAACAAGTTAAGAGCCCATAGTGTTAAAAGGCAGGGTACTAAGGCTACATCCACACGAGACAGGATTAATTTTGAAAACACCAGTTTCGCATAAAAACAACAGGCGTCCACACCAGGCATTTTTGAAAATACCTCCGTCCACATTGAAACGGGTATTTGGGTGAATCTCCTCCTACTGGGCATGTGCAGGACACACAGAAAACAAGCGAAGAGGAAACGGTATACTTGGTGTGCGTTTGTCCAGTTACAGACTAGAAAAACTTAAAAGGGAAATTGCCAAACGGAAGACTTGGTGCACGTTTGTCCAGAAACATTTCCTACAGCCATAGTCTCTTCACCGATGAAAGGGACAACAGATACAACTAAATGCAATCTGTTTTGTTACTGGGCAAAAGTGAAATTTGCTGTTACCCCATTTGTTTGCCTTTACTTTTGCCATGTCTTTGTGTATTATTTTGCTTTATTTAACATGTGCAATAAAACAAGTTACTGGGCAAAGTGACAATTGCATCTATTGAATGTTTGCACAAGCAATATATTAATAAAGCACCTTGTTAAGTGTATAAAACATGTCTGCATCAGTGTTGTCTTGTAGTTCCATACAATGCTACATTAGGATGTTACACATCTATTGTCAGATATTGTTGTTGTGGTGTTGGAGGTTGCGTTCAAGAAAACTATGAAATGCCGTGCTGCTGCCACCATTTATTCCGGCATGTCATGACAGCGTTTTTAAAATTAGCCTGTACACACAACGCCCAACCGGCGTTTTCAGATTTAAACACTCTGGAGAGTGTTTTAGAAAAGCTCCATTTTCTGGGAAGAAAAACACCGTTTCATTGTGGACGGAGGGCCTAAACTAAGAGAAAAAACTTCGGTTACGGATTTATCCGGTCTAGTGTGGACGTAGCCTAACATAGACAGAAAACTGGATGACTGGCAGAAGGCAAACAGTGGGAAAAGGTCATTTTCAGGGTGGCTGCAGGTGAGTAATGGAGTTATGCAGTGGCCAGCGTTGGGACCACAACTCTTCATATCATACATTAATGATCAGGATGACAGAAAGAGGCAAGATAGTTTGTTTAGTGAATATTCCTACAAAAGAAAAAGAAAACATGAGAAGTGCTACGTGATAAAACAGCAGGAACTGCTACTGGACAGGCTGGAGATTGGCTTGGACCTTTGTTTACCATCATCTTGATCACGCTTAATTCTTCCATGTGCCAAGCTCCCTATCCATGCTTTGGGGGGGTGGGGGGGGGTGTCACACCATTTGGTGCTTTTTAAGAAACAAAATTTGTCTCAAGTGAATATCTGATTTCAGTGATCATGCTCTGGAAGCCTAACATCATCGGATTAGGCAGTGAACACTGGGTTACTATTTATAACTCCTTTCTTTTCATGGAAATCTGGATAAATTTCTGGTAAAGGAGTCAACTAAGACTAGTGTGGAAGAGGAACATAACTGTTTTGTGTTATCTACTGAGACTCCCTGTAAGTGTTGCAAATATGTTAGAGCCCATCGAAATATCTTTGATAGCTATTACCAGGAAGGTTGTTAGGTGAGAATGCATTAGGCTGACCATTTAACCCCATGTCTTTTGGTAAATAAGCATAGAAAATTTACTTAGCCCATCAATGAGAGCAACTATTGTTCTGTTAAATGTGAATGTGTAGGTGACAGCACCAGCCAGGGTTGGATCCTTCTGAGTCACAGCATGACCAGATGAAGCTGTAGGAGTGTGTTTAATCTTTTGACCCCTACCAGTTGACCCCCTTCCTCTGTCCACTGTTAAAGATCCTCCATCACTGTCTGCAGATCTGTGGAAAAGTGCAAAGTACACTATCAATTGTATGAAGAACATACATTATTTGCAGGATTATATACAAAATTAGGACATTTATACGAGGGAGGAAAATAAATGGAAATATTAGATATATGAATGCAAATTCATTAATTTATTATTAAACTGCATCTTTGTTTGATGCAACTAATCTTTGTTTTCCTAGATATTTTCCGCTCCACTTGTTTATCTTCCTCACTTCCAACCATTCACCATAGAGTGGAATAGAGCTACTAAATTGCAAATGTCACTGGCAATGTAGTTAGCCATTATAACATGTAATAATATGCACAATTTGCTCTTATCTAGCAAGAATTCAGAAATTAGATTAGAAAATTGTACAAACAAAACTGCTTTATACTCAACAGTCTGTAGCATTGTGTGCCTTACTATATTGGCAGGCAGCAATACTGCACAGCTTACCTCAAATAAACTTTATACAAGTAGCACACATCAAAGTTGCTGGTGAACGCAGCAGGCCAAGCAGCATCTATAGGAAGAGGCGCAGTCGACGGGTCTCGGCCTGAAACGTCGACTGCGCCTCTTCCTATAGATGCTGCTTGGCCTGCTGCGTTCACCAGCAACTTTGATGTGTGTTGCTTGAATTTCCAGCATCTGCAGAATTCCTGTTGTTTGCGTTTATACAAGTAGTTTAGCATCTCCTACTGGCAAGAAATTTATTAAACACAAAAAGCTAACTATTCCTACTGATTCTACAATTGTTCACCATTCCTTGTATTTGGATTTTGCATTTACTCACCCATGAATCTTGGAATTTCCAAGTCACACTAAACATTAAATTATGAAATGATGCAAATTTCTTATAAATGCAATTGACTGTGATGCTCTTGGTGCAAACTGGCAGATATTGACACTGTAGTGCTCGTAAGGAGCTGCAGTGAGAGGGACCATTCTGAAAATTGGTAACTGGAAAAGGTCAGAAGCTGTAAATCACAAACACGAGAAAATCTGCAGTTGCTGGAAATCCAAAGCAACACACAAAATACTGGAAGAACTCAGCAGGTCAGGCAGCATCTAAGGAAATGAATAAACAGTCACCATTTCAGGCTGAGACTCCTTTTCGGACTGAGAGAGAAGGGGGACGATACCCGAGTTCAAGGTTGGGGGAGGGGAGAGGCTAGCTGGAAGGTGATAGGTGAAGCCAGGTAGGTGGGAAAGGTCTAGGGCTGGAGAAGAAAGAATCACAGGAGATGAGAGTGGACAATAGAAGAAGGAGGGGACCTGGGCGCAGGTGGGGGGTGGGGGGGAAGTAATAGGTGGGTGAGAAGTAGTAAAAGGTCAAAGTGGAGAGTAGAGGAAAGGGAGGGGGGATTTTGTTCTCCAGAAGGAGAAATCGATATTCATACCATCAGATTGGAAGCTACCCAGACAGAATATAAGGTGTTGCTTCTCCGCCCTGAGGGTAGCCTCATCTTGGCACAAGAAGAGGCCATGGATAGACACATTGGAATGGGAATAGGAATTGCAATTAAAATGTTTGGCTATCAGCTAGTCCTGTTTGTGGCAGATGGTGAGGAGGTGCTTGACGAAACAGTTGCCAATTTACAAGAAGTCTAATCAATGTAGAGGAAGCTGCATCAGGAGCACCAGACACAATAGACAACCCCAGCAGATTCACAAGTGAAGTGTTGCCTCACCTAGAAGGACAGGCAGGTGTAGCACTTAGGCTGCTTGCCAGGACAAGTGCCTAGAAGGAGATCAGTGGGAAGGGACAAATGGACATGTAAATCGTGGAGAAAGCGGAGGCAGGGAGTGGGGGTTGGGGAGGTAAAGATATATTTAGTGGTAGAGTACCTTTGGATGGTGGAAGTTGCTGAGGATAACCTGTTGGATGCGGAGGGTGATGGAGTGGTAGGTAAGGCCAAGAAAGACTCTATCACTATTATGACAGTGGGAAGATGTACGGGAAATGGAGGCGATGCAAGTGAGGGCAGCATCAATAGTAGAGGGAGGGAAATCACTTCCTCTAAATGAGGAGGACATCCTGATGGATGTCCTGGAATAGAAAGCCACATCTTGAGAACAGATGTGATGGAGGCGAAGAAATTGAAAAATGGGAATAGTATTTTAAAGGAAATAGGATGGGAAGAGGAATAGTTGAGTTAACTATGGGAATCAGTAGGTTTATTAAAGATGTTGGTTGACAATTGTCTCCAGAGATGGCCCAAGTGAAATCAAGAGCAGGGTGGAAATGGGAGGCAAAATTGATTAAATTGATGAGCTCAGCATGAGTGCATGAAGCAGTGCCAGTGCAGTCATCAGTGTGGCAGAGACAGAGTTGGGAGTATAACCAGGAACATAGACTGTCCTACATAGACTGTATCAATGTAGCAGAGAAAGAGTTGGGGAGTACAACCAGGGAAGGTTGGGGAGTATAACCAGGGACATAGACAGTCCTACATAGCCAACGAAAAGGTAGGCAGAGCTGGGCCTGTGAGTGAAGCAGTGCCAGTGCAGTCTTCAGTGTGGCAGAGAAAGAGTTGGGGAGTATAGACTGTTCAAACATAGACTGTCCTACATAGCCAATGAAAAGGTAGGCAGAGCTGGGCCCGTGAGTGTGCAATTTGAAGCTGAATGCAGTTATCCTAGTTGGCCACTTTAATTATACTTTCAATAGATTCCCTTAGATGATATTTAACAGGATGATGCAGTTAGATTTTCAAAATCTGTATGTCTAAATTTGTATACTTCAATTACAATTAGTTAGGCTTTACAAAGTTTAATTAGTAAATCATATTAAATGCAGTTAATTACAAAATAAGGCAAAATGATTTACCATATCAAAGTTGGGAGCAGTCTTTAAACTGGCATTGCTGAGATTAATCAAAGATAAAAAGATTAAAACGTTTTGCCAGAAGCATGGAATGAAATCCAAACTACAGAGTAGCTTTTTAATTTATCCAGTTCAGACTAGAATGATCTAAGTGGATTCATTCACGAGATGCATCACAGCAGAAAGATCGAAAAAGAGGAGCTGAAGAGATATTAGTAGTGATCTTTCAAAAATCAAAGATTCAGTGAGGGTCAATGAGGACTGGAAAATCACAATATGACACCCCTGTTTAAGGAGGAACAGAGGCAAAATTATAGTTGGTTAGCCTGACCTCAGTGCTAAGTTCTTAAGAGTCTATCATTAAGGATGGAATTTCAGAGTACTTCAAGAACAGAATAAAGAGAGGATGAAGTCAGCACAGTTCTTTTAAGAAGAGAGCTTGCATGACAAATGTTAAAATACTTTGAGGTGGTAACAAGCAGGTTAGACAAAGAGAAGCTAGTGGATTTACATTTTCAGAAGGCCTTTGACAAGGTGCTGTATGTGAGGCTGTTAAACAAGGTAAGAGCCCATGGTGTTACAAGGCAGGGCACTAACATAGACAGAAGATTGGTTGACTGGCAGAAGTCAAAGGCTACATCCACATTAGACCGGATAAATCCGTAACCGAAGCTTTTTCTCTTCGTTTTGACCCTCCGTCCATACTGAAACAGCATTTTCTTCCCCTGAAAACAGAGCTTTTGTAAAGCACTCTCCAGAGTGTTTAAATCTGAAAATGCCAGTTGGGTGTTGTAGTGTGTACGGGGTAACCAGAGGTTTTAAAAAACCTGTCGTCTCTTTCATCGGTGAAGAGACTATGGCTGTAGGAAATGTTTCCAGGGTGACCCCTCTGTGGGAGTGGGGAAGATGTTGGTGGGGCCACCTGGGGGTCTGTGTGTCTGTATGTGTAGCTATTGTAGTGGCCGTGAGGCTGGTATTGTGTCAGTTTTTCAATGTCCGTTGTCAGCCGTGTCATACTGTCCGTGAACTCCTTGTTGGCTGCATCCATACGCTTCAGTATTTGTTTTTTTAGTTTTAAGTCCTCCTGCACGAAAGTCAACAGCTGTCTGTCTTTTGGCAATTTCCTTTTAAGTTTTTCTAATCTGTAATTGGACAAACATGCACCAAGTATACCGCTTCCTCTTCGCTTGTTTTCTGTAGATGTGTCCTGCGCATGCCATTAGGAGGCCATTTGCCCAAACACCCGTTTCAATGTGGTTTTTACGCAAAACCAGCATTTTCAAAATTATCCGGTCTAGTGTGGACGTAACCAAAGAGCAGGAATAAAGTGTCATTTTCAGGGTAGCTGTGGTGACTAGTGGAGTTATGCAGTGGTCAATGCTGGCTCCACAATTCTTCACATTATACATTAATGATCAGGATGACATAATTGATGATGTTATGGCCAAGTTTGCAAATGATACGGGGGAGGGCCAGGTAGTGTCATGGAAGCAGGGAGGTTGCAGAAGGACACTGACAGTTTAGGAGAGTGAGAAAAGACAGAATGTAAAGCAGGGAAATATGAGGTAGGGAAAAGGTGTAGACTATTTTCTAAATTGGGAAAGGCTTTGGAAGTGGAAAGTGCAAAGGTTCTTGTAAGCCCTACTTCAGGATTCCCTTCGGTTAATTTCATGAGCTGGTAGTAAGGACGGTAAATGCAATGATAGCATTCATTTCAAGAGGATGAGAATATAAAGGCAAGAATTATAAAGCTTAGGCTTTATAAGGCATTTGTAGCAACTCACACAAAATGCTGGAGGAACTCAACAGGCCAGAACTGATGAAGAGTCTCGCCATGAAATGGTGAATGTTTACACTTTTCCATAGATGCCTGGCCTGCTGAGTTCCTCCTGCATTTCATGTGTTGCTTGGATTTCCAACATCTGCATATTTTCTCATGTTTGTGTAAGGCATTAGCAGGACAGTATTTGGAATAATGTGAATAATTTTGGGCCATGTATCAAAGGAAAGATGTGCTGGCCCTGAAGAAGCTCCCATCTTGATTTGTATATATTTTTTCACTGATTCGATTGCAGTTTTTGCTCTGTTGTGAATGCATGCAAGAAAATGAATCTCAAGGTAGTATATGGTGACACATATTTATTTTGATAATTTATCAAAGTTCAAATATTTTGAACTTTTGAAAGGCTTGGACAGAGTGGATGTGGAGACAATATTTCCATTAATAGGATTGGAGGGCATAGTCCAGATTAAAAGGCACATCCACTTAAAACTGAGATGAGAAATTTCTTCAGCCTGGTGAATCTGAAATTTGTTGCCACAGAATGCTGTGAAGGCCAGGTCATTTGGTGTATTTAAGGCAGAGACTGATAAACTCTAGGTAAGATTGGTAATGGGGTTAAGAATTATGGGGAGAAGATGGGAGAATGAGGTTGAAAAAAAAAAGCAACCATGATTGAATGGTGAGCAGACATGAAGTTCAAAACTACAAACGTTTGTAATTTATTTATACATTGATATACAGCGCGAAACAGGACCTTCCAGCCCTTCAAGCCGTGCCGACCGACAAACCATGATTTAACCCTAGCCTAATCACAGAACAATTTACAATGACCAATTAACCTATTAACCGGAGCACCCAGAAAAAACCCTCGCATTCTATGGGGTGGATGTACAGATGATGTGGGAATTGAATTCCGAGCTCTGATGCACTGAGCTGAAATAACATCATGCCAACTGCTATGCTACCTTGCTGTCCATTATCAAAGTACATATGTGTCACCATATACTACCCTGTGATTCACGTACTTAAGGCATACACAGTAGCTACAAAGAAACACAAAAGATTCAATGAAAAACTGCACACACCAAAGATGGCATACAACCAATATGCAAAAGGTAAACTATGCAAATACAAATAGAGAGGAAAAAAAAATAATAATAATAATAAATGAGCAATAAATATTGAGAACATGAGTTGTAGGGTCCTTGAAAGTAAGTCCATAGGTTGTGGAACCATTTCATTGTTGAGGTGAGTGAAGTTATTCCCTCAGCTTGGGCTTCCAGCCAGGTACAGGTATCGATTATAACCGGTGTTTCCATGACAAACTCTATTTTCATCAGGGATAATGCCTGGGCATGTCTACTCCGGTGGTATTTATACCCTCGTAGTCTATCCTTCCTGATTAGTTAGTCCCCAGCCAACCAGGTTTCGGCTCTCCCACCTTGCTTACAATCAAATTCCAGTTCTTACTTAGAGCGAGACCTTCGTCTTAGTTAATTTTTTTTTCTTTAGTTTTATTTCAATGGCTTCCTTTACCGGGCACTCCCAAAAGCCACTGGCGTGGCACAGTAGTTTTGTGCTGTCAAAGTTAATCATTTGGCCATTGTGAATGCCATGTTCTGCTACCACCAATTTCTCTTAGTAACCCAAATGGATACACCTCCTGTGCACATTGATGTGGGTTTCCACCATGCGTCCTGCCTGGCCAATATAGGCTGCTCCTCATTCACAGGGAGTCCTGTAAATGCCAGCTGACCTGAATCCCAGCTCAGCTTTGACCGGCATAAGCTGTGATTTGAGTTTCCTTACAGGTTTGTGGATGGTATTAATCCAGCATTTTTTCCAGATCCTAGTGATCTTTCCACAAACCATGGAAATATAGGGACAAAAGGTGGTAGCGACAGGTTTCTTCTCATTGTTAGGTTTCCTGCTATTTCTGTTGGCCCTTTGAAAGGGCCGGATTGATTTTCTTCACCTTGTAGCTATTCTGTAGGAACATCATGTGTAATCAACTTCATTTCTTGGGAAACTTCCTGGGTCCGAAATAGTTTTCACATGGTTATCCAAAGTAGAAAGAACCACTCTATATTGGGAGGCACGACGGTGGCTGTTATTGTTGAGGTACAAGTGCATGGGTATCTAATAGATGGCATGTCCAAGGCTACCATCTAGTTTTTGTCATATTAGAATGTCCAGGAACGGGAGGCAACCATTCTTCTCCATCTCCAACTTAAATTGAATGTTTGGATGTATAATATTCATGGTCTTGGAACCACTGAAGTACCTCAAATCCATGAGGCCACACTACAAAGGTGTCATTGGCGTATCTGAAGAAGCATTTGGAGCAATGAACTCAGAGCACTCTCCTCAAAATCCTCCACGTGGAAATTAGCAACAGCTGGCCACAAGGGTAATTCCATGGCCACTCTGTCCATTTGCCCATAATAGTTCACCTTATAGAGGAAGTACGTCAATGTAAGGGTGTGTTCAAAGAAGTCAATGGTACCCTTATCAAACCTTGACTGCAGAAAGACCAAGCTGTCCTTAATGGGAACTCTTGTGAACAGGGACGCCATGTTGAAACTGACTATTATGCCCTTCGGGTTCAGCTGGATGTTGGTTATTGTTTTAACGAAATTGGTTGAATTTGTGATGTGATGCTCACAGCCCCCAAGAAAGGAGGGCAGCAAGGTTGTTAAATGCTTAGCGAGGTAGTAAGTTAGAGAATCTATCCCACTGATGATAAGCCTCACCCGAGTAGAAGCCCGCGAAGAGTTTATTCATCACATATGCCAAGAAAGCACTAGATATTTTTATTCCCTCTAGTTCAGAGCCTGATGGTTGGCTCAATGAGCTGAATGCCCTAGTTCCACTCCTATGGTCTTATGGAAATGGACACAAAGGAATCAAGTAATTGTCACTATCAAATGAAGAAAGCCATAGTACATTTAAATCTTCTTGCATGAAATTGACATGAATGGACTTACAAGTTTTAATTAGTATCAGTGTACTGTTTACGATTTACAGGTTTGAGAATTCGAGAACAAGAAATCATGCTTGCTGCAACAAACAAGCTGCTTAACTTAAACTGAATGACCTTTGTTCATTTTTACAGATTATATTCTTAGTTATACCATGTAAGGTAATAAAAATAAAAACATTACTGAACATGTTACACTACAAACACAAAATAATCTCAACTACCTTTTCAGATTAGAAATATTTGAAAAATAGTCACGAATCAAAAATATCATGACAAAACATTTCATGTGGGCGAATTATCTTGACTTCTGCCAATGAAAAAGGAAAGTCAAAGTTCTCTTTCCAAAACAACTGAGTCTCAGCTTCCAATCTGCCCATATTCCATTCCATGCTACTTTATATGTGCTTGTCAAACTTGTCTTCACTGGCACACATCTCCTTTTCCCTTTACACTTAAATAGTTGTCCATTCTCTTCGAAACATTGCATACTCTATCCTTCACCTCTGGTGATTACGCTCAACCATTCTCCATGGATCCACTGATGATAGAAACATCAGCCCCCTTGGACAACCACTCCCCATGGACCAGTGATGACAAACACCAGCCCCCTTGGACAACCACTCCCCATGGGCCAGTGGTGACAGAAACAGCAGTCCTGTTGGACAACCATTCCCCATAGACTGGTGACAAAAACACCAGACCCCTTGGACAGTCTTGTTTTTTTTAAATGTCTTGTCAAAACCCGCCTTTTCAGCCAATCACTACAAATATTTTTTACTCTAAGCTTTTATTTCTTCATAAATTTATTACAAGAACACATGCATATATCATACTTCATCTGACTTAGTAATAATTAATCTACTGAAACATTGTCTTTGCAGATGAGTAGCTCTAAACAGCATTTATTTATTTACTTATTTAGAGAGAGCAATGAAAAGGCCTTTCGAGCCGCACCACCCAGCAACCAGTGACAACTCCGATATAACCCTAACCTAACTATGGGACAGTTTATAATTATCAATTACCTACCCGATACATCTTTGGACTGTGGAAGGGAACTGGAAAATCCAGAGAAAACCCATTATTAGTTAGCCACAATACTCACTCTTAGAAATTTATAATGGCTCCAAGTTATTGAAGGTTGTCATACCATGAAAAATTCAAAGAGTGAATTTTTGTCGAAATTCACCCAAAGACAGAAGTAGTATTAGGCCATTCTGTCCACTGAGTCTGTTTCACCATTTGATCATGGCTGATTTATTATCCTTCTGAACCCCAATATCCTGCCTACTTCTTGTAACCACTGATGCCCTGACTAATCAAGAATCTATCAACCTCCACTTTAAACTCCACCTATTTACGCAAGTTATGTGAAAAAGAACCTGAAGGCTCATAAAAAAATGTTTATATTGAATTTGGAGTTCAGTTTAGTTGAAGAGAGGATCATTCTGATTAATTTGCTGTAGCCTATGTGCATAGTAGCAAACATGCTTCCCTAAAGAAATGAGCAATGAAGAGTGAAGGAATGGAAATTGGTAGAGTATTTGCTTCAACTACAAAAGGTCAACATCCATCAACTTTGACATTAACTTGTATTTTAAGTCCTTCTACACAGAGTGATTGACATCAGTTCTTGAACATTGGAAAAGCTGTCTTCACTCAGCACTTTACTGAAAAGGTACCAAGACTTTTGAGGATCTGAATTACAAAAAAGATCTTTCAAAACTGCAAGACTCTAGAAATACATTAAACTAAAAAAAAATTAAATTCAAGAGTTGGGTGCCCACCACAAACCAGGATAAA
Organism: Mobula hypostoma; assembly: GCF_963921235.1. Lineage (NCBI taxonomy): Eukaryota > Metazoa > Chordata > Chondrichthyes > Myliobatiformes > Myliobatidae > Mobula > Mobula hypostoma. The sequence continues at coordinate 997,843 of NC_086114.1, read as the reverse complement.
TTTTCACCCAAGAAAGATACAAACTGAAAATTATGGTAAACTCATGAGGTCTGGAGCCTTCGACTTATTCACTCAAACTGTTTCATGCAGAGATGTAGCAACAGGAGCTAATCACAGGAAACAGGCTAAAGGAGTTTTGGGTAGGGTTGTACTCTGCAAGATCTGAAATGGTGAGAGTGAACTCCTTATATGAGGGAAACATGAAGTTCCACAGTTAATATACTTGAAAAATCCGCAACATAAACAACAAAGGTATTAGGTTTGAACCTCAGTTACGTTCATTGATCCAGGTGGGTTTGATGACTGGCCATTCTCTGAGGACTGCCCTGTATTATTCAGAAACATCCTGTTGGAAAACTCGTCAAGTAACAAAAGGATCAGGTCCTGTTGCATAACAATGATTCTGATCAAACAAGTGTATCAAAACCTGACTAAATAATGAAGGCAAATAAGGTAAAGAGTACAAGCTGAAATAAGAGGAGGCCATAGTTAAAACCATCCACTGTTGGTCTGACCAATCGGTCTCCGTGCTACAGGACTGCTTTGATGATGTCAACTGGAATGTCTTCCATGATGAGGATGAGGATGTCTCCGAGTTCATGGATGGAGTCACAAGTTACATCCAGAAGTGCATTGAGGATGTTGTCCCCCAGAAATTGGACAGGGTCTATCCAAACCAGAAATCCTGGAACAGTTCCATGCGAGCAGCACTTACCGCGCAACGCAGAGATTACATTCACAACACGCTGGAGGAACTCAGCAGGTTGGGCAGCACCCGCAGAAACGATCAGTCAACATTTCGGGCGGAACCCTTTGTCAGGACTGTCCTGACGAAGGGTTCCAGCCCGAAACGTTGACTGATCGTTTCCACAGGTGCTACCCGATCTGCTGAGTTCCTCCAGCATGTTGTGAGTGTTGCTTTGACCCCAGCATCTGCAGATTATTTTGTGTTTACAGAGATTATGTTGCCGGTGCCCAACAGGAACTCAAGAAATGCAGCTGCAATCTGCACAAAGTCATCAAGGCAGCAAAACAACAAAACAGGGACAAGATTCAGACACAACTCTCCTCCTACAACAGATGCAGATTATGGCAAGGTCTGCACACCATCACAGACTCCATAGTTAAACACAGTGGAGTTTCCAACATCGCTGCCTCTCTCCCAGATGAGCTAAATCTTTTTTATGCTCGATTCGATGTTGCCAATACTGAGTCCCTGAAGAGAGCTGCTGATGCGACCTGCAGCTTGGTCATCTCTGAGGCAGAAGTACGCAGGTGTTTCCAATAAATGGACAGTTACAAGGCTGCGGGACCGGATGGCATCCCAGGGCAGGTACTCAGGATATGCGCGGCACAACTGGCAGGAGTGCTTATAGACATTTTTAATCTCTCCCTTTCCCAATGTAGAGTGCCCTCCTGCTTCAAAACGTTCACCATTGTTCCTGTACCCAAAAAGACCACGGTAACATGTCTGAACAACTGCAGTCCTGTTGCATGCACCTCAATAATAAGCAAATGCTTTGAGAGGCTGGTCAAGGACTACATCTGCACCATGCTACCACCCACAATGGACCCCCTACTATTTGCCTACTGACACAACCGATCAACAGATGGTGCAATAGCCACAGCTCTACGCATCATCCTTACACATCTGGAGAAGAAGGATGCTTCTGTGAGAATGCTGTTCTTGGACTACAGTTCAGCATTCAACACTGCAATTCCCTCCAGGCTCGACAAGAAGCTCAGTGACCTCAACCATCACCCTGCTTTGTGTAGCTGGATCCTGGACTTCCTGTCAGATTGTCGGTTGGTGGTAAGAGTGGGCTCCCTCACCTCTGCCCCTCTGACCCTCAGGGCTGTGTCTCAAGCCCCCTCCTTTTCTCTTTGTATACCCATCATTGCGTTGCTACCTACAGCTCCAATCTGCTAATTAAATTTGCTGACGTCACTACACTGATTGCTCTATTCTCAAATAATAATAAGGCAGCCTACAGAGAAGTCATCACCCTGAGACAGTGGTGTCAAGAAAACAACCTCTCCCTCAATGTCGCAAAAACAAAGGAGCTGGTTGTGGATTACGGGACGAATGGAGATGGGCTAACCCCTATTGACATCAATGGATCTGGGGTTGAGAGGGTGAACAGCTTTATGTTCCTTGGCATAAACATCACCGAGGATCTCACGTGGTCTGTACATACTGGCTGTGTGGTGAAAAAGGCACAATAGCACTTCTTTCACCTCAGATGGTTGAAGAAGTTTGGTATGGGCCCCCAAATTCTAAAACTTTCTACAGGGGCACCGTTGAGAGCATCGTGACTGGCTGTATCACTGCCTGGTATAGAAGCTGTACTTCCCTCAATCGCAGGACTCTGCAGAGAGTGGTGTGGACAGCCCAGAGCATCTGTAGATGTGAACTTCCCACTATTTACTACAATTACAAAGACAGGTGTGTAAAAAGGGCCTGAAGGATCATTGGGGACCTGAGTCATCCCAACCACAAACTGTTCCAGCTGCTACCATCTGGGAAATGGTACTGCAGCAAAAAAAAGCCAGGACAAACAGGCTCTGGGACAGCTTCTTCCACCAGGCCATCAGACTGATTAAGTCATGCCGACACAACTGTAGTTCTATGTTATATTGACTGTCCTGTTGTACATACACTTTATTATACATTACTGTAAATTGCACATTGTACATTTAGACAGAGACCTAACATAGAGATCTTTACTCCTCATATATTTGAAGGATGTAAGTAATAAACTCAAATCAATTAAAATGTGGGTCTATCAGAGGAAACTGAAAAGTACATATTATAGAGAAAGAAAGAAAACAAAATACAGTCAGACACATAAATACAAGAGATTCTGCAGATGCTGGAAATCCAGAGTAATGCACACAAAACGTTGGAGGAATTCAGCAGGTCATGCAGCATCTATTGAAAAGGATAAAGAGTCAATGTTTCGGGCTGAGACCCCTCATCTACACCTTATTGTCTACCTGCACTGCACTTCTTCTGTAACTGTTACAGTTATTCTGCATCCTGTTTTGCCTTGTACTACCTCAGCGCAGTGTGTAATAATTTGATCTGTATGAGGAGTACGCAGGACAAGCGGTTCACTGTATCTTGGTACATGTGACAAAAACAAAACAAATTCTAATTCTGCATCAACAGCAACTAAGTGCTTTAATAATAAAATTCCCCCAAGTTGACAGTATTCAAAAATCTACAACAATGCTGTTAAATCATCACTATTACAGAATTCTTTGGAAACTGTAATAATGGAAAGCATCAAGCTTAGTAGATAAATCGCATCTATCTCATGACAGAGTAATGAGATATTTTAATCCTACGTTACCATTATTCCTGAATCTTTAACTTCATGTTGCTTAATGAGAGACTTCAGTAATGAGATAAGACATTTTGCTGCTGTTTAGTATTTATTGACAATTCTGAAATCAGTTTACTAAAGGTGCAGCATTCATTCAAAAAAACTTAATATCTCCTGTGTTTTGACCCCCTCTGAACTAAAGTAACAGCATTATATGAGGAATTAACAATTAGATGGAAATATGAAACATACTTCATTAAAATAGAGCAAAGTAATTTTTCTTTAATTATTGGTTATACGTTCCAAAGAAAAGGATAAACGTACATGGTTCTTTGCTTTAGTTTATTTTTGGGACGTCCTAGTGGTTTTGCATAACGACGTTTGATCTGAGCAGCTTTCTCATGTAGCAACTTTCTTCCCCTTTTCTTTGGCCGGCAGATTTGACAAATCCACATTCCTGTTGTAAAGAATACAGCCATGAGCTTTCTTAGAAGTTTCAAATTTATGCTGCATACAAGACTTGTATTTATAGAGAGGTGCATGAGAAATATATTAGACAGGTTATTGCCTGCAACTAAAATATCAGTTAGAAACATACCGAATATAACAATGAATTCATTTGCATTTTACATAATTTACAATAAGAATCTAATTCAAGAAGCAATCATTAAACAATACTGTATACAGATATCAACATACCTGTCTTCTTCACAACCCATTGCAGCAGTTCATGTGTTTATCAATCGAACTTGCATCAATAAAAGATGACTTTTATCAAACTCAATTTATTGAGTAGTCCAACAGCAATGATGCTGCTTGACTTGCTAAGATCCTGGAGCATTTTGTGTGTTGCTCAAGATTTCCAGCATCTGCTATCTCTTGTGTATACATTGTTGAACCGTCTAAATTTTTAGTTACGAAATAATTAAAATATGTATCTTTGAATAATAATGATTTGACCAAGTGAAGTCTGGAAACAGACCACAAAACCCAGAAGCAAAATGAACTGGAGATGAATGCTAAAGCACTGCAGCTGAAAATGAACTCACCTGAAGAGTAGGTGATAAATTTTCTTTTTCAATACATAATATCTATTCACTAGAAGACCATTATAAGACCATAAGACATAGGAGCAGAATTAGGCCATCTGGCTCATTGAGTCAGCTCCGCCATTCATTCATGTGGATGTCCAGTCCCTCTATACCTCCATCCCCCACCAGGAAGGTCTCAAAGCTCTCTGCTTCTTTTTGGATTCCAGACCTAACCAGTTCCCCTCTACCACCACTCTCCTCCGTCTAGCGGAATTAGTCCTTACTCTTAATAATTTCTCCTTTGGCTCCTCCCATTTCCTCCAAAGTAAAGGTGTAGCCATGGGCACCCGTATGGGTCCCAGCTATGCCTGCCTTTTTGTTGGCTTTGTGGAACAATCCATGTTCCAAGCCTATACTGGCATCCGTCCCCCACTTTTAACATAGAACATAGAATAGTACAGCACAGTACATGCCCTTCAGCCCACAATGTTGTGCCGACCCTCAAACCCTGCCTCCCATATAAGCCCCCACCTTAGATTCCTCCATATACCTGTCTAGTAGTCTCTTAAACTTCACTAGTGTATCTGCCTCCACCACTGACTCAGGCAGTGCATTCCACGCACCAACCACTCTCTGAGTAAAAAACCTTCCTCTAATATCCCCCTTGAACTTCCCACCCCTTACCTTAAAGCCATGTCCTCTTGTATTGAGCAGTGGTGCCCTGGGGAAGAGGCGCTGGCTATCCACTCTATCTATTCCCCTTATTATCTTGTACACCTCTATCATGTCTCCTCTCATCCTCCTTCTCTCCAAAGAGTAAAGACCTAGCTCCCTTAATCTCTGATCATAATGCATACTTTCTAAACCAGGCAGCATCCTGGTAAATCTCCTCTGTACCCTTTCCAATGCTTCCACATCCTTCCTATAGTGAGGTGACCAGAACTGGACACAATACTCCAAGTGTGGCCTAACCAGAGTTTTATAGAGCTGCATCATTACATCGCAACTCTTAAACTCTATCCCTCGACTTATGAAAGCTAACACCCCATAAGCTTTCTTAACTACCCTATCCACCTGTGAGGCAACTTTCAGGGATCTGTGGACATATACCCCGAAATCTCTCTGCTCCTCCACACTACCAAGGATCCTGCCATTTACTTTGTACTCTGCCTTGGAGTTTGTCCTTCCAAAGTGTACCACCTCACACTTCTCCGGGTTGAACTCCATCTGCCACTTCTCAGCCCACTGCTGCATCCTATCAATGTCTCTCTGCAATCTTTGACAATCCTCTACACTATCTACAACACCACCAACCTTTGTGTCATCTGCAAACTTGCCAACCCACCCTTCTACCCCCACATCCAGGTCGTTAATAAAAATCACGAGAAGTAGAGGTCCCAGAACAGATCCTTGTGGGACACCACTCGTCACAATCCTCCAATCTGAATGTACTCCCTCCACCACCACCCTCTGCCTTCTGCAGGCAAGCCAATTCTGAATCCACCTGGCCAAACTTCCCTGGATCCCATGCCTTCTAACTTTCTGAATAAGCCTACCGTGTGGAACCTTGTCAAATGCCTTACTAAAATCCATATAGATCACATCCACTGCACTACCCTTCGCTACATCAACGACTGCATCGGCGCTGCTTCCTGCACATATGCTGAGCTCGTTGACTTCATTAACTTTGCTCCAACTTTCACCCTGCCCTCAAGTTTACCTGGTCCATTTCCGACACCTCCCTCCCCTTTCTTGATCTTTCTGTCTCTGTCTATGGAGACAGCTTATCTACTGATGTCTACTATAAGCCTACAGGCTCTCACAGCTACCTGGACTATTCCTCTTCCCACCCTGTCTCTAGCAAAAATGCCATCCCCTTCTTGCAATTCCTCCATCTCCGCCGCATCTGCTCTCAGGATGAGGGTTTACATTCCAGGACGAAGGAGATGTCATCCTTTTTTAAAGCAAAGGGCTTCCCTTCCTCCACCATCAACTCTGCTCTCAAATGCATCTCTCCCATTTCACGCACATCTGCTCTCACCCCATCCTCCCGCCACCCCACTAGGGATAGGGCTCCCCTTGTCCTCAACTACCACTCCATCAGCCTCCGGGTCCAACATATAATTCTCCGTAACTTCCGCCACCTCCAACGGGATCCCACCACTAAGCACATCTTTCCCTCCCCTCCCCTCCCCCCGGCTTTCTGCAGGGATCATTCCCTATGGGACTCCCTTGTCCATTCGCACCCCACCCCCCAGCAATTCCTTCCCACCGATCTCCCTCCCGGCACTTACCCTTGTAAACAGAACAAGTGCAATACATGCCCTTACACTTCCTCCCTCACCACCACTCAGGGCCCATGTGAGGCGACTTCACTTGTGAGTCAGCTGGTGTGATATACTGCGTCCGGTGCTCCCAGTGCAGCCTTCTATATATTGGCACTGGGAGAAAGCAGGATCTCTCAGTGGCCACACATTTTAATTCCACGTCCCATTCCCATTCTGATATGTCTATCCATGGCCTCCTCTACTGTCAAGATGAAGCCACACTCAGGTTGGAGGAACAACACCTTATATTCCGTCTGGGTAGCCTCCAACCTGATGGCACGAACACTGACTTCTTTAACTTCTGTTACTGCCCCTCCTCCCCTTCTTACCCCATCCCTTATTTTTTTTCCTTTCTTTCTCTCTCTCTTTTTTCTCCCTCTCTCCCTCTCACTATAACTCCTTGCCTGCTCTCCATCTTCCTCTGGTGCTCCTCTCCTCCCGTCCCCTGATCCTGTCCCTTCTCCAGCCTCGTATCCCTTTTGCCAATCACCTGTCCAGCTCTTGGCTCTATCCCTCCCCCTCCTGTCTTCTCCTGTCATTTTAGATCCCACTTTCAAATCTCTTACTAGCTCTTACTTCAGTTAGTCCTGACGAAGGGTCTCAGCCTGAAACGTCGACTGTACCTCTTCCTGTAGATGCTGCCTAGACTGCTGCGTTCCACCAGCATTTTGTGTGTGTTGCTTGAATTTCCGGCATCTGCAGATTTCCTCGTGTTTGCGTTTTTAATAGACAAGCAATATGACTCAGACCAGAAGTGAATGGCAAATTAATTAAAGGAATTTGACACTGGCTCGGCTGCTTCAGTCATTCCACAAAACAAGTTTGAACAGCATTTCAAAGATACTAAACTGAACTCTGCAGATATCCAAGAACTTATACTGGAAAAATAGTAACTCCTGTGGGAATGACATTCATATCAGTGAAATACAACAACCAACAAGCCACATTGGGGTTGTATGAAGTAAAACTATTGCATTGTGGGGGGTGTCATTGGCTGAGACATCTACAATTTGATCAGAGATGTATCCACTATTTGCATGCCACATCTCTGTAATAGCCTTTTATTGAAAGCAAAATAAGAAAGGTACTGGAAGATGCCACAGCAGTGTTCAAGGATGTCACTGGAAAACTCAAACACAGCAATGGTAAAATAGCACTAAATGAAAATGCCGCACCCAAATTTTGCAAAGCCTGCCTGGTTCCTTATATCATCCACAAAGAAGATGGTGCTAGTGAACAACTTGACCAAGGGCGACATCCTCCAAACAGTTCATGAAACTAAAACTTTTTTCTTTCAACTGTGGTTCTGCTACTGTTAGAGTCTGATCTACATTTAAGTGGTGTCTTTTAGGACTGATTGAGCAATCTGTGCTTTGCTGACTCCAAAGGTGTTTTGTGACGCTTCACGTGAAATGTGTGGTCTTGAGGTCAACAAGCAGGGAGTCAGGTGTGAGCCCGTAATTGACTCCATTTCTTGCTGATCAAAGGAATGGGGAAGATTAAAATCAAGGTGAGTGGGTGTTCCACACTGCTTATCAGTCTCTCACTCGCTGCTATCGGAGTAAGGTGTCTCCATGTGACTGTCTCCCCTTCCCTCTCGCTGCTCCCGAAGGAGGAAGGTCCCTGCATTCAAATGGTCTCTCTCTCTCTCTCTCCCTCCCTCGAAGGATGGTGCCAGAGCTCTAGTCAAGGTTTAATTGACATGGTTTGTGGATTGGACTCTGTAGTTCATGTTATAATTCGTTTCTGGTCACTTCTTTTTATGTTGCTATTTTGGGCGATTTTGAAACCGGGCTGCCTGCAGATAATGAACACTTAGGAGCCTTACCAGGTACTCCATTGGGACCTTTTGCCTTGCGAAGGGTAAACTCTCTTTAAAGACAGCCTCTGAGATGGAGATCACAGGGTCATCAGGTGCAGCAGGGATCTTCACAGCTGTAGCTGTGTTCTCCCTTTCAAAGCATGCATAGAAGGTGTTGGGGCATCACTACCATGCATACTATTGAGTTTCACTTTGTAGGCAGTAATGTCTTGCAGACCCTGTCAGAGGTGCCGTGCAACCGATGTTGCCTCCAAACTCGTTCCAGCAAGAGGCCCATACCCATGAGTACTGTAAGCATCTTGAAGTTAGACCTGTACCCATCTGTACAGTACTCTCGCCATAGTGAAAGATCTTTACCCAACAACACAGTTGACCCTAACAATATACTATATATGTGCTCACTAGTAATGTTTCCCAGTGTTACTCTGACAAACTTGTTCCCAAGCACTGTACTTGTGTTATATAGTGACGATACATACTCACTAGTGTACCCCAGTATTACAGAATGACAGACATGTACTTACTAGTACAATAGACCCAGCTCTATAGCTGGATATGGGCTTGGATTGAGGCTTAGGCCAAGTAGATACAAAATGATGAAAGGTCATTTCCTGAAGTTTAACTGTCTTTCTCCTCAATTTGACTTACTGCATATTTCTAGCATTCCTGCTTTTATTTCAGATTTCCAGAATCTGCAGGTTTATTTTTGAGTTTCAATCTGGAGAGAGTGAGCAGTTACAAGTTCCTGGGTGTCAAGATATTTGAGGACCAAACCTGGTCCCAACATATCGATGCGGCTATAAAGAAGGCAAGACAGCAACTAGAATTCATTAGGAGTTTTAAAGAGATTCGGTATGTCAACTAAAACCTCTACAGATGTACTGTGGAGAGTATTCTTACAGGCTGCAGAGGGTTGCAAATTTAGCCGGCTCCATCTTGGGTACTTGCCTACAAAGTACTCAGGACATCTTCAAAGAGCGGTGTCTCAGAAAGGCAGCGTCCATTATTAAGGATCTCCAGCACCCAGGGCATGCCCTTCTTTCACTGTTACCATCAGGTAGGAGGTACAGAAGCCTGAAGGCACACACTCAGCGATTCAGGAACAGCTTCTTCCCCTCTGCTATCTGATTTTTAAATGGACATCGAACCAATGAACACTACCTCACTTTTTAAATACATATTATTTCTGTTTTTGCATGATTTTTAATATATTCAATATAAATATATTGTAATTTATTTATTTATTCTTCTATATTAGGTATTGCATTGAACTGCTGCTGCTAAGTTAACAAATTTCACGACATGCCGGTGATAATAAACCTGATTCCGACACCAATATTGGATGAGCACTGAACCCGCTGGGATCAGTTGTGGAGCATTCTGCAGAAATTAGGTCAGGTCCTACCTGCCTGCAGTCACAAAACCCACAATGCTCTTCCCATTCACAAACAAAGAAAACTGCAGATGCTGGAAATCCAAGCAACACACACAAAATGCTGGAGGAACTCGGCTCGAAACATCAACTGTACTCTTTTCCATAGACGCTGCCTGGCTTGTTGAGTTCCTCCAGCATTTTGTGTGTTATGTTCTTCCCTGTCCCACATACTTTTCCCAGATGAAGTCTAGGGTCTTGTTAGGATTGGTGGCATGCTGGCTATTTGGGCAGCTGGTGTGGACCCTACAGGACTGGAAGAACATCCTCACTGCGGGTAGTATGCTGTGGACCACAGTTATTACAGAAGACCGGGAAACTGGAAAACCATTCAGCACTTTGGAGCTTACTGTTCAGTCAAAATTCTTTTCCCTGTACACATATATCAGGCACAAATTATTTCACAGCAACAGTCCTACACAACAAGACGGTAACCATAATACAGGAAGATTTTTTCCCAATTGGTTTTCAAGGAACTGTGTAACGCTGGCAAAGCTGCCATGTAGTGCTATCCTTAACTGTCCTTGAAAAGATACTTGCAAACTGTCAGCGTGATCCACTACATTTGTTTGGTGAAGGTGCTCCAACAGTACTGTTGGAGGAAGGAATGATTAAAGAGTAGAGTAGATTAGCTTTATTTGTTCCATGGACATTTGAAACATAGTGAAATGCGTTGAGAATGTGCTGGGAGGCAGCTCGCAAGTGTCACCACACTTCTGGTGCCAACATAGTAGGCCCACTACTTACTAACTTCAACTTATAGGTCTTCAAAACATACAGGAAATTGGAGCACCCAGAGAACATCCATGTAATCAAGGGAAGAACATATTCCTTATAGACAGGGGTAGGAATTGAACTCTGATGTTAAAGCTAACACTGTAAACCATTACACTAACTGCTGTGCTACCGTGGCACCCAAGGTAAAGAATTTCAGCATTTACACCAAGTTACAATCAAGACCAGCGATATATTTCCAAATCAGGGAATACAACTTGGAGGGAATTCACTGAAAGCTGTGTTCACTTGTCTTATTGGAGAAGCCAATATATTTTGTAGATGGTACACATCACAAACATTACCCTTCAGGTGAGAGATCCAATAAGTGTTCTGAGTGAAGGATATAGAGCCAATTAAATACTGGATAGTGTAAATATCTTCAGAGTTGTTGAAGCAGCAGTCTCCCAGGTAATCAGAACGTAATCCACCGTGCTGCGCACTGATATCCTTAAGTGATGCAAAGGCTTTGAGATGTCAGAATACCCAACCTCTGTTCTTGCAGCTATTGTACTGATGATCCAGGTGAGTTTCTGACCCTCAGAATATTGACAGTATGTGGTCAGCTTTTCCTGGTTAAAAATAATGAAACACTAATGTAATTATCCACCTATCACCTTGTGCTTGAATAGGTCCTTCTGAGTGCAGAAACCGCTTCATATGCAACAAAGGAAAAGGGTGGAGAGAAATTAAGATTTTGCAATTGTCAGCAAACATTCCCACTTCTGAGCTTATGATGGAAGAAAGATTACTGATGAAATAGCTGAATATGATTGGGCTTAGGATCCAATACTTAGGGACTCCTACAGTGGTGTTATGGTGCTGAGATGACTGACCTCTAATCCAAAAATGACAATCACCTTCTTCTTCTTCTTAAGTTCAAGTTTAATAGTCATATAACCATACATATGAACACAGCCAAGGTGCAAAACACAGTACCAACAGTCACATACAGTACAGAGCACATATAACAGCAGAAAAACACTGTTACAAAAATTATATACAGACAAAGTCCTTGAGTATCTTAGCCTGTAGATTGATAGTGCATGGATGTTGTCCTGGAGCCACATTTCTGCAAGAATCAGCCCACAACAGTTCATCATCTCGCACAAGCGCAGCCGCAGATGAACACAATCTTCCACCAAGCAAACACTGCAGGGCAGCACTGATGGGAGGGGCCAGTCCCCAACACAGTACGGAATCCAGTGGCACACAGCCAGCCCCCAGTCCTCTTCCCCAGTGGATGCAACAGGCAACCCCAAGGAACGAGGGCCTAGTGCACCTAGCAACTGAGGTCACACGCTCCCCACCATCAGTCTCGCCAGTGAACGAATGAATCAAACTGGCAGTATTCTACATTATCAATATTCAAAAGGTCTTGCGATCACAACAAAATCATCCGAGACAACCATCCACACAGCCCGTTGAGCAGTGCACCACCTGATGCCTTCTTCCCTGGGTGACTGACGCAGGCTGCAACACAGTGCGCAACAAGTCCAGCTCCACCATTACTGATCAACTCGCTAATGGGGTAAACCTGCAGTATTTGATGTGCTTAGAATCCAGCGGCGTCTTGCAATCGTAAAAAAGACAAAGGATGAACAATTACTTCTTTGGACCCAGAGAGGCCACTGCATCCAAGTGTATCACCATCTTACTGAAGGGGCATTGCTATGCCTATAAAGTTCAGCTTTACAAGGAATCATTCATGCAACGCTCAGTCAAATGTCAAGAGTAGTCTCACATCAACTGGAATTCATCTCCTTGTTTCATGTTTGGACCAAGGTCATGACAAGGTCTAGAGCCAACCAGTCAAATGTAAGGACAAAATGTAAAGTAAATTGCAGGACCCTTAGGACCATTAATGAACAGAAGGCTCTTGAGGTGCAAGTCCATAGGTTGAGTGAACTCGGCCTTTTCTCCTTGGAGCAACGGAGGATGAGAGGTGACCTGATAGAGAAGTATAAGATGATGAGAAGTACTGATCGTGTGGATAGTCAGAGGCTTTTTCCCAGGGCTGAAACGATTGCCACAAGAGGACACAGGTTTAAGGTGCTGGGGAAGTAGGTACAGAGGAGACGTCAGGGGAAAGCTTTTTACGCAGAGAGTGGTATGTGCGTGGAATGGGCTGCCGGCAACGGCAGTGGAGGCAGATGAGATAGGGTCTTTTAAGAGACTTTTGGATTGGTACATGGAACTCAGAAAAATAGGGGGTTATGGGTAAGCCTAGTGATTTCTAAGGTAGGGACATGTTCGGCACACCTTTGTGGGCTGAAGGGCCTGTATTGTGCTGTAGGTTTTCTACGTTTCTATGTTCTAAAATGGTAACACAAGTAAATAAGGTTATAAAGAAGACATATAGCATCGATCGGGTCACCAAGTATAGGCGTCAGGAAGTCATGTTACAGATGTATAAAAAAATTGGTTAGACCAGATTTAGAGTATTCTTGGCACAAGGTTTTGACCTGAAATATTAGTGGTTCCTCTACTTCCACATATGCTGCTTGACCTGCTAAGTTTCTCCAGCAGATTGTTTGTTGTACCTTTCTTACTTCTGAGGTCCATACCATATTGCCCCTACCCATACATTTGTTCTTTTTTTTTTGCAAACAGGACAGATATGGGCAATTTTTCCACTTTTTAGGATGATGTCAGTGCAGCTACTGCATCCGGATAGCTTGGATTGAGCTATAGCTAGTTTTAAGCAGTGCTTAAACCAGGGGTCCCCAACCTTTTTTGCATAGCGGACCGGTTTAATATTGACAATATTCTTGCGGACCAGCCGAAAGGGGGGGGTTGGGGGAGCGGGGGGGGGGTGTTAATCTCGACCGGAATATAGGTGATAAGTCAACTATAAGTCACTTATAAGTGGCTAATACACTCAATTTCGTTTCTAAAAGGGTTTATCTAGCGAACTTAATATTAAACACACAGCACGTATTTTTCTTGCATGAATATAGTGAAAGTCAATTATAAGTCACTTATAAGTCAATAGCATCATAATATTTTAAGTAATGTTTGGATATTAAACACACAGCGTATATTTTCCTCGTATGAACATATAAAATCATTGCAAAACACCAATATCGCTGAATCAGTGGGAGCCCTGGGCTTGTTTCCCTGCAACAAGACGGTCCCATTGAGGGGTGATGGGGGACAGCAATACTCGAAGGGGATTCCTTATGTACAGTCTATTCCGCAATTTAGTTTTCGTTGCACTCATTGCAGAAAACCCCGCTTCACAGAGATATGATGTTGGAAATGGAATTAACGTTTTCAGTGCTTTCGTGGGTATCTCAGGATATTCAGACTTGACTTTGATCCTGAATGCCAGCAGAGATATTATGTCAAACGTACTTTTCAGCCCACCGTCATTTGCAAGCTGGAGGAGTTGATCTTCTTCCCGTGCAGACATGGATGATGCGTGGATAATCATCTCGCAGGCTTTCAAGTTCAACAGTGGGCATGACAGGGAATAAGGAAAGGTGCAGCTGACTCATATTGTTTCATAATCGCCAAATCATATCGTTTCCTCGCCGCCCGGTAGCACATGCCTTGCAGCCCGGTGGTTGGAGACTACTGGCTTAATCAGTGACATTGTTTGGTCCATAACCATTATTGATTTCAGTTTTGTCAGATATTTCTTCACATTATGTGAGGCGAATCGAGTTGGCAGGAGATCAGCTCATGTGATGGTGGAGATTTCAGAAGGAAACCAGGTTAAACCATCTATTACATTATTAAACATATATCTAATTGTACCCTCCTTTACAATTGCTAATGAGGAAATTTGCTGTCAACTACATGGCTCATAATTTTCCTTCTGTGTCCTCCATGTTTATAACGTCTAATGCACACCGAAGTGTAGTCAGGCATTATGGCATCCAAACTGGACAGTACCCTCATAGTTTTCTAAATGTGCAGCACAATGTACTGATGTTACATGCCACAGCTTGTGATGATCATTGCCATATTACATAACTGAGATTTGCCATAACTGCTCCCAGTACTTGGACCCTAGTGACAAGAACCAGTCCCAATTAAGTAAAAGATATGCAATGCTCACTGGGTTTATAATCTACTGGAACTCAGACAGAAGATACTGTACTGGGGTTAATTACTTAATGTAATTTTCAAGAAGAATGAGGAAACTTTACATGTTTTCCAGAAAAGATTAAGTGGTTAACTGTACTGGTAACCGGTTTGGCAACAGTAGCAGCAGATATCAGTTTCTCTTGATGACAAGATAGCTACAAAAACACATTTTACATCCCTCAAATTTTCACAAAAACTAGAAGGTACTTCATTCACTAACTTTGTTACAATCAGGTTGTATTTCAAGAAGGCAAGCCATATTTGAAAGAATTTTACTCAATAAAGAGATGAACAAAAATTATGAAATTAATACCATAATTTCCTAAAAAATTCTGAATACTATCTTTAAAACTTAAATAAATGCTGGCCAGCAAAGGATCGGTAGTAATATACATAAGTATAAACCACGATGGTCAAATACTTCAAAAGATTCTACAGTCTTTACATTGCGAGGGTTGAGTATTAGAATAACAACTGGCACTATGAAAATAATTATATTTGTTTCTTTTACATAGAGAGAAGGGAAGAACACAAAATATTGCGTCCGGTTTACTGATTCATCGGTGAGACTGAAAGCAGGGTAGCAGCTGGGCCTTGGTTGCTGCAGTCGCCTGTTGCAGCTGCCCAGGAAAGGAGATGCCGGAAGCGGTGTGGGAGAGAGCTAGAGTCTGTGCTGGGTTGGGATGACCCCTCCCATTGATGCTGCTCTCCAGTGTTCGCTCAGTGGAAAACAAACTTGATTGCATTTGTCTGCGGCTGCACGAGCACATGATGAAGAACTGCTGTGTGCTTGTTCTTGCAGAAATAGGGGTAAAGGACAATTATCCTATGCATCATCAATCTACAGGCCATGACCCTTGGGACTTGGGTTATGTTATTTTTTTGCGAATGTATGTTTTTCTGCTATCGTAACTCCATGTGCTGTACTCTGACTTCAGTTCTTTGCAAGTTCTCAGGGACTCACGATCAGTGGCTTTTTGATATTGCAGGGAAACTAGCATGCCTTCTGGGTGCCAGATTTTCGTGGCCCTGGGTACAGGCTGATTCAAGGCTGGTGACCTTGACTGAGGCGTCATGGGAGAACATTGGGAGCTGTGTGTCCAGAGACCTGAGCCTTTCCAGGATCGATTCTCTGGGCGCAGAGCTTGGAAAAAATGACACAACAGACTTTTAACATCATAAATCAGTGAGTTGTTTGTTATGTCTCCCCTCTCGCTGTGGAATGGGGACACCTCATTTTCCCTTATTAGGGAGAAAGAGAGAGCCTGTGGTATGTTGAATTACCAGCTGAACGAGTAGTCTTTGGGGTACTGCAAGTCTGCATCTTGACTGATGCTTTGCTGCACACTTGAGTGCTTGGTGGAAGGTGCCAATACTTTTTTGCTGGTGGGGGAGCGGGGTGGTCGTTGCCTTGCTGTTGCTTGTGTGTGGGAGGGGAAAGCTGGGGGGGGGCTTTGGGGTTCTAGCGTTTAACTGTCATTCATTCTTTGGGGCACTCCTGTTTTCGTGGATGTTTGTGAAGAAAAAGAATTTCAGGATGTATATTGTATACATTTCTCTGACATTAAATGTACCTACTGACCTATTGATTGATCTATATGTGTTGTGTGCTGTGTTCGACTGTTGGTACTGTGTTTTACCCCTTGGCCTGGAGAAACGCTGTCTTGTTTGGCTGTATTCATGTGTATGGTTGAATGACAATTGAACTTGATAAAGCTGAAAATTATAGGAAGTGCATTGTACAATGAACAGATCAATGGGATATAGCTTTAACTTGTTCAAAGCTTTCTTGCTTAACACTCAGAAAATACTATCCATCAATAGGTAGCAAATCTAGCTCCAAATTATCAACATCTGTGCACAAGGGGAAGCAAAATTTTCTTGGGAGAAAAATGATTAATGAAGTTTAACTCAAAATATCTTCAAATCTAATCATTTCATAATGGTAAATGCATCCAAGTACATTTTGAAATAAAATTCATTAACAGATTTAGTTTAATGATACCTTTTGGCATTCTGGATAAAGGTGGGTCGCAACATTCCATGTGAAACCCTCGATCACAGGAGTCACAGAAAAGCATGTTATCCTACAGGAGAGAAAAATTATGAAGCACGCCAATGTACAATTCTTTTTAATTTTTTTTCCAAACTTTTTCCAAGCACTTAAATAAATAATGAATTTAGTTTTTTGGCATGATTGCATTATATAATTGTCCTACCGCAGGACTAAATAGTTTAGGTCTGTATTCTTCAGACTTTAAAAATGAGGGGTGTGACTTTAGTCAAACATACAAGATCTTAAGGGACTTGAAAGAGCAGATGTTGGGATGTTTTCACCAGTGAAAGAGTCTCAAACAAGGAGACAACTAAAAGGTAGGGGAGATCCATTTAAAGCTGAGAGGTATAAACATATCTCCATGCCAAAGGTTGCAAATCTCTAGATTTCTTTACTCCATTGAGAGCTGGAGGCTGGATTAATATAAGCATTTAAGGTGGAAGTATCTGATAGATCAAAGCAGGGTTTGGAGTTGTGGCCATGATCACAATGAATGACAGGGAGAGCTTGAGGGACCTCTTGACCTACTCCTGCCCTATTTTCTTGGGTTGCTTTGAAAGGAAGATCACAAGTTTTAACTTTAATCAGTTTGTTAATTTTACTCAATCTCACTCCAGTGTATTTGTCACCAGTAAGTGCTACAGAACATGCAAACAAGGCCTTGACCCATGATGTTGTGCTGAACTAATTAAACTTCTAATTAAATGCCTAATTAAACTAATCCATTTTGCCTACATGATGTCCATATCCCTCCATTTTGTGGACATCTGTGTGCCTACTTAAGAGCCTCGCAGATGCCTTTATCAGATTTGCTTCTATAACCACCCCCAACAATGGATTCCAGGCACATTTTACTGAGAATGAAATAAAGACTGGAACCTCAAAATATAATAATTAAAAATTATTATGTAAAATTTAACTGAGGAAATGCATAAAATTATGCTTTTTAGGTCCTAAGTATTTTCTAGACAGTTACAATGGATTGCCATTGTTTACCTCTTACAAACGTATTCACACTCATATAAAAAAGCACAAGATTTTTACACCCAGATGAGCTCATAAGGTTTTCCACAATTCTTCTATTTCACATTACATTGAAAACTGCTACTAAAGAGCATGGGCATGCTGCATTTTTACATTCAACTGTTTATTGTCGTTTCACAATGTAATAACTGTGAATACTGACAATTTCAAGGGAGTTGCAAATGCAAATCATGAGCTATTTAAATTACCCCTTTACAAAAGTTGTGTATTTTATTCAAAGAACATGCCGCAGTAGGAGTAGACTACTTGCCCCACTATTCAATCTTAGTGCCTTTTGCCTATCATCAATTTAGGCATTGAATATACTCAGCATCTGAATGTTCACAGCCCTTATGTAGAGAATTATCCATCTGGAAACTGTAATTTATTCAATTTGGAACTTTTTCCCCCCAACCATTGGGCCAAACTTCTTGGGCTTAAGCTGTACTAAGAAATAAATGTTCCCTAACACATCAGGAATACAAAATACATGAAATAAAGTTAGTTACAACAAGTTACTGAATGTACTACATTTTTGGGTGGAAATTTCTGAAAAGCCAACCCCTTGTTTGAGCCTAATCCCCGATTCTAGGCATTCCAGCATCCATCAAGCCTTCTTAGAAACTGGAAGTCCTGAAATACATTTCAATGTGATTACTTTCTTTTGTCTATGTGTAGGCTGTTTGCTTAATCTCTTCTCTGAGGATAATTTCCCAAACCTATGAGATATATAAGGTGTATTAGATGTGTGCATTACCAAACAATGTTGCAGATAATCTAAACAGATGATAAAGCTTCAAGATCTAGAAAGGCTGTTCACTGAACCCTTGCACAAGGGAGTGGCGATGAACTCATCTGAACTTGCCAGCTGTGTTTGATGTATCAATCCCCTTCTGCCTGAACTTTCAGATTCCTTAACAATATATGTACGCAACATAAACAGATATAGATTGCATTTAGGAGGTTATGGTATTTTAATGTTTTAAATTATTTCTTAATGTTTTAATATGTATTAAGATCAACCATGTATTAAACAAAACACACAAAATGCTGGAGGAACTCTGCAGGCCAGGCAGCATCTACGGAAAAGAGTACAGTTGACATTTCGGGCTGAGACCCTTCAGCAGGACTGGAGAAAAAGAAGATGAACAGATTTAAAAAGGTGGGGGAGGAAGAAACATAAGTCAATAGTGAAATCAAGAGAGGGAGTGAGTAAAGAGCTGGGAAATTGGTGAAAGAGATACAGGCCAGAGAAAGGGGATGTAATAGGAGAAGACGGAAGGCCATGGAAGAAAGAAAAGGGGATGGAGCACCAGAGGGAGGTGATGGGCAGGCAAGGAGATCATGTGAGAGAGAGAAGGTGATGGGGAATGGTGGAGGGGTGGTGGGCCATTACCAGAGGTTTGAGAAATCGATGTTCCAGACAGAATATAAAGTGTTGTTCCTCCAACCCGAGTGTGGCCTCATCACAACAGTAGAGGAGGCCATGGATTGACAAATGGGAAGAGGAAACCATGTTTTAAATTCCTGATCAAGGTTCTAGCTGCATGTCAGCAGAGTCCAGATCTCCATTCACAGCCTACTACACTACTCTCAGGGGTCCAGCATCAATCCAGCTGCGTCTCTGCATCTTGCCCAGTTAAAGTGTTGTGGGAAGTAAATATGAGTTTCTCCAGGTATGAGTGCAAGCTAAAACCAGCTCATTTCAGACCATTAAGTTTTTTTTTAAAAAGCACCCACATTGCCCAGTTCAGAGACAAAAGGATGTTCCAAATTTATAAAGTGCCAGCAGGGCAGCCTGGTGGCACAGCAGCTGCTTGGTTCAGGAAATTCCTATTCATTTCTATCTTAGGTGATACGTGTGTGGAGTTTCCACATTCTCCGTCAGATTTTATTTCATTCCATGCCTTGGTTTTTTTTCCCCCCCATACCTCAAGATTCACTGGTAAGTTGACAGGTTACTATAATTTACCTCTTTTTGCAAAGTGGCAGAAAAATAAATGGGGAAGCTGGTGTGCGAGGTAATGAAATGCAGAACTATAGGGCAATAAGGAGAGAGGAAACAGGACTCATGGGACTTCTTTGCAAGGAGCAACCGTAGACCTGATGGACCAAATGATGGGTTGCACTTGAATCCCAGGGGGACCAATATCCTGGCAGGGAGGTTTGCTGAGACTATTGGGGAGGGATTAAACTAGAATTGCTGAGGGGTGGGAACCAAGCTGAAGAGACATAGGAAGGGGCGGTTGAATCACAAATCGAGAAAGCTTGCAGACAGTGTGAGAGGGAGGATAGGCAGATGATAGAGAAGGGATGTGCTCAGACTGATGTGTCTATTTTAATGCAAGGAGTATCATGAACAAAGCGGATGAGCTTAGAGAGTGGACGTCAGCCAGTTGAGCATGAACAGTTTAAAAAGAGGAAGAAAGTCGCAGACTTTTTCTCTTCGGATCAAGAAGACAGTGGTAAGAGGCTAAGGATTTCCAGCGAGAAGACATTTTATTTCTCGGAGTAGGAGAGAGGCCAGACTGCGCAGGCACGTGACGTTAGCCAGTTGAGCGCGAACAGTTTAAAAAGAGGAAGAAAGTCGCAGACTTTTTCTCTTCGGATCAAGAAGACAGCGGTAAGAGGCTAAGGATTTCCAGCGAGAAGACATTTTATTTCTCAGACTAGGAGAGAGGCCAGACTGCGCAGGCGCGTGACGTCAGCCAGTTGAGCGCGAACAGTTTAAAAAGAAAACCGCCATATCCAGCGGGCAGCATCGGAGCGGGCTGTGGAGAGGGTGCAGAGGGAAAGGGCTTTGGCTCAACGGGCTTCGGCGGAGACAGGAAGAGGCTTCCTGCGACCGTTGAGTCTCATAGTAACGGAGTAAGTTACAGTTTTTTGGTATTTGGTACAAACAGTAGCATTAGAGGTATGTATCTAGGATTAGTGTTGTGCTTGGAGTGCCAGATGTGGGGACCCTGGGAGACTCCCAGCCTCCCCAAGGATTACATCTGCACCAGGTGCACTGAGATGAGGCTTCTGAAGGACCGTGTTAAGGTGCTGGAGATGGAAATAGATGACCTTCGGCTAATTATGGGAAGTGGGGAGGTGATAGATACTACCTATAGAGAGGTAGTGGATAGCACCCCTGTGACAGTCCCCCTCAGAAATCAATATATCGTTTTGGATTCTGTTGAAGAGGCAGACCTGACAGAGGAGGACCACAGTGAACGAGACTCTAGCATTCTGCCCAGTGCCAAAATCAAGAGAGCAAGAAGCAATGCGGAAGTTATAGGGGACTCCATCGTAAGGGGGACGGACAAGAGATTCTGCGAGCCGGACAAGGATACCCGGATGGTGTGTTGCCTCCCTGGTGCCAAGGTACGGGATGTCTCAGATCGAGTCCAGAGTATTCTGAGGAGAAAGAGCGAGCAGCCGGAAGTCTTGGTACATGTTGGTACCAATGACATAGACAGAAAAAGAGAGGAGGTCCTGAAGAAAGATTACTGGGAGCTGGGAAGAAAATTGAAAAGCCAGACCTCCAGAGTAATAATATCAGGATTGCTGCCTGAGCTGCACGCTAATGATGGTAAGAATAGCAAAATTAAGCGAATGAATGTATGGCTAAGTATCTGGTGCAGGGGGCAGGGTTTCAAATTCTTGAATCATTGGGATCTATTTTGGGGAAAGTATGACTTGTACAAAAAAGATGGATTACACCTGAACTCAAAAGGTACTAATATCCTAGCGGGATTGTTTAATATAGCTGTTAGGGAGAGTTTAAACTAAGTTGGCAAGGGGAAGGAAACCAAGGTGTTAGGATCGAGGAAGAGGAAAATAGAAATAAGTCAAAAATACTGTGCAGCAAAGATGGTAAGAAGGACAGGCCGGTGAATATACAGGATAATTTGCTGCATAATAGATATATAGCACAAGTGGCAACAGGTACTGATCTAAATGTACTGTACTTAAATGCACGCAGCATTAGAAATAAAGTGGATGACCTTGCTGCACAGCTGCAGGTTAAAAGGTATGATATTGTGGCCATCACCGAGTCATGGCTAAATGATGGATGTGATTGGGAGCTGAATATCCCAGGATACACAGTGTACAGGAAGGATAGGAAGGTAGGTAAAGGGGGTGGCGTGGCCCTGATGGTAAGTAACGATATCAAATCAATAGAAAGAAGGGACATAGGATCAGAAGAGGTAGAATCCTTATGGGTAGAATGAAGAAATGGCAAGGGTAAAAAGACACTAATAGCAGTTATATACAGGCCTCCAAACAGCAGTCGGGATGTGGACTACAAGTTGCAGCTGGAAATAGAAAAAGCGTGTCAGAAGGACAATGTCAAGATAATTATGGGGGATTTTAATATGAAAATGGATTGGGAAAGTCGGGAAGGTAATGGATCTTAGGAGAGGGAGTTTGTAGAATGCCTACAGGATGGCTTTTTGGAGCAACTTGTCCAGAAGCCCACCAGGGGACCGGCTGTTTTGGATTGGGTGCTGTGTAACGAACCTGAGGCGATTAGGGAGCTGGAGGTAAAGGAACCTCTTAGAAGTAGTGATCATAATATGATTTTCAGTTTCAAATTTGAAAAGGAGAAGCTGGTATCAGGTGTATCAATATTTCAGTGGAACAGGGGAAATTACAGTGGTATGAGAGAGGAACTGGCCCAAGTCAATTGGAAAAGTAAACTAAATGGAGGGACGGCAGAGCAGAATTGGATGAAATTCCTACAAGAATTAAGGAAAACGCAGGAAAAATATATTCCAAGAAAAAAGAAAATCATGAATGGAAAAATGGCACAAATGTGGCTAACGAGAGAGGTTAAGGCAAAAATAAAAGCGAAAGGAACGGCGTACAAGGAAGCAAAAATTAGTGGGAAAAATGAGGACTGGAAGACCTTTAAAAACTTACAGAAAGAAACTAAGAAAGTCATTAGGAAAGAAAAGATGAATTATGAAAGGAAGTTGGCGATTAACATAAAAAAGGATACTAAGAGTTTTTCAAATATATGCAGAGTAAAAGAGTGACAAGGGTAGATATGGGACCGATTGAAAATGATGCTGGAGTAATTATAATGGATAAGAAAGAGATGGCGGAGGAACTGAATAAGTATTTTGCATCAGTCTTCACTGTGGAAGACATGAGCAATATACCTGATAGCCAGAGGTATCAGGGAATAGAATTAGGTACAGTCAAGATAACTAGAGAGAAAGTGCTTGGGAAGCTAAGTGGACTAAGAATAGATAAGTCTCCCAGCCCGGATGAGGTGCACCCAAGGGTTCTGAAGGAGGTGGCTTTGGAGATTGTGGAAGCATTGGAAATTATCTTCCAGGAATCAATAGACTCTGGCATGGTTCCGGAGAACTGGAAGGTCGCAAATGTAGTTCCGCTATTTAAGAAAGGAAGGAGGCAGCAAAAAGAAAATTACAGACCTATTAGTCTGACATCAGTGGTTGGAAAGATATTGGAGTCAATCCTCAAGGACAAGGTTATGAAATACCTCGAGGTGCATGACAAGATAGGCCAAAGCCAGCATGGTTTCATGAAGGGAAGATCCTGCCTTACCAACTTATTGGAATTTTTTGAGGTAATCTCGAATAAGATTGACAAGGGAGAGGCTGTGGATGTTGTGTATTTGGATTTTCAAAAGGCCTTCGATAAGGTGCCGCATATGAGGCTGCTTAATAAGATGAGAGCCCATGGAATTATAGGAAAGGTATTGAAATGGATGGAGCATTGGCTGATAGGCAGAAAGCAAAGGGTGGGAATAAAGGGATCCTATTCTGATTGGTTGCCGGTTACTAGTGGTGTTCCGCAGGGGTCGGTGTTGGGGCCGCTTCTTTTTACGATGTATATCGATGATTTGGATTATGGATTAAATGGTTTTGTGGCCAAGTTTGTAGATGACACCAAGATAGGTGGAGGAGCAGGAAATGTTGAAGAAACGGAAAGGTTGCAGAGAGACTTAGTCAGTTTAGGAGAGTGGGCAAAGAAATGGCAGATGAGATACAACGTTGACAAATGTACGGTTGTACATTTCGGAAGAAGAAATAATCGGGCAGCTTATTATTTAGATGGGGAGAAAATTCAAAAATCAGAAGTGCAAAGGGACTTGGGGGTCCTCGTGCAGGATACCCTAAAGGTTAACCACCAAGCTGGATTGGCGGTAAGGAAAGCGAATGCTATGTTGGCATTCATTTCAAGAGGAATAGTGTATAAGAGTAAGGAGGTGTTGATGAGGCTCTATGGGGCATTAGTGAGACCTCATTTGGAATACTGTGTGCAGTTTTGGGCCCCCTATCTTAGAAAGGATATACTGATGTTGGAGAGAGTTCAGAGAAGATTTACGAGGATGATTCCTGGAATCCAGGGGCTAACATATGAGGAGCGTGTGTCGGCTCTTGGATTGTATTCATTAGAGTATAGAAGAATGAGAGAGGATCTCATAGAAACGTTTCGAATGTTGAAAGGGTTGGACAGAGTAGATGTGGAAAGGTTGTTTCCCTTGGTGGGTGAGTCCAGGACAAGAGGCCATAGTCTTAGAATTAGAGGGTACCCAGTTAAAACAGAGGTGAGGAGAAATTTTTTTAGCCAGAGGGTCGTGGATTTGTGGAATTCGTTGCCACATATGGCTGTGGAGGCCCGATCATTGAGCGTGTTTAAGGAGGAGATTGACAGGTATCTAATTAGTCAGGGTATCAAGGGATATGGGGAAAAAGCCGGAAATTGGAACTAGATGGGTGAATAGTTTAGCTCATGGGGGAGCTGCGGAGCAGACTCGATGGGCCGAATGGCCTACATCTGCTCCTTTGTCTTGTGATCTTGTGAAATGTGGCAAACGTTCAGGGGATATTTGCGTGGCGTTCTGCATAGGTACATTCCAACGAGACAGGGAAAGGATGGTAGGGTACAGGAACTATGGTGTACAAAGGCTGTTGAAAATCTAGTCAAGAAGAAAAGAAAAGCTTACGAAAGGTTCAAAAAACTAGGTAATGATATTGATCTAGAAGATTATAATACCAGCAGGAAGGAGCTTAAGAATGAAATTAGGAGAGCCAGAAGGGGCCATGAGAAGGCTTTGGTGAACAGGATTAAGGAAAACCCCAAGGCATTCTGCAAGTATGTCAAGAGCAAGAGGATAAGACGTGAGAGGATAAGACATAACAGAATAGACCAATTAAGTGTGACAGTGGAAAAGTGTGTACGAAACCCAGAGGAGGTAGCAGAGGTACTTAATGAATACTTTGCTTCTGTATTCACTACGGAAAAGGACCTTGGCAATTGTAGGGATGACTTACAGCGGATTGAAAAGCTTGAGCATTTAGACGTTAAGAAAGAGGATGTGCTGGAGCTTTTGGAAAGCATCAAGTTGGATAAGTCTCCGGGACTGGATGAGATGTACCCCAGGCTACTGGGAGGTGAGGTAGGAGATTGCTGAGCCTCTAGCAATAATCTTTGCATCATCATTGGGGATGGGAGAGGTTCCAGAGAATTGGAGGGTTGCAGATGTTGTTCCCTTATTCAAGAAAGGGAGTAAGGATAGCCCAGGAAATTATAGACCAGTGAGTCTTACCTCAGTGGTTGGTAAGTTGATGGAGAACATCCTGAGAGGCAGGATTTATGAACATTTGGAGAGGCGTAATATGATTAGGAATAGTCAGCATGGCTTTGTCAAAGGCAGGTCATGCCTTACAAGCCTGAGTGAATTTTTTTGGGATGTGACTAAGCACATTGATGAAGGCAGAGCAGTAGATGTAGTGTATATGGATTTCAGCAAGGCGTTTGATAAGGTACCCCACGCAAGGCTTATTGAGAAAGTAAGGAGTTATGGGATCCAAGGGGACATTGCTTTGTGGATCCAGAATTGGCTTGCCCACAGAAGGCAAAGCGTGGTTGTAGAAGGGTCACATCCTGCATGGAGGTCGGTGACCAGTGGTGTGCCTCAGGGATCTGTTCTGGGATCCTTTCTCTACGTGATTTTGATAAATGACCTGGATGAGGAAGTGGAGGGATGGGTTAGTAAATTTGCTGATGACACAAAGGTTGGGGGTGTTGTGGATAGTGTGGAGGGCTGTCAGAGGTTACAGCGGGACATTGATAGGGTGCAAAACTGGGCGGAGAAGTGGCAGATGGAGTTCAACCCAGATAAGTGTGAGGTGGTTCATTTTGATAGGTCAATTATGACGGCAGAATATAGTATTAATGGTAAGACTCTTGGGAGTGTGGAGGAATCTTGGGGTCCGTGTCCATAGGACACTCAAAGCTACACTGCATAGGTTGACTGTGTGGTTAAGAGGGCATATGGTGCATTGGCCTTCATCAACTGTGGGACTGAGTTCAAGAGCCAAGAGGTAATGTTATAGCTGTGTAGGACCCTGGTCAGACCCCACTTCGAGTACTGTGCTCAGTTCTGGTCACCTCACTACAAGAAGGATGTGGAAAATATAGAAAGGGTGCAGAGGAGATTCACAAGGACGTTGCCTGGATTGGAGCGTATGCTTTACGAGAATAGATTAAGTGAACTTGGCCTTTTCTCCTTGGAGCGACGGAGGATGAGAGGTGACCTGATAGAGGGATGTAAGATGACGAGAGGCATTAATCATGTGGATAGTCAGAGGCTTTTTCCCAGGCTGAAATGGCTAACATGAGAGGGCACAGTTTTAAGGTGCTTGGAAGTAGGTACAGAGGAGATGTCAGGGGTAAGTTGTTTTTTTTTAAAAATGCAGAGAGTGGTGAGTGCGTGCAATGGGCTGCCAGCGACAATGGTGGAGGCGGATACAATAGGGTCTTTTCAGAGGCTCCTGGATAGGTACATAGAGCTTAGAAAAATAGAGGGCTATGGGTAACCCTAGGTAATTTCTAAAGTAAGTACATGTTCGGCACAGCATTGTGGGCTGAAGGGCCTGTATTGTGCTGTAGGCTTTCTGTATTTCTACGTTTCTAAATGGCACTCTTCTGTGGAAATAGGCAAGCAATAAGCCTGCAGGACCAGTAAGGAAATGTTCCAGATAAGCACACCCTGACTCAAACCATTCCGGATGGTACTTCTATACATTTATTCAGCATTGGCTGATAAAACTGAAAGAATCAGGTTTTGAAGGACTACCAATCTTAATTAACTTCTCAATAGGTGATAATGGGACTTGAAGATTCAAAATGCTTGAATATAAAGCTGGCTTGGGTGAAAAATGTGTTCTCTTCCCAGTAACAGGATTAGGCCATTCATACCTACAAATGTGTTTTTCATTCAATTAGGACATAGCTGAACTGTACGTTAACCCCATTCATCACCTTTGCTCCATAGCCCTTAACACCTTGAAGAAAAAAATCTCAGTGTTGAAACGTTGATACTTTGGAAAGGAGCCTCGACACCAGGTGAGAGTAGGTTTTATGGCAGTAAGTTGACCTAAAATATTTGCAGAAAGAAGGCCAAAGCACTGACAGCACGAGCAGGCTGAAGATGGAGACACAAAGGAAAGAATGGAAGAGAAGGCTAATAAACACTCCAAAATGTTGTGAAGGGTGAAACTTGGAGGAATACAACAAGCACATAGCAAAAAAGGAAGTGACAAGTGGTGTGTTGGCAAGGTGTTGGTGGAGGAGGGAAGAGCCTTCCTCATAAAAACTGGTCTGATTTTCATCTCATAGCCATATTCAGGATTGCACTGTATACAATTGGCCATCAGAATCTGGTTTATTATCACTGACAAATGTTCTGAAATTTGTTGTTTGTTGTTTTGCAGCTGCAGTACAATGCACAATTTAAGTATTCCTCCAGGTTAAATATATATTAAAGCCACTATGTTGACGTGCATTTTGGGACTCTACTAGTAAACATCCTCTACTAGTTTTGTGTTGCTTTCTTTACTAACACAAGAAGCATAACAGATCTGAATTCTTCAACAATGAGGAAGAGTCAGCAGCATCATGTCAGTATTAACCACCAAACCTCAGAAAATGGGCCTCTGTACCTTCCTTAGCAACTGGGTCCTTGATTCTTCATCAGAAGGCCACAGTCAGTGTGGATCAGAAATAACATCACCTCCTCACTGATGTATCCCACAGGTGCACCTCAAGGATGCGTGCTTCGGCCACTACTCTACATTCTCTACACTTATGACTGTGGCTAAGCACAACTCAAAAACCATCTGTTAAGTCATATATGACACCACGATTGTTGGTAAAACCTCAGATGGCAATGATGACATACAAGAGTGACACAGATCATCTGGTCGTGGTGTCGCAACAATAACCTCCCATTCAGTGCCAGTTGGACCATGGAATGGATTGTTGGATTTCAGGAAGGGAAAGTCAGGAGATCATACACCAATTGTCAATGAGGGATCTGTAATGAAAAGGGTGAGATTTTCTGGATGTTTAACGTCTCAGAGGATCTGTCCTGAGCCCAACGCATTGTTTCAGTCGTGAGAAAGGCATGACAGTGGCTCTATTTTTTAAGGAGCTTGAGGAGGCTCTTGCAAATTTCAAAGGATGTACAGTGGAGAACAGTCTGACTGGTTGCATCACAGGAATACAAGAACCTACCAAGTTACAGACTCAGCTAGCTCCATCATGGGCACAACTCTCCCACCATCAAATACATCATTAAGAGACAGTGCTTCAAGGTGGTGGCATCTTGACCATCAAGGACATGCTCTTTTCTCATTACTACCAGGTGCCACAGGAACCTGAGGATCTACACTCAGAAATTCAGGATCAGATTCTTACACTAAGCCAGCAGGTTCCTGAAAGTTCATGAACCATAAACGCTACCTCATTAATCCCTTGTGTTATTTATTTATTTTGTAGTTAAATGTTATATCGTTGTGCTGTTCTGAAGCTGTTAAACAACAAATTTCATGTCATGCAAGGCAGTGATAGTAAAACTGAATCTGATTCTGTCTACAAGGACATTCTTCATTCCAACAGACAGATTTGCTGCAAAGGGCAACAAACTGTGTCCTATCCTTATCCAAACGGTACTGTGGATAGTGCAGAAGACGAGTAAAGAAAGGATATAGTGAGACATGCAAATCATCTTCAGATATGGGTGGAGAAACGGCAGATGGAGTTTAACTCAGCCAAATGCAAAGTGTTGCACTTTAGGAGATCAAATGTAAGGTGACAGTACACCGTTAATGGCAAGGTGCATAACAGTGTTGAAGTACAGAGGGATCTTGGGATCCAAGTCCATAGTTCACTGAAAGTGTCTGCACAGGTTGACAGCGTGGTTAAGAAGGCATGTGGCATGCTTGCCTTTATAAGTTGAGGAAGTGAGTTTAAGTGTTGGGAAGTTACGTTACAGTTTTATAAAGCTCTAGTTAGGCTATATCTGCTATGTTGCTTTCAGTTCTGGACTCCCCACTAAAGGAAGTATGTCAGGGTTTTGGAGAAGACACAGTGGCTTACCAGGATGCTGCCTGGATTAGAGAGCATGCACTAAAAGGAGAAGCTGGATAAATTTGGTTTGTTTTCTCTGGAACAGAGAAGGCTGAAGGGAGATCTGATAAGAAGTTTAAGTCCATCAGATATAGGTGCAGAGTTAGGTCATTCAAACCATTGAGTCTGCTCCAACATTCCATCATGGCCACTTTATTATTCCTCTCAATCCCATTCTCCTGCCTTCTCCCCATAACCTTTGACGTCTTTACTAATAAGAAACTATCAACCTCTGTTTTAAATATACCTAATGACTTGGCCTCCATGGCCATCTATGGCATTGAATTCCACTGATTCACTACCCTCTGGCTAAAGAAATTCCTCCTCATCTGTGTTCTAAAGTGATGTCCCTCTATTCTGAAGCTGTGCCCTCTGGTCCTAGATTCTCCCATTGTGGAAAACATCCTCTTCACATCCACTCTATCTAGGCCTTTCAATATTCAGTGAGATCCCCCATCATTCTTCTAACTCCAGTGTGTACTGGCTCAGAGGCATTAAATACTCCTCATACACTAACCCTTTCATTCCTGGAATCATTCCTATGAACCTCTTCTGAACCCTCTCCTGTACCACATATCTGTGAAACAGGGACACCTCTTTTTCCCTTATTAGGGAGAGAGAGACCCTGTAGTATGTCAAATTACTGGGTGAATGAGTAGTCTTTGGGGTACTGCAAGTCTGTGTCTTTATTGACACTTTGCTGCACACTTGAGTGCTCGGTGGAGGGTGCTGATGCTTTATTTGGAGCACTCCTTTGTTTTTGTGGACGTTTGCAAAGAAAAAGGATTTCAGGATGTATATCGTATACATTTCTCTCAACATTAAATGTACCTACTGAAACCCATCTTTTATTAGATGAAGGGCCCAAAATACTCCAAGTGTAGTCTGACCAATGTTTAATAAAGCTACAGTATTACATCCTTGCTTTTATATTCTAGTCCTCTTGAAATGAATGCTAACATTGCATTTGCCTCCCTTACCACCTTTAAGGGAACCATGCTGACTCTGGCCTATTCTATCATGTGCCTTCAAGTAGCACAAAACCTCATCCTTCATAATCGACTCTAATATCTTCCCAACCACGGAAGTCAGGCTAACTGTTTTATAATTTTCTTCCTCTTGTTTCCCTCCCTTCTTAAAGAATTGAGTGTCATTTGCAATTTTCCAGTTCTCTGGGACCATTCCAAAATCTAGTGATTAGAGTCATAGAAACAGGGCCTTTGGCCCATCTAGTCCTCGCTGAAACTATTTAAACTGCCTACTCCCATCGACCTGCACCAGGACCATAGCCTTCCTTACCCTTACCATCGTTCTTGAATGATCAATACTAATGCCTCTATAACCTCTTCAGCTACCTCTCTCAGAACCCTGGGGTGTAGTCCATCTGGTCCAGGTGACATCTACATAAAGACCTTTCAGCTTCCGAAGCACCATCACTTTAGTAATAGCAATTTCACTAACTTCTGCCCCCTGACACACTCACATTTCTGGCATACTACTGGTGTCCTCTGGAGAATGATGCAAAATACTTCAGTTCATTTGCCATTTATTTGTCTCCCATTACTATTTCTTTATAAAATTATAAGAGGCATAGATAGAATAGATGGCTTGTATCTTTCTCCTAGGTCTGAAATGTGTATACCATAGGGCACGTATTTAAAGTGAGGGGTTAAGTTCAATGATGTGCAGGACAAGTTTTTTTCCCTACACAGAAAGTGGTGGGTGCCTGGACTGTGCTGCCTGGGGTGGTACGGAGGCAAATACCATAGAGGCATTCAAGAGGGTCTTAGATAGGCACATGAATGCCCAGAAAATGGAAGGATGTGGGCATTATGTAGCCATAAGGGATTTGTTTAATAGGAACGTAAGAACATAAGATATAGGAGCCACCCGGCCCATCGAGCCTGCCCCGCCATTCAATAAGATCATGGCTGATCTGTCTGTAAACTCAGCTCCATCTACCTGCCTTTTCCCCATAACCCTTAATTCCCTTACTAAGTAAAAACCTATCTGTTTCTTAAATATATTTAGTGAGGAAGCCTCAACTGTTTCTCTGGGCAGAGAATTCCACAGGTTCACCGCTCTCTGGGAAAAACAGTTTCTCCTCATCTCCATCTTAAATCTTCTCCCCTGAACCTTGGGCAATGTCCCCTAGTTCTAGTCTCATCTACCAATGGAAACAACTTTCCTACTTCTATCTTATCTATCCCTTTCAAAATTTTGTATGTTTCTATAAGATCCCCTCTCATTCTTCTGAATTCCAGAGAGTATAGTCCGAGGTGACTCAACCTCTCCTCATAGGTTAACCCCTTCATCCCTAGAATCAACCTGGTGAACCTCCTCTGCACTGCCTCTAAAGCCAGTACATCCTTCCTCAAGTACGGAGACAAGAACTGCACACAGTACTCCAGGTGCAGCCTCACCAGTATCCTGTACAGTTGCAGCATGACCTCCCAGCTCTTGAATTCAATCCCTCTAGCAATGAAGGCCAACATTCCATTTGCCTTTTAATAACCTGTTGTACCTGCAAGCCAACTTTTGGCGATTCATGAACAAGCACTCCCAAGTCCCTCTGCACAACAGCATTCTGCAATCTTTCACCATTTAAATAATAATCTGCTCTTCTATTATTCCTTCCAAAATGCATGATCTTGCATTTACCAACATTGTATTCCATCTGCCAGACCTTGGCCCACTCACTTAACCTGTCTATGTCCCTCTGCAGACTCTCCACATCCTCTGTACAATTTGCTTTTCCATGCAGTTTAGTGTCATCAGCAAATTGTGCTACACTACACTCAGTCCCCTCTTCCAAATCATCAATGTAAATGGTAAACAGCTGCAGGCCCAGCACCGACCACTGCAGCACCCCACTCACCACTGACTGCCAACTGGAGAAACACCCATTTATACCAACTCTCTGCCTTCTATTGGTTAACCAATCCACTATCCATGCCAATACACTTCCTCCGACTCCATGCATCCGTATCTTATTTATAAGTCTCTTGTGCGGCACCTTATCGAACACCTTCTGGAAATCCAAGTATACAACATCCACCTGTTCCCCTCTATCCACTGCACTCATTATGTCCTCAAAGAACTCCAGTAAGTTTGTCAAACAGGACCTGCCCTTTCTGAATCCATGCTGCTTCTGTCTAATGGAACCACTCCTTTCTAAATGTTTCGCTATTTCTTCCTTAATGACAGCTTCAAGCATTTTCCCGACTATAGACATTAAGCTAACTGGCCTATAGTTGCCCGTCTTTTGCCTACATCCTTTTTTAAAAAGTGGCATGACATTTGCTGTCTTCCAATCCACTGGGATCTGCCCAGAATCTAGAGAGTTCTGGTAAATGATTACCAACGCGTCGACTATAACCTCTGCCAATTCCTTCAGCACCCTGGGATGCATCTCATCAGGACCAGGGGACTTATCTACCTTCAGGCCCTCTAGTTTGCTCATCACTATCTCTTTAGTGACAGTGATTTTATCAAGGTCCTCACCTCCCATTTTGTTCATAACATCCTTCTTTGGCATATTAGACGTGTCCTCCACCGTGAAATTTAATTACTAATTTAAGTAGTTTGGCCTGAATGGCCTGTCCTGTGCTGTACTGTACCATGTTCTACTAACTTTGAAGGAAGTTGATGAAATGCATTAAATTTCCACTCTCCTCCTCTACAAAACATGTAGTGATAAAGATGATCTTTAGAAGCTTGAAAGAAAAAAATATAATACTTACAGCATTTTTTCCTTGATCTTGACAAGCACTGCAAGTCTTGCACTCAATACATTGCCATCTTAAGGTTTTCACATGGGCTGTTAACTCTGGAGAGAATTTTAAACATGATGGATGCCCTATAAAAGGGAAACATTATTTTAATAGCTGATAATATCATAGAGTTATTTCTAATTACTCAGTGTTACTAGAAACAAAGCTAATCTTGCAGGTTCGGCAGCCAAAAGCATCCCATGCTTTGGCACTAAATTATTCAAAAAATTTCCTAAATTCAAACCTCATTGTGCTCTGGCTCAGCAACTGCAGAAATGGGAAAACACACAAGGTTAACAGTGAAGACTTAGGCACAGTGAAAGTCTCTTCTTATCTGCCATTCAGTTCAAACCATTCAATACACAAGATCAGTAAATGCATAAACACGTGGACATGCGGGAATATAACAGAAGTCAGCTAGGCTGCCGTTAGCTTCCTGATATTGGCTATGCAGATTTACAAACCTTCATAGTTAAGGGTTAGGAAGGTTGTACTATTGATCTGAAGAATTTGTGAAAAAAAACAAGAGTTTAGTAACATAGCAATATTGTAAGAGCAAACAAAAGAACTAATTTTAAGTGCAAAAATTGTCTTTTATTTGAAAAGATGGTGCAAAATGCTGTACCGTGAATAATAGGAAAAAACTGAAAGTAAACCTATGCACAATGTTGTTAGATCTGGAGATGGTGTTGTCCAGAAGTCAAGAATGAGGTGTAAATTGTATGTTCACAGCTTTATGAATGTTCATCATAGTGCAGGTCAGGTAGGGTCAGCCTGGACCAGCAAACAAGGCAGGTAAAGAAGTAACAAAAAACTTGACCACATGCTCTACCTTTATCCTGCACATCAGTCTAAATCAGATTAGACAAGGAAAACTGTGAGCAGACTGCTGTCAAACAGCTTCCAACGAATATCAGTCGCATGCACTTGCATGGCCATTAGACGATACACCATGCTCCAAATGAACAGTATTTTTTTAATGGTGTCAGTTGTGTGCGCTTATGTTCAAAAAGCACTGCTCTTTGTCACCGATAGTTGATGAGAAATGAGCTTAAGATAATTCAGAACTCTTTTTGCTCACCAGGGATTCAAGCATTCAGGCTTGGAGATGCAAGAAGTAACCAGGAGCGAAAATGAAAAGAATTCACACTTCAGCAAATTAGGAATTGCAAAGAATTTGAAGGTATCAACAATCATCTTTAACATTACAATGAAAATGAAGTTTTGGAACATGCAACAGTTTCCATCATCATTCATATGCACATGCTGGCCATTAGAAACTGCACTGTGCTTAGAGCAAACGGTTTTAAAAAAGCATCAACTTTGTATGCTTATGTTATTTATTTGGGCCAACTGACACCAAATTAAAAAACAGTGATATTTTTGACAACACTACTTCATATGAGGCGGCAGTACATTATCTATTCCAGACGTCTGTGCTGATTTTGTTCATTTACAATCAAAAGATCAGGGCAGCGTTCACTGTATGAATTCTTCTGTCAATAACTATCGGGAACTAATACAGTTTTATAGTACAATACACAGTACTGTAGTAGAATTGGTAGTTCTGATTTGTTTGGCATTTCATTTAAATACATAATTTGCTGCTCAGTTAAATAGTAATTTATCTTTTCTTAAACTTCAGTTAATTGGGGCAGCTGCTTAATTAACCAGAATATACTGACTATATGATAAATTACTAAATGTTTACAGATAAACAGGAGATGGTGCAAATATAAAGAAAGCTAAAAATATACAGAAACACTCAATAAAAACACCAATCTGGATCCCAATTCAACAACATGAACACAAGAAAGTAAGAAAGGAATGTGTGTGAGACTAAATAGAACAAAATGGATACATGTGAGAGAATATCGTGGAGTTCAAAGGCAGGCAAAAAAAAACCATGAAGTGAGCAAAACACCTCGGAAAAATACATTAAAAGAAAGGATAGAATCAAAGCGTTCAGGAGTGAAGCCAATTACACTGAATATGTTGTACATTTATGAAAACATTGGATTTGGCAATAAAAAAAACAGCATTTTAAGTGGAAAAAGATACAAAATACTTGCATACATTTCTATGGAGCTATTAAACTGATGTCACGGTTTACATATGCACATTATTTCCTTTGCTGTCAAAATGTGTTTTCATGATAGTTTATATAAAACCTTATGTTATGCTGTGTAAAATATTTAAATATCAAAAATAGTTCATGTTTTATTTCTGGTGTCATTTTAGCCTAAGCGGCTACTTTTAAGTGTGAACACGAGGAAATCTGCAGATGCTGGAAACTGAAGCAACACACGCAAATTGCTGGTGGAACGCAGCAGGTCAGGCAGCACCTATAGGAAGAAGCACAGTCGACGTTTCGGGCCGAGACCCTTCTCCAGCATTTTGTGTGTATTACTTTTAAGTGTGAAATGCCCTGGGAAGACACACATCATCAGGTATTTGTATACGGTTACTTCATCAATTCACATTATGTAATGGCTAAGGTTCAAGAACAAACACCTCAATAACATGGGCTTCAGGACCCACACCACCAGCTTCAGGAATAGTTATTATCCCTCTAGCATCGGGCTTTTGAACCAGAGGGGATAACTTCACTCATCTCATCACTGAACTGTTTATTACAATGTACAGACTCCCTTTCAAGGACTCTTCATTTTATGTTCTTGACATTTATTGCTTATTTATATTATCATTTTTTTTTTACTTGTTGCATTTGCAGTTTGATGCCTTTTGCACTTTGGTCCTTGGTTCACTCTGTTGGGTGTGGTCTTTCATTGATTCTATTCTGCTTCCTGTCTTTACTGTAAATGCGCACAAGAAAATGAATCTCAGGGTTGCATATAGTGACAAATATGTACTTTGATAACAAATTTACTCTGAACTTTATGGTATATTTATATAATTAAAATAGCAAGAGTACATTTATCAAGGTACATTCAGATACTGCCTGAAGCAGGTTTGACACTGTTGTGATCTACCAAGCTGAAGTATAAGCTGAACAATGTCAAACAAGAGAAAATCTGCAGATGCTGTAAATCCAACCAACACACATAAAATACTGGAGGAACTCATCAGGCCAGGCAGGATCAATGGAAAAGAGTACAGTTCACATTTCAGGCTGAGACCCTTCGAAAGGAATGGAGAAAAAAAGATGAGGAGTAGATTTAAAAGGTGGGGGGGTGGGGGGGAGAGAAAAATAGAAGGTGATGGGTCAAACCGGGAGGGGA
Source organism: Mobula hypostoma (assembly GCF_963921235.1). Classification (NCBI taxonomy): domain Eukaryota; kingdom Metazoa; phylum Chordata; class Chondrichthyes; order Myliobatiformes; family Myliobatidae; genus Mobula; species Mobula hypostoma. Next base: position 961,503 of record NC_086114.1, on the reverse strand, counting down.
AGGAATGAAGTAAAGAGCTAGGAAGTTGATTTGGTGAAAGAGACACAGGACTGGAGGAGGAGGAATCTAACAGAAGACAGAAGGCAATGGAAGAAAAAGGGGGCTGGAGCATCAGAGGGAGAAATGTACTGGTGAAAATAACCTGACTAGTTGCATCATGGTTTGAATATCTGGAATGCAAGATGCAGACAGTGGACTCTGCCAAATACATCATGGGGCCTTCCCTTCCCATCAATGCTAGTATCTACAAGAGGTGCTGCCTCAGGAAGGCAACATCTCTCAAAGATCCACACCATCCAGGTCATGCCATCTTCTCAGAACTGCCATTGAGCAGGAAAATGAAGAAAAATTGCAGTATCCAGATATGCAAAGCTGATAAAGACCTACCCACACTGGCTCAAGGCTGTAATTGCTGCCAAAGGCACATCTACTAAATTCTAACTTGAAGGGGGTAATTATGCAATTATTTTGTGATTTATATTTGTAATTAATTTAGATCACTATGTAGAGATCTGTTTTCACTTTGATACATAGAACATAGAATAGTACAGCACATTACAGGCCCTTCGGCCCACAATGTTGTGCCGACCCTCAAACCCTGCCTCTCATATAACCCCCCCACCTTAGATTCCTCCATATACCTGTCCAGTAGTCTCTTAAACTTCACGAGTGTATCTGCCTCTACCACTGACTCAGGCAGTGCATTCCACGCACCAACCACTCTCTGAGTAAAAAACCTTCCTCTAATATTCCCCTTGAACTTCCCACCCCTTATCTTAAAGCCATGTCTTCTTGTATTGAGCAGTGGTGCCATGGGGAAGAGGTGCTGGCTATCCACTCTATCTATTCCTTTTAATATCTTGTACACCTTTAACATGTCTCCTCTCATCCTCCTTCTCTCCAAAGAGTAAAGCCCTAGCTCCCTTAATCTCTGATCATAATCCATACTCTCTAAACCAGGCAGCATCCTGGTAAATCTCCTCTATACCCTTTCCAATGCTTCCACATCCTTCCCATAGTGAGGCGACCAGAACTGGACACAGTACTCCAAGTGTGGCCTAACCAGAGTTTTATAGAGCTGCATCATTACCCCGCAACTCTTAAACTCTATCCTTCGACTTATGAAAGCTAACACCCCATAAGCTTTCTTAACTACCCTATCTACCTGTGAGGCAACTTTCAGGGATCTATGGACAAATACCCCCAGATCCCTCTACTCCTCCACACTACCAAGTATCCTGCCATTTACTTTGTACTCTGCCTTGGAGTTTGTCCTTCCAAAGTGTACCACCTCACACTTCTCCGGGTTGAACTCCATCTGCCACTTCTCAGCCCACTGCTGCGTCCTATCAATGTCTCTCTGCAATCTTTGACAATCCTCTACACTATCCACAACATCACCAACCTTTGTGTCGTCTGCAAACTTGCCAACCCACCCTTTTACCCCCACATCCAGGTGGTTAATAAAAATCACGAAAAGTAGAGGTCCCAGAACCGATCCTTGTGGGACACCACTAGTCACAACCCTCCAATCTGAATGTACTCCCTCCAGCATGACCCTCTGCCTTTGGCAGGCAAGCCAATTCTGAATCCACCTGGCCAAACATCCCTAGATCCCATGCCTTCTGACTTTCTGAATAAGCCTACCGTGTGGAACCTTGTCAAATGCCTTACTAAAATCCATATAGATCACATCCACTGCACTACCTTCATCTATATGCCTGGTCACCTCCTCAAAGAACTCTATCAGGCTTGTTAGACACGATCTGCCCTTCACAAAGCCATGCTGACTGATCAGACCATGATTCTCTAAATGCCTACAGATCCTATCTCTAAGAATCTTTTCCAACAGCTTTCCCACCACAGACGTAAGGCTCACTGGTCTATAATTACCCGGACTATCCCTACTACCTTTTTTGAACAAGGGGACAACATTCACCTCCCTCCAATCCTCCGGTACCATTCTCGTGGACAACGAGGACATAAAGATCCTAGCCGAGGCTCAGCAATCTCTTCCCTCGTCTCGTGGAGCAGCCTGGGGAATATTCCATCAGGTCCCGGGGACTTATCCGTCCTAATGTATTTTAACAACTCCAACACCTCCTCTCCCTTAATATCAACATGCTCCAGAACATCAACCTCACTCATACTGTCCTCACCATCATCAAGTTCCCTCTCACTGGTGAATATCGAAGAGAAGCATTCATTGAGGACCTCGCTCACTTCCACAGCCTCCAGGCACATCTTCCCACCTTTATCTCTAATCGGTCCTACCTTCACTCCTGTCATCCTTTTTTTCTTCACATAATTGAAGAATGCCTTGGGGTTTTCCTTTAACCTATTCGCCAAGGCCTTCTCGTGCCCCCTTCTTGCTCTTCTCAGCCCCTTCTTAAGCTCCTTTCTTGCTTCCCTATATTCCTCAATAGACCCATCTGATCTTTGCTTCCTAATCCTCTTGTATGCTGCCTTCTTCCACCTGACTAGATTTTCCACCTCACTTGTCACCCATGGTTCCTTCACCTTACCATTCTTTATCTTCCTCACCGGGACAAATTTATCCCTAACATCCTGCAAGAGATCTCTAAACATCGACCACATGTCCATAGTACATTTCCCTGCAAAAACATCATCCCAATTCACACCCGCAAGTTCTAGCCTTATAGCCTCATAACTTGCCCTTCCCCAATTAAAAATTTTCCTGTCCTCTCTGATTCTATCCTTTTCCATGATAATGCTAAAGGCCAGGGAGCGGTGGTCACTGTCCCCCAGATGCTCACCCACTGAGAGATCTGTGACCTGACCTGGTTCGTTACCTAATACTAGATCTAGTATGGCATTTCCCCTAGTCGGCCTGTTAACATACTGTGACAGGAATCCGTCCTGGACACACTTAACAAACTCTGCCCCATCTAAACCCTTGGAACTAATCAGGTGCCAATCAATATTAGGGAAGTTAAAGTCACCCATGATAACAACCCTGTTATTTTTACACCTTTCCAAAATCTGCCTCCCAATCTGCTCCTTGGTATCTTTGCTGCTACCAGGGGGCCTACAGAATGCTCCCTATAGAGTAACTGCTCCCTTCCTGTTCCTGACTTCCAGCCATACTGACTCAAAAGAGGATCCTGCTACATTACCCACCCTTTCTGTAGCTGTAATAGTATCCCTGACCAGTAATGCCACCCCTCCTCCCCTTTCCCCCCTCTCTATACAAAAGAGTCTTCTTTTGTTGATCAATATCAAAAAAGCCACATTAAATCCACTGTGATTCAATGTAGTAAAACAATAAAGCATGAACATTTCCCGGGGGGGGGGGTTGAATACTTTTTATAGGCATTGTAAGTCACCTGGAGCAGATTATGTAAGCACTAGGGTTCTTAAAGCAGTGGCTGAAGAGACCGTGGGGGCATTACTAATGACCTTTCAACAATCAACTGATTCTGGCATGATTCCGGAGGAACAGGAAAAATTGCAAATGTCACACCATTCTTCAAGACGGGAAAGAGGCAGAAGAAAGAAAACTCTAAGCCAGTTAGTCTGACCTCAGTGGATGGGAAGAAGTTGGAGTTGATTGTTAAGGATATGGTTTCGAGTTACTTAGAGGCACATGATAAAATATGGTTTCCTTCAGGAAAATCTTGCCTGACAAATTTATTTGAATTCTTTGAAGAAATAACAAGCAGGAGATATGGAGGCAAGGAAATAAGGTGAGAGAGGGAAATGGGAATGGGGGATGATGAAGGGGCATCACCAGAAGTTCAAGAAATTGATGTTCATGCCATCAGTTTGGAGCCTACCCAGATGGAATATACGGTATTGCTCCTCAGACCCGAGTGTTGCTTCATCATGACTGTACAGGATATCATGGCCTGGCATGTCAGAATGGGAATGGGAAGTGGAATTAAAATTAACCTTCCTCTGGTGCTCCTCCCCCCTTTTCTTTCTACCATGGCCTGCTGTCTTCTCCCATCTGATTCCTCCTTCTCCAAGCTCTGTACCTCTTTCACCAACCAACTTCCCAGCTCTTCCCCCCACTCCTCAGTTTCATGTATCACCTTCCTCCCCTTCCCCCACCTTCTAATTCTGACTCCATCTCTTTTTTTTCCAGTCACGATGAAGGATCCTGGCCCAAAACGTCGACTATACGCTTATCTATATATCTATCTACTCCATTTTGAGTACAAAGTCTGGCCCAGTGGCTCAGAAGGCTAGGGAACTGAAGAGGGTGCCTTCAGTAATAGGGGACTCTGTAGTTAAGGGACCAGATAGGTGATTCCTTGGAGATGAAAAAGAAACACGAATGGTAGTTTGCCTCCCAGGTGCCAGGGTCCACTATGTTCCTGAACACATCCAAAATATCCTGAAAAGGGAGAGTGAGCAGGCAGAAGTCATGGTACATATTAGTACCAATAACATAGGTAGAAAAAGGGAGGTGGTCTTGAAAAGTGACTACAGGGAGTTTGGAACGAAGTTGAGAAGCAGGACTTCAAGTGTATTAATCTCAAGATTGCTGCCTGTGCCATGTGACAGTGAGGATAAGAACAGAATGAAGTGGCAGATAAATGTGTGGCTGAAGAACTGGAGCATGGTGCAGGGTTTCAGATTTCTAGATCACAGGGACCCTTTCTGGGGCAGGTATGACCTATACAAAAGGGACAGGATGCAGTTGAATCCAAGGGGTACAAATGTCCTTGCAGGCAGGTTTGCTAGAGCTTTTGGGAGTGGTTTAAACTAATATGGTGGGGGATATGATCGAGCTGAGGATGAGCCAGCAGGTTTACAAGTAGATGATAGAACCATAGAACACTACAGCACAGAAAACAGGCCATTCAGCCCTTCTAGTCTGTGCCAAAACTTTATTCCACTAGTCCCATTGACCTGCACCCAGTCCATACCCTCCAGACCTCTCCCATCCATGTACCTATCCAATTTATTCTTAAAACTTGAGTCAGCCTGCATTTACGTCAGATGGCAGCTCGTTCCACACTCCCACCACTCTCTGAGTGAAGAAGCTCCCTGTAATGTTCCCCCTAAACCTTTCCCCTTTCACCTTAAAGCCATGTTCTCTCCTAATCTAAGTGGAAAGAGCCTACTTGCATTTATTCTGTCTATACCCCTCATAATTTTGAAAACCTTTATCAAATCTCTCCTCATTCTTCTGTGCTCCAAGGAATAAAGTCCTAACCTGTTCAATCTTTCCCTATAACTCAACTCTTGAAGACCTGGCAACATCCGAGTAAATTTTCTCTGCACTCTTGAAGGGAGAGTGAAGGATAATCTCAAAGTGTAGGATAATCCAAAGAGCTTTTACAAGTATATTAAGAGCAAAAGGATTGTAAGGGATAAAATTGGTCCTCTTGAAGATCAGAGTGGTCAGCTTTGTGCGGAACCAAAGGAAATGGGGGAGATCTTAAATGGATTTTTTGCATCTGTATTTACTAAGGAAGCTGGCATGAAATCTATGGAATTGAGGGAATCAAGTAGTGAGACCATGGCAACTGTACAGATTGAAAAGGAAGAGGTGCTTGCTGTCTTGAGGAAAATTAAAGTGGATAAATCCCCGGGAGCTGACAGAGTGTTCCCTCGGACCTTGAAGGAGACTAGTGTTGAAATTGTGGGGGCCCTGGCAGAAATATTTAAAATGTCACTGTCTACGGGTGAAGTGCCGGAGGATTGGAGAGTGGCTCGTTGTTCCGTTGTTTAAAAAAGGATCGAAAAGTAATCCGGGAAATTATAGGCCGGTGAGTTTAACGTCAGTAGTAGGTAAGTTATTGGAGGGAGTACTAAGAGACAGAATCTACAAGCATTTGGATAGACAGGGGCTTATCAGGGAGAGTCAACATGGCTTTGTGCGTGGTAGGTCATGTTTGACCAATCTGTTGGAGTTTTTCGAGGAGGTTACCAGGAAAGTGGATGAAAGGAAGGCAGTGGATATTGTCTACATGGACTTCAGTAAGGCCTTTGACAAGGTCCCGCATGGGAGGTTAGTTAGGGAAATTCAGTCGCTAGGTATACATGGAGAGGTGGTAAATTGGATTGGACATTGGCTCGATGGAAGAAGCCAGAGAGTGGTGGTAGAAAATTGCTTCTCTGAGTGGAGGCCTGTGACTAGTAGTGTGCCACAGGGATCAGTGCTGGGTCCATTGTTATTTGTCATCTATATCAATGATCTGGATGATAATGTGGTAAATTGGATCAGCAAGTTTGCTGATGATACAAAGATTGGAGGTGTAGTAGACAGTGAGGAAGGTTTTCAGAGCCTGCAGAGGGACTTGGACCAGCTGGAAAAATGGGCTGAAAAATGGCAGATGGAGTTTAATACTGACAAGTGTGAGGTATTGCACGTTGGAAGGACAAACCAACGTAGAACATACAGGGTTAATGGTAAGGCACTGAGGAGTGCAGTGGAACAGAGGGATCTGGGAATACAGATACAAAATTCCCTAAAAGTGTCGTCACAGGTAGATAGGGTCGTAAAGAGAGCTTTTGGTACATTGGCCTTTATTAATCGTAGTATTGAGTATAAGAGCTGGAATGTTATGATGAGGTTGTATAAGGCATTGGTGAGGCCGAATCTAGAGTATTGTGTTCAGTTTTGGTCACCAAATTACAGGAAGGATATAAATAAGGTTGAAAGAGTGCAGAGAAGGTTTACAAGGATGTTGCCGGGACTTGAGAAACTCAGTTACAGAGAAAGTTTGAATAGGTTGGGACTTTATTCCCTGGAGCGTAGAAGAATGAGGGGAGATTTGATAGAGGTATATAAAATTATGATGGGTATAAATAGAGTGAATGCAAGCAGGCTTTTTCCACTGAGGCAAGGGGAGAAAAAAACCAGAGGACATGGGTTAAGGGTGAGGGGGGAAAAGTTTAAAGGGAACATTAGGGGGGGGGCTTCTTCACACAGAGAGTGGTGGGAGCATGGAATGAGCTGCCAGACGAGGTGGCAAATGCGGGTTCTTTTTTAACATTTAAGAATAAATTGGACAGATACATGGATGGGAGGTGTATGGAGGGATATGGTCCGTGTGCAGGTCAGTGGGACTGGGCAGAAAATGGTTCGGCACAGCCAAGAAGGGCCAAAGGGCCTGTTTCTGTGCTGTAGTTTCTATGGTTTCTATGGTTTCTTTCAATCTTACTGACATCCTTCCTATAGTTAGGTGACCAGAACTGCACACAATACTCCAAATTTGGCCTCAGCAATGTCTTATACAACTTCACCATAACATCCCAACTCCTATACTCAATACACGAGGAAATCTGCAGATGCAACACACATTAAAGTTGCTGGTGAACGCAGCAGGCCAGGCAGCATCTCTAGGAAGAGGTACGGTCGACGTTTCGGGCCGAGACCCTTTGTCAGGACTAACTGAAAGAAGAGCTAGTAAGAGATTTAAAAGTGGGAGGATACTCTGATTTGTGAATGCTAGGATGCCAAAAGCCTTCTTTACAACGCTGTCTACCTGTGAGCTGGAGTTCCTGTGGTGGTCCAACATTGAGTTCAATGCTGACTGGCAACCCTGCAACTGGTGGCGCCAAAGTGTATTGGTCTCTGTCATTCCTTTGGATTCATGAGCTGCGTGGAAAGTAGGGGTCTGCTTTATAGACAACAGCTTGTTCTCCATCTCATACTGCCCTGGCTGGTGTACTGGATGGAGTATACATAGACAACTAGGACAAAATATCCATGGAGGCCTCAAGAGTGTATATGGAAACAATAGTTCTAATTAGGCATGTTAATCTTAGAAAAATGCCTTACAGTGAATAAATCTGGAAGATTCCCACCAGTGAAAAATTCGTTGCATTTGTTGCACTACTACTGTACTAACGGATTCGACTCACCACTGCTACCACAGTCAGCGCAAGAGATGAGATCTTCTGCCTTTTTCTCTCGATTGCATTCCTTTGTTCCCAGGCAAAAACTGCAGATTGGAAAGGGATTTGCACGGGGCTAGAGACAAGAGATTTACTTCATTTAATTATTTAGCCACAACCTTCACAATAAATCATACACTATAAATGATACAAAATATACGCAGCATTTGCACATAATCTAGTTTGAAAGTGTATCACAGTTTATCAATACAACTCCCTCCACATTGATCAATGGACAGTATTTTCATCGACAATGACCAACCGTTATTACTGTGGTCTGCACTGCTCATGTAACATACCTTAAGTCATCTCAGTTACGCTTTTTTGATTACTTTTCCCTTTAATTCTGATTAGTTTATTGTCATTGACATCAGGGTACAAGGAAAATCCTTGCCCATGTGGAACTCCAAGTTAGCAGTATACATAGTAACAATAAATACAAAGGACAACAACGAAGAAAAATAGTGCAAATAGGAATGCAAAATGAAATGCTAGTGATGTGATGTACTTTGAAGATGGATTGATGGAAGGAGGTAATGAGCTTGTGATAGATTGGGCAACGTTTAACAGTCCCCGATGGTTCAGAGCAAAGCAGACGCCACATTGGGCTGAAGGACGAAGCTTCAGAATAGCTTCTATAAATTTAATTGAATTTTCAACTTCCATGTAAAAAGGTCACTTTGTTTTTCCATCTGTAAATAAAATTCAATGATCTGGTTACTGCAGAACCAAAATAAAATACTTTGGTAAGCATTATTAATGACTTGATCATGAAAATTCAAAGTAGTGTTAAGTGTGAACATGAGGAAATCTGCAGATGCTGGAATTTCAAGCAACACACATCAAAGTTGTTCAGGCAGCATCTCTAGGAAGAGGTACAGTCGACCTTTCGAGCCGAGACCCTTCGTCAGGACTAACTGAAGAAAGAGCTAGTAAGAGATTTAAAAGTGGGAGGGGGAGGGAGAGATCCAAAATGATAGGAGAAGACAGGAGGGGGAGGGATGGAGCCAAGAGCTGGACAGGTGATTGGCAAAAGGGATATGAGAGGATCATGGGACAGGAGGCCCAGGGAGAAAGAAAAGGCGGGGGGGGGAAGCCCAGAGGATGGGCAAGGGGTATAGTGAGGGGGACAGAGGGAGAAATAGGAGAGAGAAAAACAGAATGTGTGTATATAAATAAATAACATTCACACATTCTTTTTCTCTCTGTCCCCTCACTATACCCCTTGCCCATCCTCCGGGCTTCCCCCCCCCTTCTTTCTCCCTGGGCCTCCCATCCCATGATCCTCTCATATCCCTTTTGCCAATCACTTGTCCATCCCTCCCCTCCTGTCTTCTCCTATCATTTCGGATCTACCCCTCCCTCTCCCACCTTCAAATCTCTTACTAGCTCTTCTTTCGGTTAGTCCTGACGAAGGGTCTCAGCCCGAAACGTCAACTGTACCTCTTTCTATAGTGTTTAATTTCCCAAATTCTATTTAAGCAGGCCTGAATTATGAGATATTTTCTGATGATGTGTCAGCAACCTGGAACTTAGCTACAAAGCATAACCAGACAATATTATCTCTGTAACTATCAAACTGCAAACATAGGAATTATTCCACTTTACCCCAGAAGTAATTCAATAAGTCATGCAAATTAAGTAGTAAAATATTTAAAACTGAAGTGACGAATCAGTCTGACAAAAATATAACTCAGCATACTAAGTGTAATAGATACATATCAAGCAATCTAGGATAAACTTTTGAAATGCTAAACAAAACTTGGGTTAAGTTTAAAAAAGGTGTTATGATTTTCTTTATCATTCAAGTCTCAAGGCAAGTTAAGGTGTGTACAAATGGTTGCTTCTGAATCTCTCACAGATTGTAGTATTTAAGCCTATGCACATTATTAAACAAAAAAGAAAGCAGGCAAAGATTTGGGATTCTGTTTATCAGTGAAAAGCAGGCTCTGCACATCTTCAAGGATTCCCACCATCCAAGCTACGCTTTCTTCTCGCTTTTGCCATCAGGAAGGTGCTACAGGAGCTTCAGAACCAACACCACTAAGTTCAGGGACAGTTATTATTCCTCAACCAACAGGTTCCTGAACCAGCATGGAAAACTTCACTCACCTCAACACTAAACTGATTCCATAACCTATAGCAACACACATCAAAGTTGCTGGTGAACGCAGCAGGCCAGGCAGCATTTCTAGGAAAAGGTACAGTCGACGTTTCGGGCCGAGACCCTTCGTCCTGACAAAGGGATTCAGCCCAAAATGTCGACTGTACTTCTTTCCCATAGAATGCCGGAGGAACTCAGCAGGCCAGGCAACACCTATGTGTGTTTCTAAATATTATTTATTAATTTATTATTATGTTTTACTTTTCGTATTTGCACAATTTGTTGTCTTTTGCACATTGGCTGTTTGTCGTGTGCAGTTTTTTTTATTAATTCTATTGTTTCATTGTATTTACTGTGAATGTCTGCAAGAAAATGAGTCTCAGGGTAGCATATGGTGACATATATGTACTCCAACCCCTTGAAAAATAATTGAAAGAAAGGAGCTTTGAGCTCTTTAGGAGTTATTATGCAATTCTTCTCCATTGGATGATTATATTATTTTCTACCACTATCCTACTGCTCAATGCATGCTCAGATCTGCAAGGAAACATTACTGTAGTGAAGATTTAGATGGGGGAAGTTAAGAGAACTATAATTATTCAAATTCTAACAATATTATCCATTAACTTAAAATATTTATTTAACAAATCAGTTGGATTTGGCAAAAATGTCTTCAATTTATTTAATGGGTATAAAAAATTACTGTAACTTATTTTATTGATGCAGATTAAATGTAATACTATAAAACATAGCAAGTATTACAAAAAGTGATAACAATTATTACACCCTTTAGTTAGTTCATTTTCAAAGACATCAAACCCCTCATATTTTCTTTTTGTTACATCTCATCTTCACAAGCAATGCAAATCATTGATTCATTCCTTTCCTGGTCCAAGGCCTGAGCCCAACCATAAATGCAGATGCTTCGTGAAACTATCAACACAAAGTCAATTGTCATCTTGTGGAAAATACACATCCTTGGGATGCTGCTAAAATTAAAATAAATGTTATAATCAAAGTACATCTATGTCACCATATACAACCCCGAGATTCATTTTCCTGTGGGCATACTCAACAAATCTACCTAATAGTAATTATAACAGGATCAATGAAAGATCAACTAGCATGCAGGAGACAACAAACTGTGCAAATACAAAAAAATAAACAGCAATAAATAACAAGAACAGGAGATAAAGAGTTGTTCAAAGTAAGATAATTGGTTGTGGGAACATATCAATGATGGGCAAGTGAAGTTGAGTGTAGTTACTCCTTTTTGTTTAAGAGCCTGATCGTTGAGAGGTAGTAACTATTCTTGAACCTGGTGGTGTGAGTCCTGAGGCTCTTGTACCTTATACCTGATGACAGCAGTGAGAAGAGAGCATGAGCTGGGTGGTGGGGCTCCCTGTTTGATGCTGCTTTCCTACAACAGCATTTCATGTAGATGTGCTCAATGGTTGGGAGAGCTTTACTCGTGATCGACAGGGCCAAATCCACTACTTTTTTGTACGATTTTCTGTTCAAAGGCATTGGTGTCTCCATTGCAGGCTGTGATGCAGCCAGTCAATACTTTCCACTATACATCTACAGAAGTTTATCAAAGTGTTTGATGTCATACCAAATCTCTGCAAACTCTAAGGAAGTACAGGTGCTGCCATGCTTTCTTTGCAATTGCATTTATGTGCTAGACCCAAACAGGTCCTCTGACACAGTAACACCTAGGAGTTTAAAGTTGCTAACCCTTTCCACCTCTGATCCTCTGATGAGGACTGGCTCATGGACCTGTGGTTTCACTCGCCTGAAGTCTATAACCAGTTTCTTGGTCTCGCTGACACTGAGTGAGAAGTTGTTAGGACACCACTCATCCAGATTTTCAATCTCCCTCCTGTATGCTAATTCATCACCACCTTTGATCTGGCCCACTACAGTGGTGTCATCAGCAAACTTGAATATGGCATTGGAGCTGTGTTTAGCCACTGTAATAAGTGTAAAGCGAGTAGTGCAGGGGGCTAAGCGCACAATGCAGTGGTGCACCTGTGCTGATGGAGATAGTGGAGGAGATCCCCCGTATAAATTAACATACAATGTCTCAAGCTAAAGTAAGGATTTTGGCTTATTACATTTAAAACTAATTCTACTACCCTTTTCTCTCTGCACAGTTTACATATATTTCTCTGCTTTCAAACATAGTCAAGTCAAGTCGCTTTTTATTGTCATTTTGACACAGTACACAGTAAAAACGAAACAACGTTCCTCCAGGACCATGATGCTACATGAAACAACACAAAACTACACTAGACTAAGTGAGACAACACAAGGCTACACTAGACTATGTAAGACAACACAAAAGACTATAGACTTACACAGGACTACATAAAGTGCACAAAACAGTGCAGGGCAGTACAATAAATAATAAACAAGACAATAGGCACAGTAGAGGACAAATTACAATATAATAATAAATGATGTAGGTGTCAGTCTAGATTCCCCTCTTTGATTTAATCAGCTGTAGCTCAAGCACTACCTGTAACATTGATCCAATGCTTGTGTAATGTCCTGGTTAAGATTCCTACTATTATGCTGCGAAGCATTTTATTTTAGCAGATTTCTGGAAAAGCAGTGTCCTGCTGGTAAGAGTGCTTTGGATTTGGTGAATTTAGGAATGTTGTGTCAGCCAATCAAGAGTGGGATGGTATGGAACATTCTCAAGAGCTGGGGTGGGTGGGGGGGGGGAATACTTTTCTGAAGGACAGTAATCTGGTTTGGGGTCTTTGGTGGGAGGCACGGAGAGAAGAGAAACAAGGGAGACGTGTGGAGGATCCCATCCGAAGGGGAAATCCTATTGCAAGGAGTGCTTCGCAAGGCAAAGGATACCAAGAAAGAAAGTCAACCCATAGTTGGTGAGGAGAATTCAGTGCAGTGAGAAAAGCTACTCCCAGCTACTACAGAAATTAGCTCCAACATTTGTGCACATTCAGAACGGTTTAACTGTAATGGACCCTTTTATCTTTGTTTTTCTTTCTGTTAACTGTTTGATAAAATTGAAAATTGATAAATATACTTACTTTATAAGTTTATGCTGGTGTACAATCTGTCATTTCTGGGCTATCAATGTGAGTATGGGCATTATTTACACAGCATTTGCTCAAATCAGGGTTCCTTTAATCGGAACATGCTGACGTTCCTGTTTGGTTGAACCCTAAATCATTCCAACCCTGGACATGTATTGTTTATGAAAGGTGGCCTTCTCACTGCTGAATCACATGGCTGTTAGCAGAGTCAGCTAGCAAGCCAAGTTGGTGTACAAGCCCAGGTGAGAGGGTTGCAGTTGAACACTCAGCTGTTCAGAGAGGTCCTCAAAATGCGACTTCTGTTCAATCTCAGTTAAGAATTTTCAATTTTTGACTCTTCATCATAAACTTCATAACCAAACAAATTGGTCTTCCTAGTTCACTGTTTTAAAACTCTTGAAAATATTAAAACACTATGGTAAGCCATGCTTATTTCAGTGATTACTTTGAGTCTCTGACAAGAGGAAAAATGTTCTCAGGACCAGCCAGTAAATTAAAAAAAAAACAATATGCAACACCTTTCACTTAACTGGATTAAATTCCATCTACTATCACAGTTTGAGAGACTCATCTATTAGGGCCCATGGGATCCAAGTTGGCAAATTCGTTCCAAACCTGGTTGAGCAAGAGAAGATAGAGAATGATGATTAGGGTTGGCTTTGTAACTACATGTCTGTGACGAGTGGTGTTCCACAGGGATCAGTGCTGGCACCCGTGCTATTTGTCATATATGTGAATTATTGGGATGTGGATGTAGAAGGCATGATCAGTAAGTTTGCAGATGGCACTACTTCACTAAGATCAATGTAATGGTGAGCTGTGAAATAGCAGATGAGAATGGCAAGGGAGGAGCGATGCAGAAGGGGTGTGGGACAGGTGGCAGAGAAGAGTGCCGGGGCGGAGGGTGGTGCAGCTGAGACACGCCCAGCCCACAGCAACCAAGCAAGATCATTTGATTGGGGAAAAAATGATTTTTTGACCATTGCAGAATGTCTCTCTGGTGCTTCCTGCTTCCTCCCCTTTTTTGAAACATGCTTCCCCTCTCCCTGCCCCATTCCCACTCTCAGCCCACAAAAGACCCATATCAGAATCAGGTATTGTTCTACAGGTTTTCTATGTTTCTATGTAATGTTAGGAAAGTTAAAATCTCTCATCACAACAATCCTATTATTATTGCACTGTTCCAGAATCTGCCTCCCTATCTGCTCCTTGACATCCCTGTTACTATGGGGGGGGGGGCCGGGGGGTGTCTATAAAAATCACCCAGTAGAATTATTGCCTCTGTCCTGTTTCTGACTTCCACCCATACTGATTGGGTAGACCATTCCTTCATGACTTCCTCCTTTTCTGCAGCTGTGACACTATCCCTAATTAGCAATGCTACGCCACCACCTCATCTGCCTCCCTCTCTGTTCTTTTTGAAACATCTAAACTCTGGCACACTCAGCAGCCATTCCTGCTCCTGAGACATCCAAGTCTCTGTAATGGCCACAATTTCATAATTCCACATATTGACCCATGCTCTAAGTTCACCCACCTTGTTTATGATACTCCTTGTATTAAAATAGCCTGTCATTAAAGAGAGTGAACCCTCACAAGGCAGAAGGTCCCAATGGAGTACCTGGTAAGGCTCTGAAAACCTGTGCCAACCAACTGGCAAGAGTATTCAAAGAACTTTTCAACCTCTCACTGCTATGGGCAGAAGTTCCCACTTGCTTCAAAAAGGCAACAATTATACCAGTGCCTAAGAAGAATAATGTGAACTGCCTTAATGACTATCGCCTGGTAGCACTCACATCTACAGTGATGAAATGCTTCGAGAGGTTGGTCACGACTAGACTGAACTCCTGCCTCAGCAAGGACCTGGACCCATTGCATTTTGCCTATCGCCACAATAGGTCAACGGCAGATGCAATCTCAATGGCTCTTCACACGGCTTTAGACCACCTGGACAACACAAACACTCACGTCAGGATGCTGTTCATCGGCTATAGCTCAGCATTTAATACCATCATTCCCACAATCCTGCTTGAGATGTTACAGAACCTGGGTCTCTATCTCCCTCTGCAACTGGATCCTCGACTTCCTAACTGGAAGATCACAATCTGTGAGGACAACATCTCCTCCTCACTGACAATTAACACATGTGCACCTCAGAGGTGTGCTTAGCCTACTACCCACGACTGTGTGGCTAGGCATAGCTCAAATACCATCTATAAATTTGCTGATGATACAACCATTATGGTAGAATCTCAGATGGTGACGAGAGGGTGTAAAGGAGCGAGATATGCCAACTAGTGGAGTGGTGTTGCAGCAACAACCTGGCACTCAATATCAGTAAGATGGAAGGGCTGATTGTGGACTTCAGAAGGGTAAGATGAAGGAACACATACCAATCCTCAGAGGGCTCAGAAGTGGAGGGAGTGAGCAGTTTCAAGTTCCTGGGTGTTAAGATCTCTGAGGATCTAACCTGGTCCCAACATATCAATGCAGTTATAAAGGAGGCAAGACAGTGGCTATGCTTCATTGGGAGTTTGAAGAGATTTGTTACGTCAACAAATACACTCAAAAACTTCTATAGTTATACTGTGGAGAGCATTCTGACAGGCTGCATCACTGTCTGGTATGGCGGACACATGGGGTGGGAGCTACTGCACAGCACTGAAAAAGCTGCAGTGGGTTGCAAATTTAGTCAGCTCCATCTTGGGTACTAGCCTACAAAGTACCCAAGACACCTTCAAAGAGCAGTGTCTCAGAAAGGCAGCGTCCATTATTAAGGACCTCCAGCACCCAGGGGATGCCCTTTTCTCATTGTTACAATCAGGTTGGAGGTACAGAAGCCTGAAGGCACACACTCAGCAATTCAGAAACAGCTTCTTCCCCTCTGCCATCTGATTCCTAAATGGACCTTGAACCCATGAACACTACTTCACTTTTTCAACATATATTATTTCTGGTTTTTTTGCATGATTTTCAATCTATTTAATATACGTATACTGTAATTGACTTATTCATTTATTATTACTGTTATATTATTTTCTCTTCTTCTATATTATGTATTGCATTGAACTGCAGCTGTTAAGTTAACAAATTTCATGACACATGCCAGTGATAATAAACCTGTTTCTGATCTCAATCCATCAGACTGAGTGCACCTTTGCTGTAACAGCTGCCTACCCGCCTTCAC
Organism: Mobula hypostoma; assembly: GCF_963921235.1. NCBI lineage: Eukaryota > Metazoa > Chordata > Chondrichthyes > Myliobatiformes > Myliobatidae > Mobula > Mobula hypostoma. The sequence continues at coordinate 945,269 of NC_086114.1, read as the reverse complement.
AAGATCCCTACAATATGTCTCTACTTGTGCTCCAACCTCCCAATCCTCTGGCTCTTCACTTCAGTTCCCACTCCCCTGCAAATCTAGTTTAAACCCTCCCCAATCGCATTAGCAAACTTCCTGGCCAGGATATTGGTCCCCTCAAGATTCAAATGCAATCCATCCTTTTTGTACAGGTCATGCCTGCCCCAGAAGAGGTCCAAATGATCCAAAAATCTGAATCCCTGCTCCCTGCTTCAATCCTTCAGCCACGCATTTATCCTCCACCTCATTCTATTCCTATACGCAGTGTCGTATGGCACAGGCAGCAATCCCAAGATTACTACTTTGAGGTCCTGCTTCTCTGTTTCCTTCCTAACTCCCTACACACTGCTTTCAGGACCTCCACCTTTTTTCTACCTATGTCATTGGTACTAATATGTACCACGACCTCTGGCTGCTCACTCTCCCATTTCAGGATATTGTGGATACACTCAGAAACAGCACAAACCCTGGCAACTGGGAGACAAACTACCATCCGTGTTTCCTTCTCGCGTCCACAGAATTGCCTATCTGTCCTTCTAACTGTAGAGTCCCCGATTACCGCTGAACTCCTCTTCCATTCCCTACCCTTCTGAGCCACAGGTCCAGACTATGCCAAAGGCACAGCCACTGTTGCTTCCTCCAGGTAGGTTCCCCCCGACCCCCCCGCCCACCACCAAAGAGCACTCAAAGTGGAGTACAGTCGGCCCTCCTTATCTGCAAGAGATTGGTTCTGGGACCCCTCGCGGATACCAAAAAATGCGGATGCTGAAGTCCCTTATTCACCTGTCTAAATACGGTGGACTTCAGGACCCAGTGAAACCCTGGACCTTATTTAACTTGTCTCAGTGCGGTGGACATTAGGACCCGGCGGCGGAGCTCTGAATCCACAGTGTTTCTGTTCACGAAAATAATCACGATCATGATTTAAAATAAAGTGAAAATAATAAAGCGATCGGAAAGAGGTGAAACACCACTTGTCATTGAAAAAGCGTTAGGCTACAGTCGGTCAACGATTGGAAGAATTTTAAAGGATAAAGTGAGAAAGGCCCTGCCCCGATGAAAGCTACAATTATTACTCAGCAACGCAGTGGTTTAATTATTGGGTTTTGGGGTTTTGGGTTTTTGACTCTTCACATCAACCCGGCACGGATGGAGAGCCTGCTTGGGAGCGGTCTGTCACTGCATCGAACTCAGGAATTTCCATTCCCAAGCCCGGCACTGAAACATACGTTTCTTAAGTGTTTTATATGCATAGAAAGGTAAAATATATACTATATACTAAGACAAACGTTTGACTAACTGACGCTAAATAATACCAGATGTACCTGTTCGCAGTTGGTTCAATTCGCACATGCGGAACTCGCGGATAAGGAGGGCCGACTGTACTTATTATTTCAGGGAGACAGCCACAGGGGTGCTCTCCACTACCTGACACCCTCTCTTCCCTCTCCTGACAGTTACCCACTTATCTGTCTCTTGTAGCCCTGGGGGGACTACCTGCCTGTACCTCTTGTCTATCACTTCTTCACTTTCCCTAACAAGCCGAAGGTCATCGAGCTGCAGCTCCAGTTCCCTAACTCGGTCTCTAAGGAGCTGCAGCTCGATGTACCTGGTGCAGATGTGGCCATCAGAGGGGCTGGAAGTCTCCCGGAAATCCCACATTTGACACCCAGAAAACTGGCCTCACAGTCATACCCACTATTCTAATGTACCGAGCCCTGCAAAACACTCTTCTTCAAAAACACTTCTCCCCGACCTGTGCGAAGCTCTCTCTGTCTCTTTGAATCGACCGCTAATGTGCCTCGCCTCGCAAAAAGCTTCTTTTTTAAATTTTTCACTTATCATCCTCCAATCTCAAGAGAAAAGCCTTAGCTTGCTTAATCTTTCCTCATAAGATATGGTCCCTAATCCAGGCAGTATCCTGATGAATCTCCAAAGCTGACATTAACCTCTCAGGAAGGTCAAGCCAATTCTGAATCCACACAGCCATGTTTCCCTGGATTCCGTGCAATCTGGCTTTCTGAATGACTCTACTATAGGGAACCTTGTCAAACCCCTTACTGAAATCTACATACACACACACCCACCACTCAAATAATTGACTCTGGCTTGTGAGGCATGATCTGCCCCATATAAGTCATGCTATCCCTAATAAGACTACACTTCAAATTCTTATAAATTCTGACCGTAAGAATCTTCTCCAATATTTTGTTCACCACTGAAATAAGACTCACTGGTCTATAATCCCCAGGGTTATTTCTATTCCCTTTCTTGAACAAAGGAATAATATTTGCCATCCTCCAATCTTCTGGTACTACCCCTGTGGTCAATTAGTACGCAAAAAACATTTCCAAAGGCATAGCAATCTCTTCCCTTGCTCCAGTAGTAACATCTGGCCTCAGAAACTTAACTATCCTAATGTTATTCAAAAGTTCCAGATATCCCCTTTCTTAATGTCAACTTGTTCTAGCATATCAGCCTGCTCTACACTGACTTCACATTCATCAAGGTCTGTCTCACAGGTGAATACTGAAGCAAAATATTCTTTAAGAACCTCCCATCCCTCCAGGCAAATTCCCTTCTTAAAAAAAAATCACTGATCAATCCTACCCTCACTCTAATCATCCTCCTGTTCTTCATCTACATGTAGAATGCCTTGGGATTTTTATTAAAATCCTACTTGCCAAGGCCTTCTCATGTCTCCTTCCAGCTCAAAGTTCATTCTTATGCTCCTTCCTGGCCACCTTACAACTCTCTAGGGTCTAGTCTAATCTTGCTTCCTAAATCTTAAATATGCTTCTTTTGGCAGACAGGAGAGCTCTAAACAAGTAATTCAAGCTGCCCAAAGCATCACTGGCACCAGCCTACCAGCATCAAAGACTTATATATAGAAAGGTGCTGAAAAAGGCTAGTAAAATATGGAAGGATCCCAACCATCCTGCTCATGGTCTGTTTATCCCATTCCCATCATTGAAGAGGTCACGCAGCATCGACGCCAGGACTACCAGATTCAAAAACAGTTAACTCCCCTGAATGTGCACTCAGTCCAATATTGATTTGCTTTCCTGCAGGTGAACAATTATGTTAAAGAACCAAATGCACAAGAAGCATAAATCATCTGCTAACAATACAACAGCAAAACTTTGTACTCTAAACCTTAACTACTAACTCAAGGAATATGGTTAATTTGGAGAAACACAGCCATTATATTTTAAAACTGAGGTGCAATGATTGGGAGTACTCTGAATAAAATAGAAAAATATCTTGCCTGGAAATCCTGTCAGGTGATCCAGTAAGCAACTTCATCCTAGATCCCAAGAACACAGGTCTTTGCAACAAAATGTGAAAATGTACAGCAAACGTGGTATTAGTAAAGAACAACTTGATAACTGTAACTGCAAGAAATTGTCAAAGACTGTGACAACTTCTTACAAAGAAGTTGACATTGTACGCTTTATGGGTCAACCATAACTGTGATGAATTACAGGAAACTATGACTCCTGGAGCTCTTTCAAACCATTTAGAGTTTGAAGCAAACACTGTAGGATTATTTTTGAACTGACTATATTCTCTTAGGGTTCAGTGTTGTACTGTTAGCTGAGTGGATGATTTGATCTGCTCGCACCATTATTGGAAGGATGTGAGGCTGTGGAGAGGGTGCACAAGATATTTACCAGGAGAAGTGAACAAATTTGAGTTATTTTCTCTGGAGTGGCAGAGGCTGAGGGAAGACCTGATAAAAGTTTATAAGATATGAACATAGTAGACATCCATTGGGTCTCACTAATTTAAAGGAGGCTGCATCAGGGACACTGGATACAATAGACGAACCAACAGATCCTCAGGTGAACTGTCGTCTCACCTGGAAGAACTGTTTAGGACCCTGAATGGAGGTGAGGGAGCAGGTGAGGCATTTCTGTCATTTGTAGAGATACATACCAGGAAGGGAGGGACAAATGGACAAAGGAATCACAAAGGGACCTGTGGAAAGCAAAGAGTGGGGGGAGGGTGTAAGATGTGTTTTTTTAACCTTCATCTTTTACACAAGAAACAATCATGGAGAAATTTGAAGAGGGAGAACGAAAATTGCAAATAATTAAGGTACGGCCGGGGAGAGTGGGCAGAATAGGTGAATAGGACAGGATGCAAGTTGGAATACAGGCAACTGATTAGAGACACTGAATATTCACTCAGCCGTTGAGAACATTGCAGTGCTCATCTTTAGAGCAGCCTTTCTTAACCTTCTCGGAACCCTTGAAATAATTTTCAGTACTCAGGGAAGCCGAGAAAAAATTATTATATCTACAGCTCATGATACATTAGTGTGATTAGTAAGCTGGAGATATAGAGTGTTAGGTTCAGGTGTCAGATGTGGGAATCCTGGGCGACCTCCAGCCTCCCTGATGGCCACGTCTGCGCCAAGTGCACCAAGATGCAGCTCCTCAGAGACTGTGTTAGGGATCTGGAGCTGCAGCTTGATGACCTACTGCTTATCAGGGAAAGTGAAGAGGTGACAGACAGGAGCTACAGGGAGACAGTCATCCTTAGGCTACAGGGGTCAGAAAACTGGATGACTGTCAGGAGAGGGAAGGAAAAATGCCTGAATAGTGGAGAGCACCCCTGTGGCTGTCCCCGGCAGCAACAAGTATCTTGTTCTGGATGCTGTTGAGAGGGATGACCTGACAGGGGATGCACACGGTGACCGGGTCTCTGGCACTGAGCCTGGAGCTGTTGTGCAGGAGGGAAGGAGGAAGAAGAGGAAACCGGTAGTCATAGGGGATTCCATAGTCAGGGGAACAGACAGAAGATTTTGTGTGCCGATAGAGGTACCTGCATGGTGTGTTCCCTCCCAGGTGCCAGGGTACAGAATGTCTCAGATCGGGTCCAGAATATTCTGAAGGGAGAGGGCGAGCAGCCAGTTGTCTTGGTACACGTTGGTACCAATGACGTAGATAGGAGAGGGGAGGAGGTCCTGAAGAGAGATTTCCAGGAGTTAGGAAGGAAGCTGAGAAGCAGGACCTCCAGAGTGTAGTAATCTCAGGCTTGCTACCTGTGCCACATCTAGCAAGGGCAAGAATAGCAGGATCAAGCAGATGAATGCATGGCTGAGAGACTGGTGCTGGGGGCAGGGCTTCAGACCCTTGGATCATTGGGATCTCTTCTGGGGGAAGTATGACCTGTTCAAAATGGACAGGTTACAACTGAACCCGAAGGGGACCAGTATCCTGGCAGGAAGGTTTAAAAGAGCTATTAGGGAGGGTTTGAACTAATTTGGCAGGAGGATGGGAACCAGAATGATAGAGCGGAGGAAGGGGAAAACAGAAATAAATCTAAGATAGTGAGTAGTAAAGATGTCAGGAAAGACAGGCAGGTGATGGGGCAAATTTGTAGTCATGGGGATGAGTTGCAGTGAAATCAAAGCGAAAAGTACCAAATACTGGTCTTAAGATGTTATACTTAAATGCACGCAACATAAGGAATAAGGTGGATGATCTTGTCGTACAGCTACAGACTGGCAGGTATGATATTGTGGCCATCACTGAGACGTGGCTAAAGGATGCATGTCTCTGGGAGCTGAACGTCCAAGGATACACGGTGTATCGGAAGGATAGGAAGGTGGGCAGAGGGGGTGGCGTGGCTTTATTGGTAAGAAATTATATTAAATCATTAGAAAGAGATGATATAGGATCGGAAGGTGCAGAATCTTTATGGGTTGAGGTAAGAAATCACAGGGGTAAAAGGACCCCAATGGCAGTTATATACAGGCCTCCAAACAGCTGCAATGATGTGGACTACAAATTACAACAGGAATAGAAAAGGCTTGTCAGAAGGGCAGTGTTATGATAATTGTGGGGGATTTTAACATGCGAGTGGATTGGGGAAATCAGGTCGGCACTGGATCTCAAGAGAGAGAATTTGTAGAATGTCTGCGAGATAGCTTTTTAGAACAGCTTGTTGTTGAGCCCACTGGGGGATCGGCTGTACTGGATTGGGTATTGTGTAATGAACCGGAGGTGATTAGAGAGATTGAGGTGAAGGAACCCTTAGGAGGCAGTGATCATAACATGATTGAGTTCACTATGAAATTTGAAAAAGAGAAGCTGAAATCTGATGTGTCGGTATTTCAGTGGAGTAAAGGAAATTACAGTGGCATGAGAGAGGAACTGGCCAAAGTTGACTGGAAAGGGACACTAGCAGGAAGGACGGCAGAGCAGCAGTGGCTGGAGTTTATGCGAGAAGTGAGGAAGGTGCAAGACAGGTATATTCCAAAAAAGAAGAAATCTTCGAATGGAAAAAGGATGCAACCGTGGCTGACAAGAGAAGTGAGCATACAAGGAAGAAAAAATTTGTGGGAAGACAGAGGATTGGGAAGTTTTTAAAAGCTTACAAAGGGAAACTAAGAAGGTCATTAAGAGGGAAAAGATGAACTATGAAAGGAAGCTAGCGAATAATATCAAAGGGGATACTAAAAGCTTTTTCAAGTATATAAAGAGTAAAAGGCAGGTGAGAGTAGATATAGGACCAATAGAAAATGATGCTGGAGAAATTGTAATGGGAGATAAGGAGATGGCGGAGGAACTGAACGAGTATTTTGCATCTGTCTTCATTGAGGAAGACATACCGAACTCTCAAGGGTGGCAGGGAAGAGAAGTGTGCGCAGTCACAATTCAACAGAGAAAGTACTCAGGAAGCTAAATAGTCCAAAGGTAGATAAATCTACTGGTCCAGATGGAATGCACCCTTGTGTTCTGAAGGAAGTAGCTGTGGAGATTGCGGAGGCATTAGCGATGATCTTTCAAAAGTCGATAGATTCTGGCATGGTTCCGGAGGACTGGAAGATTGTAAATGTCACTCTGCTATTTAAGAAGGGGACAAGGAAGCAAAAAGGAAATTATAGACCTGTTAGCTTGACATTGGTGGTTGGGAAGTTGTTGGAGTCAATTGTCAAGAATGAGGTTTCGGAGTACCTGGAGGCATATGACAAGATAGGCAGAACACAGCATGGTTTTCTTAAAGAAAAATCCTGCCTATTACAATTTTTTGAGGAAATTACAAGTAGGCTAGACAAGAGAGATGCAGTGGATGTTGTATATTTGGATTTTCAGAAGGCCTTTGACAAGGTGCCTCACATGAGGCTACTTAACAAGATAAGAGCCCAAGGAATTACGGGAAAGTTACATACATGGATAGACCGTTGGCTGATTGGCAGGAAACAGAGAGTGGAAATAAAGGGATCCTATTCTGGTTGGCTGCCGGTTACCAGTGGTGTTCCACAGGGGTCTGTGTTGGGGCCGCTTCTTTTTACGTTGTTACATCAACGATTTGGATTATGGAATAGATGGCTTTGTGGCTAAGTTTGCTGATGATACGAAGATAGGTGGAGGGGCCAGTAGTGCTGAGGAAACGAAGAGCCTGCAGAGAGACTTGGATAGATTGGAAGAATAGGCAAAGAAGTGGCAAATGAAATACAATGTTGGAAAGTGCATGGTTATGCACTTTGGCAGAAGAAATAAACGGGCAGACTATTATTTAAATGGGGAGAAAATTAAAGTTCTGAGATGCAACGGGACTTGGGAGTCCTCGTGCAGGATACCCTTGAGGTTAACCTCCAGGCTGAGTCAGTGGTGAAGAAGGCAAATGCAATGTTGGCATTCATTTCTAGAGGAACAGAGTATAGGAGCAGGGATGTGATGTTGAGGTTCTATAAGGCGCTGGTGAGACCTCACTTGGAGTACTGTGGGCAGTTTTGGTCTCCTTATTTAAGAAAGGATGTGCTGACATTGGAGAAGGTACAGAGAAGATTCACTAGAATGATTCCAGGAATGAGAGGGTTAACATATGAGGAACGTTTGTCCGCTCTTGGACCGTATTCCTTGGAGTTTAGAAGAATGACGGGGGACCTCATAGAAACATTTCGAATGTTGAAAGGCATGGACAGAGTGGATGTGGCAAAGTTGTTTCCCATGATGGGGGAGTCTAGTACGAGAGGGCGTGATGTAAGGATTGAAGAGTGCCCATTCAGAACAGAGATGCGAAGAAATTTTTTTAGCCAGAGGGCGGTGAATCTATGGAATTTGTTGCCACGGGAGGCGGTGGAGGCCAAGTCATTGGGTGTACTTAAGGCAGAGATTGATAGGTATCTGAGTAGCCAGGGCATCAAAGGTTATGGTGAGAAGGCGGGGGAGTGGGACTAAATGGGAGAATGGATCAGCTCATAATAAAATGGTGGAGCAGACTCGATGGGCCGAATGGCTGACTTCTGCTTCTTTGTCTTATGATCTTATAATAATCCAAAAATTATAAATTTCTATTAAATAACTGGCTTAAGCCAAAATGGGATTTAATTTTTCCTAAAGGTAGGCTCGGTGGGTTTAATTTAAATAAAGGTTTGTAAATTGATTTTAACTTAATGCTATTTACAACATGAAAATTTATTGACAATATTGAATAGTAAAGTTACTAAAAACCTTAAACCAAAGCAACATAGTTCCTCCAAGACATTCCTTTTGTTTCCAGATATGAGGACAAAACATTAAATGTATCTTGGCCTTTGCTTGTTTCAGGCAGCTTATTGCAACAGAAAAAATCCTCTTGAATTTCACAATCATTCACAAATCTTACAAATTCTACAACATGACATATACTGGTGAAATCTGTTGACTCATCAACCTCAAAAGAGAAGCTGTTGTTTTTCAGTTTATCACATAAAACCTCTTCAGCATCATGTGACATGTCATCAATACTTCGATGTATCCTGTTTGAGAATGAAACCTTTTCAATATCTTGTACTACACCTTGTCCGAGCATTTTACCCACTGTTCATTTTACATGCTGGCATTATTAGTTCTCACCAACTGTGTGACTTTTCCTTTTCTGGGTAGCAAGTTCTGCAACTCCAAAACCTTTTACTGACTGTGATTTTATTAACAAAAGCTTTACTCTCGCAAACACGAGGAAATCTGCAGATGCTGGAAATTCAAGCAACACACACAAAATGCTGGTGTAACGCAGCAGGCCAGGTAGCATCCATAGGAAGAAGCACAGTCGACGTTTCAGGCCAAAACCCTTTGTCAGGACTTACTGAAAGAAGAGATTGTAAGAGATTTGAAAGTGGGAGAGGGAGGGAGAGATCCGAAATGATAGGAGAAGACAGGAGGGGGAGGGATAAAGCTAACAGCTGGAATGTGATTGGCAAAAGGGAGAAAAAGAGGGAAAAAAAAGGGGGGGTTGATAAATAAATAAATAAATAAATAAATGGATGGATGGATGGGGTAAGAACAGGAGGGGGGGGCATTAACGGAAGTTAGAGAAGTCAATGTTCATGCCATCAGGTTGGAGGCTACCCAGACGGAATACAAGGTGTTGTTCCTCCAACCTGAGTGAGATGAAGCCACACTCAGGTTGGAAGACAACACCTTATATTCCATCTGGGTAGCCTCCAACCTGATGGCATGAACATTGACTTCTCTAACTTCTGTCAATGCCCCACCTCCTGTTCTTATCCCATCCTTTATTTATTTATTTAGTTATTCCCCCCCCCCTCCTCTCTCTGTCCCTCTCACAATAACTCCTTGCCTGCTCTCCATCTTCCTCTGGCGCTCCCCTCCCCCTTTCTTTCTCCCTAGGCCTCCCGTCCCATGATCCTCTCCCTTCTCCAGCCTTGTATCCCTTTTGCCAATCACCTGTCCAGCTCTTAGTTCTATCCCTCCCCCTTTCACTTTCAAATCTCTTACTAGCTCTTCTTTCAGTTAGTCCTGACGAAGGGTCTCGGCCCGAAATGTCGACTGTGCTTCTTACTATGGATGGTGTCTGGCCTGCTGCGTTCCACCAGCATTTTGTGTGAAAAGCTTTACTCTGTTTGTTTTGAGATTCCAATAGCCATTTAATCAGCACTTTTACATAACACACACAAAATGCTGGAGGAACTCAGCAGGCCAGGCCGCATCTACGGAAAAGAGTACAGGTCGATATTTCAGGCAGAGACACTTCAGCAGGACTGGAAACAAAAAGATGAGGAGTTGGAGTAAATAGGGGGAAGGAAGAGAGAAACACAAGGTTATCAGTGTGGTGAAATCAGGAGGAGGAGGGAGTAAAGAGCTGGGAAACTGGTGAAAGAGTTACAGGGCTGGAGAAGGGGGAATCTAATCATCTTCTAGGAAGCCTGTTGGGAACGACGATGGCATCAGTGTCGCCTCTGATGAGAGCGAAGTCTGAACTGGAAGTGCAGATTCGCCTGCATGTCAAGTACGCTACAGCTATTGAAGGGTTGGGTTGTCTTTCCTTGCGGTCCTGGTGCTTTTGATCAAGGTCCTTCAGCCGCTGCTCTTTGAATGTGCTGGTGCCTCCGTAAACTGCCAGGCACCAGGCATTGCGGTCTTTGGCCAAGGCCTCCCAACAAATCACAGGGATACTGCAAGGCTTCAAGGACGCTTTCGCGCAGTCTTTATAACACGTTGTGGGGCCTCACTGCTTTCTGGTGCCATGTGGCAACTCAGAAAAGAATACTGTCTTTGGAAGGCGGTTGTCTTCCATCTGGACCGCATGTCCAACCCATCGAAGGTGAGCCTTCAATGATCAGTGACTCTACCAAAACTCTCGGCCCTCCATAGCACTTGTGTGGTGGGGACTCTGTCCTGCCACGAGGTGCCCATGATCTCAAAGGCATCGCACGTGGAACTGGTCAAGCATCTTGATGCGCCTGCGGTTCAGGATCCATGTTTCACAGCCATACAGCAGAGAAGTCAGGTCTTCAGCCGGATGCCACGTTCACCCTACACACGTGTTCATAACCAGCTTTTGTGAGCCTGTCTGAGACTTCTCAATGTAAACTGCAGGAGAAGGTAAAGCAGCTTCCCAGGTAGGGGAAGGAATCAACATTGTTGAGCTGTGTGCCTTCAATCTCAATTCACAGTTCCACAGAGTTGGTATGGGGTGCAGGATGAAGAAGAATTTCTGTCTTCTGCAAGCAGATGGTTAGGCCAAACTTTCTTGCTGCCACAGCGAGAGAGTCAGCAAGCTCCTGCAGATCCCTTTCATTGTGCACTGCGAGAGCGCAGTCATCTGCAAAGAGGAAGTCTCATAGTATTGCTTCCAGCACCTTGGTCTTGGCTTTGAGGTGTCACAGATCAAAGAAGCGTCCACCAGTCCTGTAGCAAATTGTTATTCCCCACTGATACAGTGAAGAGATACAGGGCTGGAGAAGGGGAAATCTAATAGGAAAGGACAAAAGTCCATGGAAGAAAGCATTAGCCTACCATCTTCCCCTCCGCGAAACAGCACTCACCAATTACCAACTGCCTCCCCCATCTTGCGTCAAAAACTGATAATAAATATGGTCCTGCCGTGCACTGCCATACTCTGCTGAAAGACCTATAACGAGAATGTTGATGGGGCTGCTCAGTCACTGCCCACCACTGCGAGCACAAGAATCATGTGAAGTTCAAAAAACTATGTTTTTTTAAGAACTCATGATTGCGGAACACTGGTCCACAAGCCCTGCTTTAGACCAACCCCGTATAGAGATTTCTTTGCAGCTGATTATCCTGTTCAGCCACATACCAGAATCCCAGAAGATACTGGCTAATATGTCGTAGTTTAAATGCAAACACAGCAAAAAGGTATTCCCAGTCACTTGCTTCAGATAATACAGATCAACAAACAATTTTGGTAAGCAAAACCAAAACTTTAAAAAAAAATAGAAAATGCTGGAACCGATTATCAAGTCATGGATTTAATGTTAAAATAACCACAGACAAAGAGGTGGACAGCTCTGATATGAAAAGGGGAAGTCAATTGAAATTATAGAACTTGATTTGAGACCAGAAGGCTGCAAGACGGTAAATGAGTATTGCTTCTCAAGTTTACACTGAACTCCATTAGCACAGTGTAAGACACAGGCAAGTAGGGCAGAATGGGAGTGGATCAGATAATTAAGGTTACAATTCTAAAAACATATTTCATCAGGAGCCAGTTTTAACCGTAAATGATCAAATTGATGCTTGAACACGTGGGCACACTTGCGGTAATACTATTCTTTTTTCAAGCACGAGTAACAGTCAATTGTTTCATACACAGAGTATAAACATAGCTCAGCAAAGAATCAATACCTCTGAGAGCATCAAATAGAAGTGAAAAATTGTTTTCCACTATCTCCAGCAGCATAACTAGGCCATTGTACATACAGCAATGTATGCATGCTGTGTGCACTCCCTAGTTAATGGTGATGTCAAGGATTTAGCAAGTACAGCTACATTTCAACACCACTAAAATATTATTGCTGGCATACAGGAATAAATAACTCCAAGTATATTTGATTTCATCCCACCAATACCTCACTTGACATCCATTTATCTTCAAGATTATCACATAACGACCAGTTTTAAGACTAAATCAATGTTTCTCACTCTACTGAACAGGCTAATCAATAGCAACAAGGACACACTGCTGTCAGAAGAAAACTGCTGTTCATTCCAGTAATTCCCTCTGGGCCCTGGTAGCACAGAACTAAGCTGGAAGGAAACCACCTGCTGGTTAAAATCTGATGTCTTTGGTGTAGGATTTCAATTTTTAAAATGCATGCCTAGGACAAAATACTGTGCTTAAACATATCCCAGCATAACCAGTTCATTGTACTTTGTAGAATTCTAATTGTATTGATAAATAAGACTCTATTGGAATTCTGCTTAATATGTGCCACGTCAAGAACACACTATCATGTCACAAATCATTATTCCATATAGTAAATGGTACTTAAACTAACATAAAGGCTAATAGAAAAATCGATCATTATAGCTGAGACCAGACCACCAGCACATTCGAATTTATTTTCTCAAGAAAAAATATTCTCTGAACATTAGTCGTCTAAATATGGGCTCGAAGATTAAGGATATTTTCATATATAATGCCACCAGCTTGGATTGCTGACAGAAACCTGGAAAACAGAGCTGCCCGGTTTAAAGTCAATTGAACTGAACATGTACAGTATATGATGCAAGCTGGATATTTTCTCAAGAAAATACACAAAACAGCTTATTGGAAATGACTATAAATGCTACAAAAATATCTAAAAATGTTCACCTGATTTAATCAAACTTCACTTCTAAACTAATAATTTTGGAAGAATGATATAAATTAAAACCAGTTACTTCGATTGATCTCATAAGTGAGCAGTAAGGATATAACATTTGCTTCACCACTCTACACTGATTCTACGATCAACGGACTCAACTTTCAAGGATGCTTTACAACTTGCAGTGTGTCTTCTTTGCACATTGGTCCTCAGATTTTATGTATAATCTCCAGCCGTCTAGACTCAGTCTTGCCACTGGATCCAGATGGGAATTGGGAAGAGAGAGTGAGGCTGACGCTGCGCAACTCTCCCTCACTTAAATCCAAATCACGCGCTAGTCTCGACACCATCATAATGGTGTCGAGGTCCTCATCGACTTCAACGATGGACGAACCACCATAATTTTTCATAAAATTCTATTATATTTCTTTTTTCCTGTAAATGCCTTCAAGAAAATGAATCGCATATGGTTATATGTACTTTGATAGTAAACATACTTTGAACTGACTTTCTACCAGCAGCCTTCATCCATGCAATTGATTCCTCCAGATTTGGCTTTCAAACATTCACCATTTTGCAAAATCCAAATTGTCTGCTATTCCATTTCTCTAAACTGATATACAAGTTTATTATTGTCTGAAAAACCTATTACAACTTTTTGAACACAAAACAAAATCTGGTCACCATCACTCAATTTCTCCGTTATTGTTAGCCTACAATTCATTTTATCTTACGGGGTCTGGCGTGTGAGGATGGGAAAAGGGTGTGAGGAAGGGGAGAGAAGAGAAAAGGAGGGTTTGGACTTTATTTTTTTGAAGTTAAATACATAAAACATTGAGTGGTCACTATCTTTTGCATAAAACCAGACACAATGACACTGTCTAGTTCTAAATTTCCACTTTTTCCTCCTTCTACCTATGATCCCTCTTCATTTGGATCCACCTAATCACTTGCCGGCTCATGTTTTATCTCTTACCCTTACCCCGTTATACTGGCTATCTCCCCTCTATCTTCCAGTCCAGTTGCAGTGCCTAAAACATCAACTATCCACTTCTCTCCACAACAGATACATCCTGACCTGTTGAGTTCCTCCAGCAGTCTGTGTTTTTATCCTCCAGATTCCCCCATCTGTATGTCTTGTATCCCCTCTTACTGACAAATACACCTGCAAGGCTGGGACTTGCTTGTTCTGCTCCACCATTGTTGTTAGAAAAATGTTAGATCCTCACAGTCAATTGGCATAGGTCTCCACAATAGTAAACACTCATGTTTAAGAATTTTAAGATCAATCATTAGACTGGTCAGCTTTACTCAATAATCATTTCTTTGGCCTATCCATTTTGTCATCACAATGTTAAAAATCACTACAGTTCAGACAAAAATGAAAGAATGTTTTAGCTACTATTTGTCACTTTAGGGTCTCTTAATAATTTCTTTTCCATTAAAAAAAACAATGTGGTATTCTTCCAACCTGGCCACGTGCAGACCACGTTTCAGATACTTCCCAGCAGAAAATGAATAAGCAGCTGTTTTCCTTAATTTAAAAGCTAAATCTTTATATTCATCCATTTTTTTTAAATGGGTGGCTACAAAAGTAGAATTGCTTACTGGAGTTTGAAATGCAGTTCATAATAATTGATTGGCAGCTTTTGCAGTAATTAGCAGATGTGCACTTGCTTGAGTGCCAAATGATTATAAATATATTTTAAGTAAAATAAATCCCACTGTGCTTCACTTCCAGCAGAAATATTACCTCCCCTCAGCAAACCCATAATCCACATGGCATATATGCTTTTGTTAACAAATTGGTGCCAGATGTAAGCATTTAATTACTTTTTTTTGTAAGATCATCCTTCAGCTCCACAGCAGATTGTACAAGAGAATACAGCAGGTCAGATTCTCACTTTAAATTTGTTTAAATTTAACAGATTAAATCTGTGCCTCAAGGACATTTGGCCATACTGAGAATATAGAAGATTAAAGACAATAAAAAAGGAACTCTTCCTTTGGAAGACCATAAGACATAGGTGCAGAATTAGGCCATTCAGCCCATCGAGTCTGCTCCATTCCAAAATGGCTAATCCCAGATCCCACTCAACCCCATACACCTACTTTCTTACCATAACCTTTGATGCCCTGATCGATCGGGAAACTATTAACTCCCACCTTAAACATACCCATGGACTTGGCAGAGCATTCCACAGATACACCAATCCCTGGCTAAAAAAAATTCCTCCTTACCTCCATTCTAAAAGGTCGCCCTTCAATTTTGAGACTGTGCCCTCTCGCTCTGGATACCCCCACCATAGGAAACATCCTCTCCACATGCACCCCATCTAATCTTTTCAACATTCAGTAAGTTTCAAAGAGATCACCCCCACCATTCTACATTCCAGTGAGCACAGGCTCAAAGCTGCCAAGCACTCCTCATATGATAACCCCTTCATTCCTAGAATCATCCTTGTGAACCTCCTCTGGACTCTCTCTGGTGACAACATAAAGTTGATCTTCTGAGGAGAACAAATCTATGTAATCACTGACAATTTAGAACATAGCCCAGTTCGTTATACATGACTTGTGCTAAAGTGCTCAATCTTTAATTGCATGATCCACTTAACTGTGTGCTGTATAATACAGAAAACATTAATTCATGTACAGTTGTGTACAAAGCAACACACACAAAATGCTGGAAGAACTCAACAGTCCAGACAGCATTTATGGAAAAAACTACAGTCAATGTTTTGGGCTGAGACCCTTTGGCAGGACAGCATTTTGTGTGTGTTGCTTGGATTTCCAGCATCTGCACATACTCTCTCAGTTGTGTACAAAATCCAGTTTCCTGATGTATGTAAAAATATATTGTATAAATGACTGAAAATATTACACAATAATCAACTGAGCAACTCCATTTAAATTAAAAGAGTGAAAATATTCAACAAATTCCTGTTGACTGAATGAGTTCAATGGTTCTTTCAATCCTCAACACGACTCAGAAGCCGGATGGAGTAATATACAGCACCCAAGATTTGTCCATATCAACCAGTTAGTCCCATTTGCCTGCATTGGGCCAATGTTGTATGATTCAAAAAAATCACACATTATTTATTGAACTTCACTTGATGTGTAATGCTAGCGCTCACGGTAGAGAGCAGTGACTGAGCAGCCTCATTAGCAAACTCATTAGAGGTCCCTCAGCTCAGTATGGCAGTCCGCATAGGATAGTGTTCATTTGGTTAAGTCCACTCTCAGTTTTTGATACTTGATAGGGGAGGCCGTTGATAATTGGTGAGTGCTGTATTGCACGGAGGGGAGGACAGTAGGCTGATGAAGAACGTGAAGTGCTTTTTTGAAGCATTGAATGGACTTGCCCAATTTTATATTCTATTCAACACACATCAAAGTTGCTGGTGAACGCAGCAGGCTAGGCAGCATCTCTAGGAAGAGGTACAGTCGACGTTTCGGGCCGAGACCCTTCGTCAGGACTAACTGAAGGAAAAGTTAGTAAAAGATTTGAAAGTGGGAGGGGGGGGAGGGGGAGATCCAAAATGATAGGAGAAGACAGGAGGGGGAGGGATAGAGCCAAGAGCTGGACAGTTGATTGACAAAAGGGACATGAGAGAATCATGGGACAGGAGGCCGAGGGAGAAAGAAAGGGGGGGAGCCCAGAGGATGGGCAAGGGTATAGTGAGAGGGACAGAGGGAGAAAAGGGAGAGAGAGAAAAAGAAAGCATGTATATAAATAAATAAATAACAGATGGGGTACGAGGGGGAGGTGGGGCATTAGCAGAAGTTTGAGAAGTCAATGTTCATGCCATCAGGTTGGAGGCTGCCCAGACGGAATACAAGGTGTTGTTCCTCCAACCTGAGCATGGCTTCACCTTTACAGTAGAGGAGGCCGTGAATAGACATATCAGAATGGGAATGGAACATGGAATTAAAATGTGTGGCCACTGGGAGATCCTGCTTTCTCTGGCGGACAGAGCGTAGGTGTTCAGCGAAACAATCTCCCAGTCTGCGTCGGGTCTCGCCAATATAAAGAAGGCCGCATCAGGAGCACCGGACGCAGTACATCACCCCAGCCGACTCACAGGTGAAGTGTTGCCTCACCTGGAAGGACTGTCTGGGGCCCTGAACGGTAGTAAGGGAGGAAATGTAAGGGCATGTGTAGCACTTGTTCCGCTTACAAGGATAAGTGCCTGGAGGGAGATCAGTGGGGAGGGATGGGGGGGGGGAATGAATGGACAAGGGAGTTGCGTAGGGAGCAATCCCTGTGGAAAGCGGGGGGGGGGGAGAGGAGGTAAAGATGTGCTTAGTGGTGGGATCCCGTTGGAGGTGATGGAAGTTACGGAGAATTATATGTTGGACCCAGAGGCTGGTGGGGTGGTAGGTGAGGACAAGGGGAACCCGATTCCTAGTGGGGTGGTGGGAGGATGGAGTGAGAGCAGATGTGCGTGAAATGGGGGAGATACGTTTGAGAGCAGAGTTGATGGTGGAGGAAGGGAAGTCCCTTTCTTTAAAAAAGGAGGACATCTCCTTCGTCCTGGAATGAAAAGCCTCATCCTGAGAGCAGATGCAGTGGAGACGGAAGAATTGCAAGAAGGGGATGGCATTCTTGCAAGAGACAGGGTGAGAAGAGGAATAGTCCAGATAGCTGTGACAGTCCGCAGGCTTATAGTAGACATCAGTAGATAAGCTGTCTCCAGAGATAGAGACAGAAAGATCTAGAAAGGGGAGGGAGGTGTCGGAAATGGACCAGGTAAACTTGAGGACAGGGCGAAAATTGGAGGCAAAGTTAATGAAGTCCACGAGCTCAGTATGTGTGCAGGAAGCAGCGCCAATGCAGTTGTCGATGTAGCGAAGGAAAGGTGGGGGACAGATACCAGAATAGGTTTGGAACATAGATTGTTCCACAAAGCCAACAAAAAGGCAGGCATAGCAGGGACCCATACGGGTGCCCATGGCTACACCTTTAGTTTGGAGGAAGTGGGAGGAGCCAAAGGAGAAATTATTAAGAGTAAGGACTAATTCCGCTAGACGGAGCAGAGTGGTGGTAGAGGGGAATTGGTTAGGTCTGGGTTATACTTTATTAACCCATGTGTTTTACAGATGTGTCCGGTGGTCCAATGTGGCGATTTTTGAATTATAATCTTCTGATTCATTTCACTGCACAAATGCAACAATGGACACACAAAAAAAATCTGTCTTTACATTGAAAGCTACTTATCAATGGGTTTTACGTGGACTGGTGATCCAAGTTGTCCTATTTGATTGTGCCTAGTCTGTAGTAAACAACTTACAAATGCAGCAATGGCTCCAGCAAAATTGAAAAGAGACTTAACTACAAATCACAGTCATATGACACATAAAAGTACTAATTTTAAGCAGCTATTGTAATCTCAAAACAAACATAATAAAGATTTTGTTAATAAAGTCACAGTCAGTACAAAAGACCCAGGAATTAAGCTACTTAGTAGCAGAATTTATTATCCAGAAAAGGAAAAGTCACACAGTTGGTGAGAACTAATAATTCCAGCATGTAAAATTATAGTGGGTAAAATACTAAGACAAGATGCAGACGGAGAACTTGAAAAGGTTTCACGTTCAATTCTGATGATGGCTGGCTCTTCGGGGAAGAAAGTGCTCAAGAGCAATGGCATTATCAATGGTGATGAAAGAGGCCAATCTGGGATCTACAGAAATGGGAACAGCTGAGATGCAGGCATTTGGGTGGTAGGATCCTTCCTGCATCTCCTCTGCTTTCCAGCAGTCGCTCTTCCGGATTCCCCATAATTCCTGGCAGGGCATTAGGGTTAGGGCAAATGGAATGTTGGCCTTTATTGCTAGAAGGATTGAATTTAAGAGTAGGGAGGTTATACTGCAAATGCACAGGGTACTGGTGAAGCTGCACCTGGAGTTCGGCATGCAGTTCTGGTCTCCTTACTTAAGGATATATTGACTTTGGAGGCGGTGTATAGGAAGTTCACCAGGTTGATTCCAAAAATGAGGGGGTTAGACTATGATGAGAGATTGATGTGCCTGGGACTGTACTCGCAGGAATTCAGAAGAATGAGGGGAGATCTTATAGAAACATAAAATTATGAAAGGGATAGATAAGATAGAGGTAGGAAAGTTGTTTCCACTGGTAAGCGAGATTGGAAGTAGGGGACATTGCTTAAGATTCGCCGGGGGGGGGGGGGGAGAAATAGATTTAGGACAGATGAGGAGGAACTGCTTTTCCCAGAGAGAGATGAATCTATTGAATTCTCTGCCCAATGAAGTAGTGGAGGCTACCTCAGTAAATATATTTAAGACAAAGTTGGATAGATTTTTGCATAGTAGGGAAATCAAGGGTTATGGGGAAAAGGCAGGTAGGTGGAGATAAGTCCATGGTCAGATCAGCCATGATTTTATTGAATGGTAGAGCAGGCTTGAAAGACCAGTATGTACAACCTTCAATTAAACCCACCGAGCCTACCTTTAGGAAAAATTAAATCCCGTTTTGGCTTAAGCCAGTTATTTAACAGAAATTTATTATGTTTGCCTTATGAATGTTTAAAATTAATGAAAAGGAAAGAGATTAATTTCAAGAAAGGTAAGCTAAGTTTAACTACCTGTGTTTTCAAAAAAGGTTGGCTAAAAATTCATTCTCTACTCAAAAGAGCATTGACCATTATTTTTGATTATATCTACAACTTACTGAACACGCTAGCATAGTGTGTATGTGTGTATGTATATATATATATATATATATATATATATATACACACACACACATACATACACACACACACATATATATACACACACACACATTTATACATATATACACACACACATACGTTTGTGTGTGTGTGTGTGTGTGTTATCAATTCTATACAGGCATGGATGGAGGAATAGCTGACATGTTGGAGGCAGCAAGTGGGAATAAAAGGGGCCTGTTATGGTTAGCTGCCAATGACTAGAAGTGTTCCTCAGAGGTCAGCATTGGGACTACTACTTTTCACATTGTCAATGATTTAGACAGTGGAATTGATGGTTTTGTGGTAAAGTTTGCGGATGAGATAAAGATAGATGGAGGGGTAGGTAGTGCTGAGATGAAGATAGGTGGAGGGGTAGGTAGTGCTGAGATGAAGACAGGTGGAGGGGTAGGTAGTGCTGAGATGAAGATAAATGGAGAGGTAGGTAGTGCTGAGATGAAGATAGGTGGAGGGGTAGGTAGGATGAGATGAAGATAGGTGGAGAGGTAGGTCGTGCTGAGATGAAGATAGGTGGAGAGGTAGGTAGTGCTGAGATGAAGATAGGTGGAGGGGTAGGTAATGCTGAGATGAAGATAGGCGGAGAGGTAGGTAGTGCTGAGATGAAGATAGGTGGAGGGGTTGGTAGTGCTGAGATGAAGATAGGTGGATGGGTACGTAGGATGAGATGAAGATAGGCGGAGGGGTAGGTAGTGCTGAGATGAAGATAGGTGGAGGGGTAGGTAGTGCTGAGATGAAGATAGGTGGAGAGGTAGGTAATGCTGAGATGAAGATAGGCGGAGAGGTAGGTATTGCTGAGATGAAGATAGGTGGAGGGGTTGGTAGTGCTGAGATGAAGATAGGTGGACGGGTACGTAGGATGAGATGAAGATAGGCGGAGGGGTAGGTAGTGCTGAGATGAAGATAGGTGGAGGGGTTGGTAGTGCTGAGATGAAGATAGGTGGAGGGGTTGGTAGTGCTGAGAAAGCAACACGATTGCAGCAGGACTGAGACAATTTGGAAGAATGCGCAAAAAAAGTGGCAGATGGAATACAGTGTGGGGAAATGTATGACAATGCATTTTGGTAAAAGGAATAATAGTGCAGACTATTATCTAAATGGGGAGAAAATTCAAACATCAAAGGTGCAAATGGACTTAGGAGTCCTCTTGCAAGATTCCCAGAAGGTTAATTTACAGGTTGAGTCTGTGGTAAGAAAGGCAAATACAATATCGGCATTTATTTCAAGGGGAATAGATTATAAAAGGAGATAATAGTCAGGCTGCACTTGTGAGTATTGTCAACCACTTTGGACCACTTATCTCAGAAAGGGTATATTGATATTGGAGAGAGTCTAGAGATGGTTCACAAGGATGATTCCAGGAATGAAGGGGTTAACATACCAGGAGTATCTGGCAGCTTTGGGCATGTACTCACTGGAACTTAGAAGAATGCATGGAGATCTCACTGAAAACTACCGAATGTTGAAAGGACTAGATAAGATAGATGTAGAGAGGCTGTTCTCTCTGGTGGGGATACAGAACTAGGGGGCACAGTCTCAAAATTGAGGGGCGACCTTTTAAACAGAAGGAGGAATTTTTTTTTAGACAAAGAGTGGTAAATCTATGGAATGCTCTGCCACAGACTGCAGTGGAGGTCAAGTCCATGGGTATATTTAAAGTGGAGGTTGATAACAATTCCTGATTGGTTGGGGAATCAAGGGATATGGTGAGGGAACAGGTGTATTTGGGGTTGAATGGGATCTGGGATCAGCCATGATGTAATGGTGGAGTGGACTCAATGGGCTGAATGGTCTAATTCTGCTCCAATGTCTTATGATCTATCCATACCAGCTTGGGGGCCCTATCCTCCAATTTTTCTGTCACCTTCTGTCCACCTACATTTTCACCTAAATCATATAAACCTTCCATACATTTGAGAATTAATCTTTGATTTCCATAAATCTCGAGTAACCAAATGCTCAGGTGAAATTTACAATGCAAATAAAGAATAACATGATGTGGATGTATCATCCAGCACAAATAAATCATTTTATAGTCATAGAAAAGAACAGCACAAAAAAAAAACAGGCCCTTTGGCCCATCTCGTCCATGCTGAGCCATTTAAACTGCTTACTCCCATCAACCTGTGCTGGAACATGCCCTCCATGCCCCTACCATCCACGTTCCTATCCAAACTTCTCTTAAACATTGAAATTGAGAATAGGAATATTGCATATTTTTTAAAATTATATTACATTTAGGTTATAAATTGAAAGCAATGAAATATCACTGAAGATGACAACAAATGGAGGTTGTAATTTACTTCCAGCCTTGCAACTCTTTTTGCTTCAAATAAGACATTACTGAACCTTCTTCCACTACCATTTCATACAGTACATTCCAAATTACAACTAATTGCGTAGTTATTTTCTCCTCCTGGTAATCTGGTAATAGTCATTGCCTGCATCTTACACACTGGGAAATGTACAGTAGGTCCGTTGAATTTTGGGAAGAATTGATGTCCTTGGGTGGCCATGCGTCCTTCTCTGGTTTGTTCAATGTTTATGTTGAACAACCAGCTTTTATTCCTTCATATTTACTTAATGGGATATTTGTACTTCAGTTTGATTAATTACCTGAATCAATCACATTTTATCTGATTTAGAAAGGTATGGATAAATTGAGTTTTAATCAACTATAATCAAAGATGTAAAATTTAATAAAGCATTTACAAAAATAACAAACATGGAAAATGAACTGGAATGCCATTATGATGAAAGACCGGATCGACTAGGCTTATACTGGTTGGAATTTAGAAGATTGAGGGGGGATCTTATTGAAACGTATAAAATCCTAAAGGAATTGGACAGGCTAGATGCAGGAAGATTGTTCCCGATGTTGGGGAAGTCCAGAACGAGGGGTCGCAGTATGAGGATAAGACCATAAGACCATAAGACAAAGGAGCAGAAGTAGGCCATTCGGCCCATCCAGTCTGCTCCGCCATTTTATCATGAGCTGATCCATTTTATCCTATTTAGTCCCACTGCCCCGCCTTCTCACCATAACCTTTGATGCCCTGGCTACTCAGATACCTATCAATCTCTGCCTTAAATACGCCCAATGACTTGGCCTCCACTGCTGCCCGTGGCAACAAATTCCATAGATTCACCACCCTCTGACTAACACCACCTATGTCTGTCCTGGTCCAACAATGTAGACAGTACGCCCAAGAAAGTGCATCAGCCCCTCTACTTCCTCAAGACACAAAAAAATGTGGCATGGCTCCTTCAACCCTCATCAACTTTTATCAAAGCACCAGACAAAGCATCCTACCTGGATATATCACCAACTTGACTTGGCAATTGTTCTGCCCAAGATCACAAGAAATTACAAAACGTTATACATCCTGAAAACTAGCATACCTTATCTGGACTCTGTCCACACTTGTTGGTAAAGCAGCCGACATTAAATCCCAGTCTCCCTTCCCTCCCGTTCCATCAGGTGGAAGATACAAAGCATGTACCATCAAGCAGGACAGCTGCCATCCTGCTGTTATAAGATGACTGAACAGATCCCTAGTACAATAAGGTGGACTTCACCTCACAGTCTACCTCAGTATGGTTTTCCACCTCATTGTCTGCCCATACATTTTCTCGGTAATTGTAACACACTATTCTGCATACCCCTTTTGTTTTCCCTCGTACTACCATAGTGCATTGATATAATCATCTGTACAGATGGCATGCAAAACAAAAGTTTTTCCCTATACCTTTATACACATGACAATAATAAACCAATTTATTCTTGACAGGGCCTCCTTGCAACAAGATTAGAAACATAAACATTGCAAATTTGTTGAACCAGCATTAGCGAGATTTGTACAATACTACAGGAAATCAGAGACTAATGACAGACTAACTCAGCCGTATTTGTTAGCAGTTCAATTTGTCAGTACTTGGAGCGCACTGCCAGAGGAGGTGGTGGATTTAAAAGACTATTATATAGTGGCACATGAAAGGAAGAAAAATGAAGGGCTCTGTGTGTGTGTGTGTGGGGGGGGCTTTAGAGTGATACTGGAGATGGTTAAAAAGTCAGCACTGCATTGTGGGCCAAAGGGCCTGTACTGTTCCATCTCAAGTGGCTTTTTCTGCAAATTGCATCAGAAAATGCTTGATTTATTAACATCAGACTACTTGGAAGAAGAAACAAGTTTCCCTTCATTTTTAACATCTGAAGTAACCAGGATAAACACAAAGTAAACATATGTTAAAAGATATTTTTATTTCACTTGGAGATATTTTGCTTCCTTAAAAAGGAACTGAATACATTCATTGCTTTTTATTATACAGGTTTCCCCCGCCATCCGAAGGTAGAGTGTTCCTATGAAACGGTTCGTAAGCCGAAATTGTCATAAAGCGAAGAAGCAATTACCATTTATTTATATGGGAAAATTTTGTGAGCGTTCGCAGACCCAAAAATAACCTACCAAATCATGCCAAATAACACATAAAACCTAAAATAACAGTAACATATAGTAAAAGCAGGAATGATATGATAAACACACAGCCTATATAAAGTAGAAATACTTCTCCACAACGATTGCCTGCACAGATCTCCGTAGCGAAAATCTCACGCAAGCGCTCTCGGCAGAAAATCTCACGCAAGCGCTGTTGGCATAAACGCGCTCTCCAGTAACCTTTAAGCTATGAAGCTGCCAAATCTACCAAATAACACGTAAAAATACACAGCCTATATAAAGTAGAAATAATGTATGTACAGTGTAGTATCACTTACCGAAATTGGGAAAACAGCGCCAAGCACACTAATGATGGTGTGTTAGACTGAGTCAATAGACAATAGGTGCAGGAGTAGGCCATTCGGCCCTTCGAGCCAGCACCGCCATTCACTGTGATCATGGCTGATCATCCACAATCAGTATCCAGTTCCTGCCTTATCCCCATAACCTTTGATTCTGCTATCTTTAAGAGCTCTATCCATCTCTTTCTTGAAAGCATCCAGAGACTTGGCCTCCACAGCCTTCTGGGGCAGTGCATTCCACATATCCACCACTCTCTGGGTGAAAAAATTTTTCCATGGCCTACCCCTAATTCCTAAACTGTGGCCTCTGGTTCTGGACTCACCCATCAGCAGGAACATGCTTCCTGCCTGCAGCATGTCCAGTCCCTTAATAATCTTATATGTTTCAATAAGATCCCCTCTCAGCCTTCTAAATTCCAGAGTACACAAGCCCAGTCGCTCCAATCTTTCGACATATGACAGCCCCGCCATCCCAGGAATTAACCTTGTGAACCTATGCTGCACTCCCTCAACAGCAAGAATGTCCTTCCTCAAATTTGGAGACCAAAACTGCACACAGTACTCCAAGTGTGGTCTCACCAGGGCCCTGTACAGGCTGGGTGGTGGAATGGCCCCCACCCTCCGGGCCGCCAACCCGATACATTGCCGCGAAGAACGCAGCAGTAGCTGGGAGGCACACAGTACATCCTTAAGAAAAAAGCCGAAATAAACATTCTAATTAATTAGGTGCTGCCCGGCACGTAAATGTCGGCGCAGATCAGAGGCGATTGCCGATTGCATCGTCTCTGATCTGGGCCGACAATTACGTGCTAGGTGGCACCTAATTAATTAGCATATTTATTTCGGCTTTTTTAACGATGTGCTGTGTGCCTCCCGGCTACTGCTGTGTTCTTCGCGAATCGGTACAGTATTCGTCCGGGGCCCGGGTGTTGGGGTGGTGGGACACAGGGGTGTCATCTCATCATCGATCAGGACAGGCAGCTCATCTTCTCCTATGACTGCCCACCTCGATGTCAAAGGTCGAGGTTCGTCGTCTGCTGTGGCTGATGTGCAAGGCTTGCTTGACTGCTGAGCCTCGCGCATTTTTCTATCATACAGTTGTTTGTAAGCACTCAAACCATCTTGTAAATATCCCCTAAACCTACGTACCCTTTCAAAATTAAAGTCGTACTTTATCATTGCAGCCAAAATCTCACGCAGCTGCTTCACTTTCTGCATTCAGTTTCGATTGTTATCCTTTCCTCTTCCAATTGCATCAGCTCTTCATCTATCAGTTCTTGGTCATGGGATGCCAAAACCTCTTCAACATCATCTTCGTCAGCTTCCACAAGCCAAACTCACTTTTTCCTTACTTCGTTCACCACGATCGAAACGCTTAATTATGTCTACTTTTACGCTAAGTGCAACACCCTTACTCTTTCAGGCTTTTCTGACACCTTAGAACTCATCTTGCTAACGGCTGCTCAATGCAACGTGTTTAAGCAATGCTGTTCCAAATCCGGGGCACAGCGGCTGCTTGGGGCGCACGCTGCCTTTTATTGTGCGCTGATTTTTTCGCGCGCTGATTTTTTATCACGCGCTGCCTTTCTTTGTAACAGTGAAAACACCTTCTGAAAGTGAAAACAGGGTACTAATGTAGGTCTTTCGTAACAGTGAGGTTTCGTAAAGTGAATGTTCGAAAAGCGGAGGACACCTGCAGTTGTATAATAATCACATCATTGCAGTATGTCTGCATGAATCATTAAATGATTACATACATTTAAAAGACAAGATCTTGGTCACAACCAAATACAAATGTGGGTGATAAGTAAGTATCCCCCAAATATACTTTAGTCACAAAATATACTGTTACCAGGGATTCTTAACCTTTTTTATGCCAAGAACCCCTACCATTAACCGAGGGGTCTGTATACCCCAGATTGGGATTTCCTGTATTATACAGACATTGCCTTGGCTTTACTCACGCTGCCAAACATACTAGTACATTTGCTTTTCAGGGAACTATGAACTTGCAGCCCAAGATCCCTTTGTACATCAATACTCTTGAGGGTCCTGCCAATCACTACATATAATTCTCCTTACTTTTCACCTTCCAAAATGTAATTTTCAACTTGTCCGGATTAAACTCCGGTCACTTCTCTGTCCATATCTGCAACCATTCTATATTCTGCTGTACCTTTTGATAATCTTCACTATCTACAAATCCACCAACTTTTTTGTGTACCTACAAATTTATAGATTAGCCCATTACATTTTCATCAGTCATTCATATAAAGCATGAACAACAGGGGCCCCAGGACTGATCCCACAGAACAACATTGGTCACAGCCCTTCAGTCAGAATAACAATTAGTACCTTGCCACTTTCTGGCATAAGGCATAAACTCCCTCCTTCATCCTCAAGGTCTCTGCCCCCATCTAAACCTCCTGCTTAAAATAGGTATTAAAACATGGGGGGGAAACTGCAAAAGGACAGGACTGTTGTAAAGGGGACTTTATCTTCCTCAATATTAGAACACAGAACAGTACAGCACAGTACAGGCCCTTCGGCCCACAATGTTGTGCTGACCCTTAAACCCTACCTCCCATATAACCCCCCCACCTTAAATTCCTCCATACACCTGTCTAGCAGTCTCTTAAATTTCACTAGTGTATCTGCCTCCACCACTGATTCAGGCAGTACATTCCACGCACCAACCACTCTCTGAGTAAAAAACCTTCCTCTAATATCCCCCTTGAACTTCCCACCCCTTACCTTAAAGCCATGTCCTCTTGTATTGAGCAATGGTGCCCTGGGGAAGAGGCGCTGGCTGTCCACTCTATCTATTCCTCTTAATATCTTGTATACCTCTATCATATATCCTCTCATCCTCATTCTCTCCAAAGAGTAAAGCCCTAGCTCCCTTAATATCTGATCATAATCCATACTCTCTAAACCAGGCAGCACCCTGATAAATCTCCTCTGTACCCTTTCCAATGCTTCCACATCCTTCCTATAGTGATGCGACTAGAACTGGACACAGTACTCCAAGTGTGGCCTAACCAGAGTTTTATAGAGCTGCATCATTACCCCGCGACTCTTAAACTCTATCCCCCGACTTATGAAAGCTAACACCCCATAAGCTTTCTTAACAACCCTATCTACCTGTGAGGCAACTTTCAGGGTCTATGGACATGTACCCCGAGATCCCTCTGCTCCTCCACACTACCAAGTATCCTGACATTCACTTTGTACTCTGCCTTGGAGTTTGTCCTTCCAAAGTGTACCACCTCACATTTCTCCGGGTTGAACTCCATCGACCACTTCTCAGCCCACTTCTGCATCCTATCAATATCTCTCTGCAATCTTCAACAATCCTCTACACTATCCACAACACCACCAACCTTTGTGTCATCTGCAAACTTGCCAACCCACTCTTCTACCCCCACATCCAGGTCGTTAATAAAAATCACGAAAAGCAGAGGTCCCAGAACCGATCCTTGTGGGACACCACTAGTCACAACCCTCCAATCCGAATGTACTCCCTCCACCATGACCCTCTGCTTTCTGCAGGCAAGCCAATTCTGAATCCACCTGGCCAAATTTCCCTGTATCCCATGCCTTTTGACTTTCTGAATAAGCCTACCGTGTGGAACCTTGTCAAATGCCTTACTAAAATCCATGTAGACCACATCCACTGCACTACCCTCATCTATATGCCTGGTCACCTCAAAGAACTCTATCAGGTTTGTTAGACATGATCTGCCCTTCACAAAGCCATGCTGATTGTCCCTGATCAGACCATGATTCTCTAAATGCCCATAGATCCTATCTCTAAGACACGTTTCCAACAGCTTTCCCACCACAGACATAAGGCTCACTGGTCTATAATTACCTGGACTATCCCTACTACCTTTTTTGAACAAGGGGACAACATTCGCCTCCCTCCAATCCTCCGGTACCGTTCCCACAGACAACGAGGACATGAAGATCCTATCTCAATATTGATTGGGACTTCCTTAGCTCAAAATAATGCCTTATTTCAGGTTCCTCATTTGCTTCTCAGGTTTTTCTGGGAGCATTGTTCGTCTTCAAACGCATGTCAAAAAAGGGGAATCCATCTTTTACTTTTATCGTAAAGGAAGAAAATCTCACATCATTCTTGTATCTCTTACTGGCTTACTTTTATATCTATTTGTCCTTTACTGATCTATTCCTTTGGTCATTTTTTGATGAATTCCAAAGCATTCCTTCAAAACACTCAAGCTTTTTTAAATAACACACATAAAAGTTGCTGGTGAACGCAGCAGGCCAGGCAGCATCCATAGGAAGAGGTACAGTCAATGTTTCGGGTCGAGACCCTTCGTCTCCAGCATCTGCAGATTTCAGTGTGTTGAAGCTTTTTTAAAATCGCAACTTTATAAACCCATTACATGAATTCATTACTAATCTTTATTTTCTCTTGTAATCCATCACTGGAACACTTTTCCTGTTTTGCCTGACCATAAGACATAGGAGCAGAATTAGGTAATTAGGCCCATCGAGTCTGCTCTGCCATTCAATTATGTCTGATTCATTTTTCCCCTCCTCAGCCCCACTCCCTGGCCTTCCCCCCGTAATCTCTTTATGCCAATCAGGAACTGTCTAAATGTGGTAATCATTGTAATTTATAATAAATAGAACAGTCAATGTAACATAGAAGTACATTCAAATCAGCGTGAGTTAATCTGTCTGACAGCCTGGTGGAGGAAGCTGTCCTGGAGCCTGTTGGTTCTGGCTTTTAGGCTGCGGTACCATTTCATAGAAACATAGAAAACCTACAGCACAATACAGGCCCTTCATGTCCCTACCTTAGAAATTACTAGGCTTACCTATAGCCTGCTATTTTACTATGTTCCATGTACCTATCTAAAAGTCTCTTAAAAGACCCCACCGTATCCACCCCCACCACTGTCGCCGGCAGCCCATTCCACGCACTCACCACTCTCTGAGTAAAAAGCTTACCCCTGACATCTCCTCTGTACCTACTCCCCAGCACCCTAAACCTGTGTCCTCTTGTGGCAACCAATTTCAGCCCTGGGAAAAAGCCTCTGACTATCCACACCATCAATGCCTCTCATCATCTTATACACTTCTATCAGGTCACCTCTCATCCTCCGTCGCTCCAAGGAGAAAAGGCCGAGTTCACTCAACCTGTTTTCATAAGGCATGCTCCCCAATCCAGGCAACATCCTTGTAAATCTCCTCTGCACCCTTTCTATGACTTCCACATCCCTCCTGTAGTGATCCTTCCAGTGAAGTCATTGGATATTTTTAAAAAGAAACTTTCAATTGTAATAATTGACAGCAGGACCATTTAGTTTAACTCTAAACTATTTGCCGGAGTAACAATTGTATTTTTTTTAATTCATTGACATCCAATGTGAAATTAATAATAGCTTCTTGAATGTACATTTGACGTGTAAGAATAGCATTCTATGCAAGTTTGCAGGTGTCAAAAAATGTTTACTGGTCACTCAATCTCAAGAAAGAAATCTTGAGATTGACTTTCATCATAGATAGATATAGTTTATTGATCCCGAGGAAAACTGGGTTTCGTTGCAGCCGCACCATGTTGATTTCCCTCAGCAATAGATTATCCAAACTACAATACTGACCAATGACCACCTGCTTTGATTCATTCTGCTGTCCTTACTTCCTGGATATAAGCTAGAAAACCTTCTCCTGAATTAGCCCAAGATTGGTGACACTCAATGTAACCTCTTTACCAGAGATTTGAGCTTTCAGCAGTTAGAAAACCAAAAACTTCCATCATCTCTTTAGCAATATTTTTGTTTCATGACTCCAACCTCAGTCTTTTCAGCACATCAACTTATTTTTCCCTCTCTGCACTGATTAGCTTTTGAAAAATCCCACTTGGAAATACATAACCCTTACACAAAACAGTAAAGTCAGTTAAATTCATGCCAAATTTGAGAATAATTTGAATGTACAAGTGATTTAAAATTACTGCCAAGTTTCTGAACTGAAAGCAGCCCTAAGGAAAGCAAATGAATGGTTTCTCCACAAAAACATCAACTGTTTACTCCTCCAAAGAAATGCTGCCTGACTTGCTGAGTTCCTCCAGCATTCTTTGTGTGTGTGATGCTCAAGATTTCCAGCACCTACAGAATCTCCTGGGTTAGATACAGTGAGAATTCAAAGTACAGGTGTCCCCCGCTTTTCGAATGTTCGCTTTATGACACCTCGCTTTTAGGAAAGACCTACATTAGTTACCTGTTTTCGCTAACAGAAGGTGTTTTCACTATTACGAAAAAAGGCAGCGCACGTTCCGAGCAGTCAAGCTCCTCCCCCGGAACTGCATTCTAGCCAGCATTGCTTAAACACGTGCCTGTGAGCATCTGTGCTTTATGTCAATTTATTTTGAGCATCTGTTAGCAAAATGAGTTCTAAGGTATCGGAAAAGCCTAAAAGAGCTCGTAAGGGTATTACACTTATAGTCATAGTCATACTTTATTGATCCCGGGGGAAATTGGTTAAATTGGTTTTAAAGTGTAAAACTAGACATAATTAAGCGTTTCAATCGTGGTGAATGAAGTAAGGACAAAGTGAGTTTGGCTTGTGGAAGTTGACAAAGATGATGTTGAAGAGGTTTTGGCATCCCATGACCAATAACTGATAGATGGAGAGCTGATGCAATTGGAGGAGGAAAGGATAACAATCAAAACTGAATGCAGTAGCGATCGGACCGAAAGTGAAGTCATCCAGGAACTGAACGTGAAGCAACTGCGTGAGATTTTTGCTGCAATTGACAACAATGATTGCAGAAAAGTACGACTTTAATTTTGAAAGGGTACGTAGGGTTAGGGCATATTTGCAGGATGGTTTGAGTGCTTACAAAGAACTGTATGATAGAAAAATGTGCAATGCTAAGTAGTCAAGCATACTGTCGTTTTTCAAGCCTTCCACATTTGCCACAGCAGATGACGAACCTCGAACTTCGACATCGAGGCAGGCAGACATAGAAGAAGATGACCTGCCTGCCCTGATGGAAACAGACGGCGATGAGATGACACCCCAGTGTCCCACCACACCAGCCTCCGACGACTCAGCCTAACACACCATCATCAGTGTGCTCGCTGTCTTCCCGATTCCGGTAAGTGATACTACACTGTACATACATTATTTCTACTTTATATAGGCTGTGTATTGTTATGTGTTATTTGGTATGATTTGGCAACTTCATAGCTTAAGGGTTACTGGAGAGAGTGTTTCTGCCGAGAGCGCTTGCATGAGATTTTTGCTATGGTGGACAGTGCAATGATTGCAGAAAAGAATTTCTATTTTATATAGGCTGTGTATTTATCATATAATTCCTGCTTTTACTATATGTTACTGTTATTTTAGGTTTTATGTGTTATTCGGCATGATTTGGTAGGTTATTTTTTGGGTCTGCGAACACTCACAAATTTTTCCCATATAAATAAATGGTAATTGCTTCTTCACTTTACTACATTCCGGCTTACGAACCGTTTCATAGGAACGCTCTACCTTCGAATGGCGGGGGAAACCTGTAGACCCATTGGCCAACAAGACCCATTACAAAGCATAGAAATGGATCAATATTTTTTGGTTTACAAGTCTAATATAATAAACTTAAATATCTTAAGGTAATTTCTGCCATGGGAATAAATTTTGCATTGCATAAACTGGTGACACCCTAGCCTCAATCAGAAAGGTGTGGTTCCAACTCTTGTTATAAAGCAAAACAATCTTGTCCAACCACTTCAGCATTGATCTGCCTGACAAAAATAAATTAAAACTTTGTCATGCTGAGGAAAAATATATAAAACAAGAGTAAAGGAGCACTAACTGGTGTAGTTTGATATTGCAAAGCTAAACCAGGTAATTGGAGTTTCTGTGGGGAAATCTTGGGAACAGTTATCAAATGCCATAGGCTTTCAGATAGTTGTGGAGGGCACAAGACTGGACCCGAGTGGAAGTGCTAAAGAACCGATGGGCAGAATTCAGGACCAAACATGTTCCTGAGCAAGAAACACAAGATTGGCAAGGTTTGGAAACCTTAACTGAGTTTCTTTGAGAAGGTGACAAAGATGATTAATGAGAATAGAGTAGTAGACGCTGCATAAATGGACTTTAGTACAGCTTGTGAAAAGGTTCCCACATAGTAGGCTGATGCGAAAAATAAGGGACACAGGATAAATGGAGGTTTCATAGATTGCTTTCAAATTTTGCTTGACCATAGAAGGTAGTAGTGGTGGAAGGGTATTATTCTGGTTGGCGGTCTGTTACCAATGAGGACCAGTGCTCAGGCTTCAGTTCTTTGTGAATAGGACAAGTATAAATATTATATATAAAAATTGGACAAAAATATAGCCAGCAAAAATAAATATATAAATAAAAATTGGTGGATTAGTGAGGAAGGTCACACAACTTTGTTGTGGTTTGGAGGCTTTCGTGTCTCAATTATCCAGAGGGCTATGCTACCTGCAGTCAGGGCTTTACACTTTGGCTTTATAGGGTCATCCATGCCAAGCAGTCAAAGGGTAAAGGACAGACTAAGAGTGGTCCACTGGTCCAATCACAAAGAAGAGAAAGTCTGAAGATGCTGGAGGAACTCAACAAGCCAGGCAGCATCTATTGAAAAGAGTACAGTCAAAGTTTCAGGTCGAGACCCTTCATCAGGACTGGAAAAACAAGATGAGGTCAAGGGTAAGAAAGTGGGGGAAGGGAAGGACGAAAAACAAGATGATAGGTGAAACCAGAAGGGAAGGAGGGGTGAAGTAAAGAGCTGGGAAGTTGATTGGTGAAAAGGATTCAGGGCTGGAGAAAGGAAAAACTGACAGGAGAGGACAGAAGATCACTGAAGAAACGGGGGAGGAGCACCAGAGGGAGGCGATAGGCAAGTAAGGAGACAAGGTGAGAGGGGGAAATGGGAATGGGGAATGGTGAAGGGGGGGGCACCATTGGAGGAAGTTTGAGAAATCGATGTTCATGCCATCAGGTTGGAGGCAGACAGAATGCAAGGTTTTGCTCCTCCAACCTGTGTGTGGCCTCATTGTGACAGTAGAGGCGGCCATGGTCTGACACATCGGAATGGGAATGGGAAATAGGCTCCAACTGGTGGATGGAGCCTCGGTGCTTGGCAAAGCAGTCTCTCAATCTGCGTCGGGTCTCACTGATACACAGGAGACCATACCGGGAGCACCAGATACAGCAGATGATCCCAACAGACTCACAGGTGAAGTGTCATCTCAGATGGAAGGACTGTTTGGGGTCCGTCTGCTCTCAACCTCATCTCTTCCATTTTGCATACGTCTACCCTCACCCCACAAGGGATAGGACTCCACTTGTCCTCACCTACCACCCCACCAGCCTCCATGTCCAGCACATAATTCTCTGTAACTTCCCCCATCTCCAGCAGGATCCCACCACCAAGAACATTTTTCCCTCCACCCCAACTTTCTGCTTTCCACAGGGATCACTCCCTACTCCCTTATCCATTCGTCCCTCCCCACGATCTCCCTCCTGGCACTTATCCTTGTAAGATAAGTGAAGAGAAACAACTGCTACACCTGTCTCTACATCTAGCATTCAGGAACCCAAGCAGTCCTTCCAGGTGAGGCGACACTTCACCTGAGAGTCTGCTGGAGTCATCTACTGTATCCGGTACTCCTGGTGTGGCCTCCTGTACATTGGCGAAACCTGATGCAGATTGGGAGACCGCTTCGCCAAGCACCTACGCTCCATCCACCAGAAGAAGCAAGATCTCCCAGTGGTCACACATTTTAATTCCACTTCCCATGTCGCAATGAGGCCACATTCAAGTTGGAGAAGCAACATCCTATATTCAATCAGGCACCTCCAACCTGATGGCATGAAGACTGATTTCTCAAACTTCCAGTAATGCCCCCACCTTTCACCATTCCCTTTTCCCTCTCCACCTTAACTCCTTAGCTGCTTACCCCCTCCCCTTCCAGTGCTCTTCCCCTTTTTTCCTTGGCCTTCTGTCTTCACCTATCAGATTCCTCCTTCTCCAGCCCTGTACCTCTTTCACCAATCAACTTCCCAGCTCCTTACTTCTCCCCTCCCCTCCCTTCCTGGTTTCACCTATCACCTTGTGGTTCTTCCTCCCCTCTCCCCACTTTTTTTTTTACTCTGACTCCATCTTTTTTTTCAATTCCGAAGAAGGGTCTTAGCTTGAAACGTCGATGGTATAGATGCTGTCTGACCTGCTGAGTTCCTCCAGCATTTTGAAGGTGTTGCATGGTCGAATAGTCCTCCAGCTTCAGCTCAGGGCTAACAACCCTGACTGGTAAAACAAAATTGTTACAGGAGTAGCAATGAAGAATCCTTCTACATCTGAGTGCAATGGTATTCCTGAGTCTTCACGCTGGACTGACAGTAGTGAAAACTGAGAAGAAGCTACTGACATGATGAAGGAAGCCCTGAACACCGCCCCAGAGATGGAGGACCTTCACTGCTGCCCTAAATGCCAACAGCATAATGGACAGTAAGCAAGTAAAGTGAGGAAGCTTGTCAAAGTATTCAGCAGGATAGACAAGTTGAAAATATGGGTAAAGAAATCACAGATATTGTTTAATTGAGAAATATGACATTTGCATTTTAGGATGTCAAATTTAAGAGGAAAGTGTACTATAAATGCCAGGACTCTTATGACCATTGATGTACAGATGGATCTTAGGGAGCTAAGCTATAGTTCCCTGAAAACAGCAACAGAAGTAGATAGGGTGGCAAGGAAGGCGTGCAGTATACTTACCTTTATTGGTTGGGTGTTGCATACAAAAATCAGATAATATTGCAGCTGCGTAAAATTTTGGTCAGGCAAACTTGGAATAATGTGTGCAGTTTTAATCACTGGATTACAAGAAGGATGTGAAACTTTGGAGAGGAAGCAGAAGAGATTCAGCACTGCACTGCCTGGATCAGAGAATACTAGCTATGAGTAGAGTCATAAGCACGACAGCCGAGAAACAGGCACTTCTGCCCACCTAGTCCATGCCAAACTATTATTCTGCCTAGTCTCATCGAGGTGCACCTGGACCACAGCCTTCCATTACCCTCCCATCTACGTACTCATCCAAACTTCTCTGAAATGTTGAAATTGAACATGCAGAATCAGAATCAGGTTTATTATCACTGGCATGTGACCTGAAATTTGTTAACTTAGCAGCAGCAGTTCAATGCAATACATAATCTAGAAGACAAAAAAAACCACATAAAATAAAAATAAATCAATTACAATATATGCATATTGAATAATTTTTAAAATTGTGCAAAAAACAGAAATACTGTATATTAAAAAAAAGTGAGGTAATGTCCAAGGATCCACCACTTCCACTGGCAGGTCACTACAAACTGGATGAACAAGTTCCCCCTCATGCTCTCCTTCCACCACTAACCAATGACCTCTAGTTCTAATCTCACCCAACCTCAGTGGGGAAAAGCCTGCTTGATTTACCCTATCTATACCACTTATAATTTTGCATCATCATCATGTGTCGTGTCATATGAAGTGGGTGCTGATGGATTTCCATCTGTATGACCATGTTTGATCTTG
Organism: Mobula hypostoma; assembly: GCF_963921235.1. Taxonomy (NCBI): domain Eukaryota; kingdom Metazoa; phylum Chordata; class Chondrichthyes; order Myliobatiformes; family Myliobatidae; genus Mobula; species Mobula hypostoma. Next base: position 909,042 of record NC_086114.1, on the reverse strand, counting down.
GCAAATTTCTCTACAGAAGTGGTTTGCCATTGCCTTTACAAGACAGGTGACCACAGCCGTTATTAATTCTCTTCAGAGATTGTCTGTTTGGCGTCAGTGGTCACATAACCAGGACTTGTGATTTGTAACACCTACTCCCATGGTTTCATGTGACTCTGATCAGGGACTAAGCAGGTGCTACACCTTGCCCGCTTGTGACCTGCAGGCTTGAGTGGAGAAGAAGCATCTTACATCTCCTTTGGTAAAGACTTATCTCCACCCTGTCACCATATAATTTTATACACCTCTATCAAATCTCTCCTCATTGTCCTACTCTCCAGAGAGAGGTTGGACAAACTTGGTTTGGTTTTTCTCTGGAGCAGAGTTTGAAGAGTGACCTGATGGTACCATACAAAATTATTATAAGCATAGATAAGTTAGATAGTCAGAATCTTTCACCATAGAACCAGAGAACATTATAGCACAGAAACAGGCCTTTTGGCCTTTCTTGGCTGTGCCGAACCATTTTTCTGCATAGTCCCACTGACCTGCACCTGGACCATATCCCTCCATACACCTCTCATCCAGTACCTGTCCAGGTTTTTCTTAAATGTTAAAAGTGAACCCGCATTTACCACTTCATCTGACAGCTCATTCCACAATCCCACCACTCTCTGTGTGAAGAAGCCCCCCCAATGTTCCCTTTAAACTTTTCCCACTTCACCTTTCACCCAGGTTCTCTGGTTTTTTTCTCCCCTAGCCTAGTGAAAAAAGCATGCTTGCATTCACTCTACCTATACGCATCATAATTTTATATACCACTATCAAATAGAACCATAGAAACTACAGCACAGAAACAGGCCCTTTGGCCCTTCTTGGCTGTGCCGAACCATTTTCTGCCTAGTCCCACTGACCTGCACACGGACCATATCCCTCCATACACCTCCCATCCATGTATCTGTCCAATTTATTCTTAAATGTTAAAAAAGAACCCGCATTTACCACCTCGTCTGGCAGCTCATTCCATACTCCCACCACTCTCTGTGTGAAAAAGCCCCCCCTAATGTTCCCTTTAAACTTTTCCCCCCTCACCCTTAACCCATGTCCTCTGGTTTTTTTCTCCCCTTGCCTCAGTGGAAAAAGCCTGCTTGCATTCACTCTATTTATACCCATCATAATTTTATATACCTCTATCAAATCTCCCCTCATTTTTCTACACTCCAGAGAATAAAGTCCTAACCTATTCAACCTTTCTCTGTAACTCAGTTTCTCAAGCCCCAGCAACATCCTTGTAAACCTTCTCTGCACTCTTTCAACCTTACTAATAGCCTTCCTGTAATTTGGTGACCAAAACTGAACACAAAACTCCAAATTCAGCCTCACCAATGCCTTATACAACCTCACCATAACATTCCAACTCTTACACTCAATACTTTGATTTATAAAGGCCAATGTACCAAAAGCTCTCTTTATAACCCTATCTACCTGTGACGCCACTTTTAGGGAATTTTGTATCTGTATTCCCAGATCCCTCTGTTCTAATGCACTCCTCAGTGCCTTACCAATTACTTTGTATGTTCTAGAACATAGAATAGTACAGCACATTACAGGCACTTCAGCCCACAATGTTGTGCCGACCCTCAAACCTTGCCTCCCATATAATCCCCCACCTTAAATTCCTCCATATACCTGTCTAGTAGTCTCTTAAACTTCACTGACTCAAGCAGTGTATTCCACGCACCAACCACTCTGAGTAAAAAACCTTCCTCTAATATCCCCCTTGAACTTCCCACCCCTTATCCCAAAGCCATGTCTTCCTGTATTGAGCAGTGATGCCATGGGGAAGAGGCACTGGCTATCCACTCTATCTATTCCTCTTAATATCTTGTACACCTATATCATGTCTCCTCTCATCCTCCTTCTCCCCAAAGAGTAAAGCCCTAGCTCCCTTAATCTCTGATCATAATCATACGCTCTAAACCAGGCAGCATCCTGGTAAATCTCCTCTGTACCCTTTCCAATGCTTCCACATCCTTCCCATAGTGAGGCGACCAGAACTGAACACAGTGCTCCAAGTGTGGCCTAACCAGAGTTTTATAGAGCCGCATCATTACCTCGCAACTCTTAAACTCTATCCCTAGACTTATGAAAGCTAACACCCCATGAGCTTTCTTAACTACCCTATCTACTTCTGAGGCAACTTTCAGGGATCTGTGGACATGTACCCCCAGATCCCTCTGCTCCTCCACACTACCAAGTATCCTGCCATTTACTTTGTACTCTGCCTTGGAGTTTGTCCTTCCAAAGTGTACCACCTCATACTTCTCCGGGTTGAACTCCATCTGCCACTTCTCAGCCCACTTCTGCATGCTATCATTGTCTCTCTGCAATCTTTGACAATTCTCTAAACTATCCACAACACCACCAACCTTTGTGTCGTCTGCAAACTTGCCAACCCACCCTTCTACCCCCACATCCAGGTCGTTAATAAACATCACAAAAAGTAGAGGTCCCAGAACAGATCCTTGTGGGACACCACTAGTCACAATCCTCCAATCTGAATGTACTCCCTCCACCACGACCCTCTGCCTTCTGCAGGCAAGCCAATTCTGAATCCACATGGCCAAACTTCCCTGGATCCCATGCCTTCTAACTTTCTGAATAAGCCTACCATGTGGAACCTTGTCAAATGCCTTACTAAAATCCATATAGATCACATCCACTGCACTACCCTCATCTATATGCCTGGTCACCTCCTCAAAGAACTCTATCAGGCTTGTTAGACACGATCTGCCCTTCACAAAGCCATGCTGACTGTCCCTGATCAGACCATGATTCTCTAAATGCCTATAGATCCTATCCCCAAGAATCTTTTCCAACAGCTTTCCCACCACAGATGTAAGGCTCACTGGTCTATAATTACCCAGACTATCCCTACTACCTTTTTTGAACAAGGGGACAACATTCGCCTCCCTCCAATCCTCTGGTACCATTCCCGTGGACAACGAGGACATAAGGATCCTAACCAGAGGCTCAGCAATCTCTTCTCTCGCCTCGTGGAGCAGCCTGGGGAATATTCCATCAGGCCCCGGGGACTTATCTGTCCTAATGTATTTTAACAACTCCAACACCTCCTCTCCCTTAATATCAACATGCTCCAGAACATCAACCTCACTCATATTGTCCTCACCATCATCAAGTTCCCTCTCATTGGTGAATACCGAAGAGAAGTATTCATTGAGGACCTCACTCACTTCCAGAGCCTCCAGGCACATCTTCCCACCTTTAAGTCTAATCAGTCCTACCTTCACTCCTGTCATCCTTGGTTTGTCCTTCCAAAGTGCACTACCTCACACTTGTCTGTATTAAACTACATCTGCCATTTTTCAGCCCATTTTTCCAGCAGGTCCAAATCCCTCTGACTGTCCACTACACCTCCAATCTTTGTATCGTCAGCAAATTTGCTGATCCAATTTACATTATCATCCAGATCCTTGATATAGTTGACAAATAACAATGGACCCAGCACTGATCCCTGTGGCACACCACTAGTCACAGGCCTCCACTCAGAGAAGCAATCCCCCATTACCACTCTACAGCTTCTTCCATTGAGCCAATGTCTAATCCTATTTACTACCTCTCCATGTATACCTAGCGACTGAATCTTCCTAAGTAACCTCCCATGTGGGACCTTGTCAAAGGCCTTACTGAAGTCTATATAGACAACATCCACTGCCTTCTCTTCATCCACTTTCCTGGTAATCTCCTCAGAAAACTCTAATAGATTGGTTAAACATGACCTGCCATGACCAAAGCCATGTTGACTCTCCCTAATAAGTCCCTGTCTATCCAAATACTTGTAGATCCTATCTCTCAGTACTTTTTCCAATAATTTACCTACTACTGATGTCAAATTTACCGGCCTATAATTTCCCGGATTACTTTTAGAGCCTTTTTTAAATAACGGAACAACATGAGCTATCCTCCAATCCTCCGGCACCTCACCCGTAGATACCAACATTTTAAATATATCTGCCAGGGCCCCTGCAATTTCAAAACCAGTCTCCTTCAAGGTCCGAGGGAATCCTGGGGATTCATCTACTCTGATTTGCCTCAAGATAGCAAGCACCTCCTCCTCCTCAATCTGTATAGGTTCCATGTCCTCACTACTTGTTTGCCTTATTTCCATTGACTCCATGCCAGTTTCCTTAATAAATACAGAAGCAAAAAACCCATTTAAGATCTCCCCTATTTCTTTTGGTTCCATACATAGCCGACCACACTGATCTTCAAGAGTACCAATTTTATCCCTTACTATCTTTTTGCTCTTAATATACAGTTCACTGCTGTTGTTATTGCGCGATCGAGAATCTTCCGGAGGGAAGGCCTCAAAATCCCCAGATCTGCCTGCTGCTGGTGACCGAGATTGAGGTCGAATTGTTCGGATAGAGATGGCGCTCGGTACTCGGTGTCGGAGGGCTGATCGGAGGCTCAAAGTTTTCGGACGACTCAGAGTCGAACTGTGGTCGGGCATGGCAGGGAGAGTTTTCTTCCTTGTCCCGTCTGCGTGAGATGTGGGACATTTGAGAGACTTTGAATTTTTTATTGTGCTCATGGACTGTTCTTCATCAAGTTATGGTATTGTTACACTGTTGTAACTATATGTTATAATTATGTGGTTTTGTTAGTTTTTTCAGTCTTGGTCTGTCCTGTGTTTTGTGATATCACACCGGAGGAAATATTGTATCATTTCTTAATGCATGCATTACTAAATGACAATAAAAGAGGACTGTGTGTCTTCATAATCTAAATATCAGAGGTGATAGTTATAAAGGTGTGAGAGGAAAAGTTTGAATGACATTTGTGAACGAGTTTAGTTTTTGTGCAGAGAGCGTTGGAACAGATATAACAACATTTAAACTGGCTCATGAAGAGGCAGGGACTGGGGGAATATAGACCAATGCGTAGGCAGATGGGATAAGTTTGAACTGCTTTGTGTTCCATGCTGACATCGTGGGCCATATGGCCTTTCCTTGTGCTGTGCTGTTGCACTGTATATTCTATTGTTACAACATTAGCGTGGGACACGGCCCCGTTTCACAGTGTGACAACGATTACAATTAGTCTACTTCATTAGCTGTTTCTCGAAAATACTAGCTATTGGAAACTGCTATATAAATTTGAGTCATTGTGGTTTCTAACATAATGATTCAGCCAAAGTGCCACATCTACCCATTCACCTCAATTAGGACCCCAGTCTTTCCAGGTGAAGCAACACTTCACTTACGAATCTGCTGGGGCAGATTGGTCCCGATGCGGCCTCCTCTACATTGCTGAGACACATCTAAAACTGGAGAACCACTTCAGGGCAAATGGAACTTCTCAGTGGCCAAACATTTTAATTCGATTCACATTCCTGTTCTGACAAGTCAGTTCGTAGCCTCCTCTTTTGCCAAGATTAGGCCACCCTCAGGATAGTGGAGCAACAGTTTGTATTTCATCTGGGTAGCCTCAAACCTGATGGCACGAATATCAATTTCATCTTCAATTTTTCACTCTAATCTTTTACCTCTTCTCACCTGCTTCTCATTTTCCCCTGTGTTCCCTCCTCCTATGATCCACTCTCCTTTCCTATCAGATTCCTGATCTTTCCCACCCACCTGGTTTTACCCATCACCTTCCAGCTTGTCCTGCTTCCTCCTCCCCCAGCTTTTTTATTCTGATATCTTCCCCTTCTTTCTCAGTCCTGAAGAAGGGTTTTAGCCTGATATGTTGACTGTTTGTTCATTTCCATGGATGCTGCCTGACCCACTGAGGTCCTCCAGCATTTTGTGTGTGCGTGTGTGTTGCTTTGAATTTCCAGCATCTGCAGATTTTCTCATGCTTATGATATTGTTTTGATTTTTGCTCCGTTCCATAACCAGAAAAGTAATCAATCAAAAAAGAAATTGTTTTAAAATTTAACTGTTTTGAAATGTTATTGATTTTTTTATGTTATACAAACAAAATAGATAGCTATCAAAGATGGTCTTACAGATGTACAGGAAAGCAGAGAAATTCAAAATGGTAAAAAGAATGAAGGTGCAAAGGGTGTTACAGTAAAGTCATCAATAAGAGACTGCAGAGGATCAGGGAATGGCCAATAGGCTCTTAAGAGATACATAAAAGTTCTTGCAGAGTTATCCTTTGATGCCCCGGCTAATCAAGAACCTATCTATCTCTCATAAAAGTTGTTGGTGAACGCAGCAGGCCAGGCAGCAACTTTTGGCAGGATGCTGCCTGGCCTGCTGCGTTCACCAGCAACTTTTATGTGAGTTGCTTGAAATTCTAGCATCTGCAGATTTCCTCGTGTTTACCTATTTATCTCTGCTTTAAATGCACCCAATGACTTGGCCTCCACAGCCACTCATGGCAACAAATTCTACAGATTTAACACCCTCTGACTAAACTAATTTTGCCGCATCTCTGTTCTAAATGGACATCCTTCAATCCTGAAGTTGTGCCCCCTTGTCCTAGACTCCCCTACCACGGGAAACAACTTTGCCATATCTAATCTGTGCAGGCATTTTAACATTCGGAATGTTTCTATGACATCCTTCCTCATTCTCCTGAACTCCAGGGAATACAGCCTAAGAGCTGACAGACGTACCTCATACGGCATCCTTCTCATTCCTGGAATCATTCTCGTGAATCTTCTCTGAACCCTCTCCAATGTCAGTAAATCCTTTCTAGAATAAGAAGCCCAAAACCGCACACAATATTCCAAGTGTGGTCTCATGAGTGCCTTATTGAGCCTCAACATCACATCCCTGCTCTTATATTCCATACCTCTAGAAATGAATGCCAACATTTAATTCGCCTTCTGCGCCACTGACTCAACCTAGAGGTTAACCTTTTGGGTATCCTGCACAAAGACTCCCAAGTCCATTTGCATCTCCGCATTTCAATTCTCTCCTCATCTAAATAATTGTCTACCCATTTATTTCTTCCACCAAAGTGCATGACTATACACTACCTAACATTGTATTTCATTTGCCACTTCTTTGCCCATTCCCCTAAACTATCCAAGTCTCTCTACAGGCTCTCTGTTTCCTTAACACTACCTGCTCTTCCATCTATCTTTGTATCATCAGCAAATTTAGCAACAAATCCATTAATCCCATAGTCCAAATCATTGACATAACATCATAAAAAGCAGCGGTCCCAATACCGACCCCTGTGGAACTCCACTGGTAACTGGCAGCCAGCCAGAATAGGATCCCTTTATTCCCACTGTTATCTGCCAATCAGCCAATGCTCCACCCACACTAGTAAATTGCTTGTAATTCCATGGGCTCTTATCTTGCTAAGCAGACTCATGTGCAGCACCTTGTCAAAGACCTTCTGAAAATCCAAATATACCACAACTACTACATCTCCTTTGTCTACTCTGCTCGTAATATCCTCAAAAATTTGCAGTAGGTTAGTCAGGCTGGATTTTCCTTTCAGGAAACCATGCTGGCTTTGGCCTACCTTGTCATGTGTCTCCAGGTACTCTGTAATCTATATACTACTAAAACTCTCACGCTCTATCTGTCTGTTTGTGACCTCCAATTAGCGCAAACAGTGCATTATAGCGGCACTTCTTTTGCCTAAATCAAATTCAAATGCGCTAACTTACAGAAAGCAGGCAAAGTTCAGGGTTATATATTCGTATAAAATTGCTCATTTGCCAAAAATCAACAGGCTGGCTTTCACCCGAGACCCGATTGGCCATCATAGAAATCGGGACACGACAGCCTGACGTATGCACACAGCCAGCCTCAGCAGCAACACTTACTGGAGCAAAAGGGCAGGGCAGCTCTATTTCGAGGGAACAAAATACTCTGCAGATGCTGGGGTCAAAGCAACACTCACAACACGCTGGAGGAACTCAGCAGGTCGGGCAGCATCCGTGGAAAAGAACAGTCAACGCTTCGGGCCGGAACCCTTCGTCAGGACTGAAGAGGGAGGGGGCAGGGGCCCTAAAAATAAGGTGTGGGTTCCTGGTAGGGTACAGGTGAAAAACCAGTAAAGGGAAAGATAAAGGGGTGGGGCAGGGGATAGGCAGGAAAGGTGAAGAAGGAATAGGGGAAAACACAATGGATAGTAGGAGGCAGAACCATGAGGGAGGTGATAGGCAGCTGGGGGAGGGGGCAGAGTGAAACTGGGATGGGGGAAGGAGGGCGAGGGATTTCGAGAGGTCACGTTCTGCTAATCACCATCAGCATGTGTAGGATTGAGACAGATCTAACTGCCACCCATCGATAAGAGATAATTAAATCTTATTGTAATGACGTACTTCGAGACACCCATAGAACCCTTTGCTGCAGTCAAAGGACAGCGGTGACTATATCACGTCCATTTAGGAGAGTGCCAACCACATCATGAAGAAACAACAGCATCTTGGAGGCTTTGGTGTTACTGCTTCCTATCTTCTATCAAGCATTAGGGTAAAAATATATGGATAGCATAATTATGCCAAGTGGAAAGAGAAGGGGGACATTATGGTCAAGAGATGACACCAAACATCGTTGGGAAGCGGCAAGGAGAGGGAGAGAACAACAATCGGATGAGGCCAGGGCCGCACGACTCCAGGATCAAAGAGTCAGGACAAAAAAGATGAGAGAAGACGAGACTGAGGAGGACAGGCATGCACGTCTCCAAAATGACAACAATAGGCACACACAAAGGAGAGAACAAGCATCTGATCAGGCCAGGGCCGCATGACTCCAAGATGAGAGCGAAAGAACAAATGGTAGAAGAGATGAAGAGACGAAGGATGCACGTCTCCAGAATGACAAAAACAGGCAGAGAAGGAGGAGAGAGGAACAGACAGAGGTGCCTGGTGGTAGGACAATGCATTCACGATTCAAAATACCCCTCAGAGTCAATGAGGTTGCCCCTTGTAACATTGATAAAAACACCAATACTGCAAATTTACTCCAAAATGCGAAGCTTATTGTCTGGGACGAGTGCCCCATGATTAGGAGGGAGAGTTTTGAAGCTGTGGACCGCACTCTTCGTGATGTATGTGGCAAGAATGAGGCCTTTGGGGGTATTTTAACCATTTGCTGTGGCGATTTAGACAATAGACAATAGGTGCAGGAGTAGGCCATTCGGCCCTTCGAGCCAGCACCACCATTCACTGTGATCATGGCTGATCACCCACAATCAGTATCCAGTTCCTGCCTTATCCCCATAACCTTTGATTCTGCTATCTTTAAGAGCTCTATCCATCTCTTTCTTGAAAGCATCCAGAGACTTGGCCTCCACAGCCTTCTGGGGCAGAGCATTCCACATATCCACCACTCTCTGGGTGAAAAAGTTTTTCCTCAACTCCGTTCTAAATGGCCTACCCCTTATTCTAAAACTGTGGCCTCTGGTTCTGGACTCATCCATCAGCGGGAACACGCTTCCTGCCTGTAGCATGTCCAATCCCTTAATAATCTTGTATGTTTCAATAAGATCCCCTCTCAGCCTTCTAAATTCCAGAGTATACAAGCCCAGTCGCTCCAACCTTTTGACATATGACAGTCCCGCCAACCCAGGAATTAACATTGTGAACCTACGCTGCACTCGCTCAATAGCAAGAATGTCCTTCCTCAAAAATGGAGACCAAAACTGCACACAGTACTCCAGGTGTGGGCTCACCAGGGCCCTGTACAGCTGCAGCTTCTAGCAGTTGTGAAACGCGGAAATGATGCTGATGTGGAGAATTCATGCATTAAAAAATGATACTTATGGAGAAGCTTCATCAAGTTTCAATTGAAGAGAAATGTGATTGAGTGAGGGAGAAGGACGATATTCTCAGTTCTTATCGGACGTTGGAGAAGACAAGATTGAGAAAAATGAAAACAATGAAATCAAATTACCTGAAGATATGATTCTGCCAGCAACAACTATGGAAGAATACATTGATTTCATCTACTCTACATTCCACAATCCTGCAGAACTCTTCCGAGGAATTCTACCTTGGTTCCTCTTAATGAAATGATGCGAAAAATAAACTTCACATGCATTAGACACTTCCCTGGAATCATGAAAGAATACTGCTCCTTCAATGCTGTAAGTGAAGGAGCGAATGCCACTCATTTTCCTACAAAATTCCTTGATTCCGTCAAACTCTCTGGATTGCCACCACATAAACTGGAATTGAAGAGGGGATCTCCCATCATTTCAATGAGGAACTTGGATCCACCAAGGCTTTGCAATGGAACGCGAATGATGGTGGAAGAACTGCACGACAATCTCATCGTAGCAAAGATAAACATTGGTGCATTCAAAAATGACATTGTCATGATCCCAAGAATTACTCTCAATTTATCAGAAGGGGAAAATGTCCCTCTTCAGCGGAGCCAGTTCCCGATACAGTCATGCTTTGCTATGACTATACATAAGGTGCAAGGCCAAACCATGGAGAATATGTTGATTTATCTGGAGAAACCGGTATTCCCGCATGGTCAGCTGTATGTGGCTTTAAGCCGGGAAAAAGAAATGAAAACGTTAGAGTATTCCTGAAGGGTGGCAGATCAACCAGAAACGTGGTCATAAAAAGTGCCCTTCGTTAAACGAGGAGGAGCAATACTTGTCTTGCTACGTGTCTTTCTTCTTTAATACATTGAGTTCTTCTTCTTTGATTTCCAAAGCGTCTCACATCAGACTGCACAACCTTTCTCTCAAAAGGTGCCCCAACGGCTCACCCGGTTGTCTAGTCTCATCCCTAACATTCGATTCCAACAACTTCCCAACCACTGATGTCAGGCTAACAGGTCTATAGTTTCCTTTCTGCTGCCTCCCACCCTTTTTAAACAGCAGAGTAACATTTGCAATTTTCCAGTCATCCGGTACAATGCCAGAATCTGTCAATTTTTGAAAGATCATTGTTAATACCTCCACAATCTCTCTAGCTACTTCTTTCAGAACCTGAGGGTGTATTCAATCAGGTCCCGGAGATTTACCCACCCTCAGATCATTAAGCTTCCTGAGCACCTTCTCAGTCATAATTTTCACTGCACAAATGTCACTCCCCTGACACTCTTGAATGGCCGGTATACGGTTGCTGTCTTCCACTGTGAAGACTGATACAAAATACGCATTCAGTTCCTCTGCCATCTCTGCGTCTCTCATTACAATATCTCCAGCATCATTTTCTATTGGTCCTGTATCTACACTCGACTCTGTTTTATCCTTTATATACTTAAAGTTTTTAGTATCTCCTTTGATATTAGTTGCTAGCTTCCTTTCATAATTCATCTTTTCCTTCCTAATGACCACCTTAATTTCCTTCTGCAAGTTTTTAAAAGCTGCACAATCCTCTATCTTCCCAACAGCTTTGGCTTTCTTGTATGCCCTCTCTTTTGCTTTTACTTTGGCTGACTTCACTTGTCAGCCACAGTAGTGTCCTTCTTGCATTCAAAAATGTCTTCTTATTTGGAATATATCTGTCTTGCACTTGCCTCATTTTTCACAGAAACTCCAGCCATTGCTGCTCTGCTGTCCTTCCTGCTAACGTCCCTTTCCAGTCAACTTTGGCCAGTTCCCTTCTCGTGCCATTGTAATTTCTTTTATTCCACTGAAATACCGACACATTGGAATTTAGTTTCTCCTTCTCAAATTTCAACATGAACTCTATCATATTGTGATCACTGTTCCTTAAAAGTTCCTTCACTTTAAGCTCTCTTATCACCTCCAGATCATTGCACAACACCCAATCCAGCACAGCTGATCCCCAAGTGGGCTCAACAACAAGCTGTTCTAAAAACCAATCCCTTAGACATTCTACAAATTCTCTCTTGAGGTCCAGTACTGGCCTGGTTTTCCCAATCCACTTTCATGTTAAAATTCCCAATGATTATCATGACATTGCCCTTCTGACACGCCTTTTCTATCTCCTGTTGTAATTTGTAATCCACATCCCGGCTGCTGTTTGGAGGCCTGTATACAACTGCCATTAGGGTCCTTTTACCCTTGCCATTTCTTAACTCAACCCATAGAGACTCTACACCTTCCAGTCTTCTGTCATCCCTTTTTCATGATTTAGTGTTATCTCTTATGCACAGGGCCACACCACCCCCTCCGCCTACTAACCTATCTTTCCAATACGCTGTATTTCCTTGGATGTTCAGCTCCCAATGGGAGCCGTCCTTTAGCCAAGTTTCAGAGATGGTCACAAGAGTTCATAATCACAGGACAAGGACAAAGACACAGTACACATTAACAGTTTAATTTTGGAATGTTGATTCTGACCCTATACAAGTCAATAAGACTAAGAGTGCTATGTATTCCGATTTGGGTAACGAAGTCAGAAGTACTTCAGTTTATGGAAGGACCACATTAGAATCCAAGTCTCAAAGTAACAATAGTTTGGGTGAAAAGCACCAAACAACAAGGCAACACACATCAAAGTTGCTGGTGAACGCAGCAGGCCAGGCAGCATCTGTAGGAAGAGGTGCAGTCGACGTTTCAGGCCGAGACCCTTCGTCAGGACTAACTGAAGGAAGAGTGAGTAAGGGATTTGAAAGCTGGAGGGGGAAGGGGAGATCCAAAATGATAGGAGAAGACAGGAGGGGGAGGGATAGAGCAAAGAGCTGGACAGGTGATTGGCAAAAGGGGATACGAGAGGATCATGGGACAGGAGGTCCGGGAAGACAGACAGACAAGGAGGTGGGGGGGGACCCAGAGGATGGGCAAGAGGTATACCTCGACACGGTTTTATCACCCCTTGTTCAACCCCTTCCTACCTATGTTCCTGACACTTCTCACGCTCTTAAACTTTTCGATGATTTTAAGTTCCCTGGCCCCCACCGCTTTATTTTCACCATGGATGTCCAGTCCCTATATACTTCCATCCCCCATCAGGAAGGTCTCAAAGCTCTACGTTTCTTTTTGGATTCCAGACCTAATCAGTTCCCCTCTACCACCACTCTGCTCCGTCTAGCGGAATTAGTCCTTACTCTTAATAATTTCTCCTTTGGCGCCTCCCACTTCCTCCAAACTAAAGGTGTAGCTATGGGCACCCGTATGGGTCCTAGCTATGCCTGCCTTTTTGTTGGCTTTGTGGAACAATCTATGTTCCGTGCCTATTCTGGTATCTATCCCCCACTTTTCCTTCGCTACATCGACGACAGCATTAGCGCTGCTTCCTGCACGCATGCAGAACTTGTTGACTTTACTAACTTTGCCTCCAACTTTCACCCTGCCCTCAAGTTTACCTGGTCCATTTCCAACACCTCCCTCCCCTTTCTAGATGTTTCTGTCTCTGTCTCTGGAGACAGCTTATCCACTGATGTCTACTATAAGCCTACTGACTCTCACAGCTATCTGGACTATTCCTGTTCTCACCCTGTCTCTTGCAAAAAGGCCATCCCCTTCTCGCATTTCCTCCGTCTCTGCCGCATCTGCTCTCAGGATGAGGCTTTTCATTCTAGGACGAGGGAGATGTCTTCCTTTTTTAAAGAAAGGGGTTTCCCTTCCTCCACTATCAACTCTGCTCTTAAACGCATCTCCCCCATTTTACGTACATCTGCTCTCACTCCATCCTCCCGCCACCCCACTAGGAATAGGGTTCCCCTGGTCCTCACCTACCACCACACCAGCCTCCGGGTCCAACATATTATTCTCCGTAACTTCCGCCACCTCCAACGGGATCCCACCACTAAGCACATCTTTCCCTCCACCCCTCTCTGCATTCCGCAGGGATCGCTCCCTACGCAACTCCCTTGTCTATTTGTCCCCCCCATCCCTCCCCACTGATCTCCCTCCTGGCACTTATCCGTGTAAGCGGAACAAGTGCCACACATGACCTTACACTTCCTCCCTTACCACCATTCAGGGCCCCAAACAGTCCTTCCAGGTGAGGCATCACTTCACCTGTGAGTCGACTGGGGTGATATACTGCGTCCAGTGCTCCCGATGTGGCCTTTTATATATTGGCGAGACCCGACGCAGACTGGGAGACCACTTTGCTGAACATCTACGCTCTGTCCGCCAGAGAAAGCAGGATCTCCCAGTGGCCACACATTTTAATTCCACATCCCATTCCCATTCTGACATGTCTATCCACGGCCTCCTCTACTGTAAAGATGAAGCCACACTCAGGTTGGAGGAACAACACCTTATATTCCGTCTGGGTAGCCTCCAACCTGATGGCATGAACATCGACTTCTCTAACTTCCGCTAAGGCCCCACCTCCCCCTCGTACCCCATCTGTTACTTATTTTTATGCACACATTCTTTCTCTCACTCTCCTTTTTCTCCCTCTGTCCCTCTGAATATACCTCTTGCCCATCCTCTGGGTCCCCCCCGCCTTGTCTGTCTTTCTTCCCGGACCTCCTGTCCCATGATCCTCTCGTATCCCCTTTTGCCTATCACCTGTCCAGCTCTTGGCTCCATCCCTCCCCCTCCTGTCTTCTCCTATCATTTTGGATCTCCCCCTCCCCCTCCAACTTTCAAATCCCTTACTCACTCTTCCTTCAGTTAGTCCTGACGAAGGGTCTCGGCCTGAAACGTCGACTGTACCTCTTCCTACAGATGCTGCCTGGCCTGCTGCGTTCACCAGCAACTTTGATGTGTGTTGCTTGAATTTCCAGCATCTGCAGAATTCCTGTTGTTTGCCTTTAAAAACAAGGCAAACTCAAATGCCACTAAAGAAAGAGGCAAGAGTTTCTGATGAAGAGGCTAAATATTCTTTATATTAAATGCAACTAAATAATTCAGGTTTTGCAGTCTTCATATATAGAGAATATTGAGATTTAGATACTAACAATGTATTTCAATTAGTTCCAAACACTCAAACATTATCGTATATTACAAGACATTTGCAACCAATAAACTTTTACCAGATTAAATAATTTTAAATGCTTTATTCTTTCACTGTTTTTGTCAAAGTTCCCTCCAAGTTACTTCCTACCTAAGTAGATAATTATAAAAAAAGTGGATAACTACTTTGCTAATCTTCCAAAACATTCCTTGAGTTGGCTACTCACTGATCTTGTTACTGAACCAAAATGCTGTTGCTTTTACTCACACAGTGGTTACATCACTTCAAAGATTTGCTGCAGGAAAGCAACATCCATCATCAGGGACCCCCACCACCCAGGCCATGCTCTCTTCTTGATGCCGTCATCGGGAAGTAGGTACAGGAGCCTCAGGACCCACATCACCAGATTCAGGAAGCTCTTGAACCAAAGGGGATAACTTCACTTGCCCCATCACTGAACTTTTCTGACAACTGTGTACTGACTTTCACAGACTCTTCATCTCACGCTCTTGATATTTATTATTACTTTTTTTTGTATTTGCACAGAGTACCATCTTTTGTACACAGGTTCAACACCCAAGTTGGTGTGGTCTTGCATTGATTCTGTTATAGTTATTATTCTATGAATCTCAGGGTTGTATATGGTGACATAAATGTACTTTGATACTAAATTTATTTAGAACTTTGGTGACATTCTTGCAAGATCAGAAATACAAGCATCTATAAACGTTTTCCCAAGCATTATAGGCACCCTTAACCAATATCACAAAGAGAGATATTTAGTATTTATTTTCAGTGGTTTCAGTCTACCTTACTGCGTACAAACTGGCTATCACCTTTTCAACAACAGCAACATTTCAAAAGTAATCAATTAAATCTGAATCACCCTTGAGATCCTAAAGCAATAAAACACGCCATGGATATGGTTCTTATCCTTCCTTCACAATACACTGCAGTGTGTAGTCCAAAAAGATGAATGACAAGGTCACTTTACTCTTCATCAGGAGCATCCTTAACCTTTGACCTTTAGAAGCCAGTCATGCATTTTATAAGTGAACACAGCAAATAGTCACTCACAATTAGTTACAGTCCTCTTAGATACACAAAGCCAGCCACTTCCCTGAGAGCTGCAAGTGATTAATGCATCCTTAGCATCTCAGCTGATCATTTAAAAACAATCCATTTATTAAATGCCTCTTTAGGTCTTTTCAACATGACTGAAATCGTTACATCATCATTCAGGGTTTGAACTGCTGATATTGAGTGGCCTACCATTTGAAAGATCAACTCACTACTCCAAAAATGTGGCTGTAAGAAACCTGTCAAGTTTCATTCAATCTTATTTTATATTTTCCCTGTATTATACATGAAATAGTTCAATGGCTCCTCAATCCAAGTTATTTACCATGATCATATATCTTATCTCAAACAGCTCAATGTGTAAGGACAATCCAAAACCGAGCAAGCATTTTAAAGAAAATGAATGGGTCTTTTTTTTCTCTGTTCACCAGGAAACCTACCTTTTCTTTTTCATGTGGCAGATAGTTGACTGGGAGGAGAGATGAAGAATTGTTGTATTTAGCTTCTCCCTTGCCTCCTGCACTCCCATAATTCACTCTGTAAAGTGGACCATCCTTCAGTATTCTCCCATTATTCACCGCACGTTTGGTGGCCAACCTCAAGCGTTGTTGAAAGGTGGAACTGCTGGTAACAGTAACTAAATCACTCTGGCTTCTCAGATATTTCTCTATGTTCTTTAGTGAGGAACCATTTGCTTCTGCCAATCCTTCAACTGCTCTCTTAATGATCTTATTCCAGTCCACATTACTTATATCAATGCAATTTCTGGATGTGCACACCTGTGTGGACTTTGAAAGACTGCAAGGCTTAACTGGTGAAAAACGGCCTGGTTTCTCTGGATCCTTGTAGGATGAAAGCCCTTTATTTGTAACTTTAAGTATCGTGCCATCTTTCACACCAAGCTCTAACTGCTCCAGAACAGTCTTTCTATCTAATCCATGTGAAGATGACACTGCATGACAAATTCTCTCTTCAGATGGTCTTTGTTTTTGCTTTTTCACCTTCTGGATAGCTTCAAGAATCCATTCAGTGTATAGTGGATTTGCAAGTTTTACCATGGTTGATCATAAGTAGCTCAATCAAGATGCTAGGCAAATAGGTTATTCTTTCTCCCCATGCTCAATCAATTCCAGGCCATGATGCAACAGCTCTTCCTGAGAAATTAAACAATTCACCAAAGGAAAGACCAGAACACGTTTTGACTCCAGGATCTGCAACATGCTTGCTAGTCCAAACTATCCATCAAAACAGCAATGAGACCAATTAGTCACAAAAGTCAGTGGATAAACAAAGTAACCTTCCGCAGGTTCAATCAACAGGTTTCCAGAAGACCCAGGGGACTAGTCACGAAAACGAGAACAGATTCTGTAGAGCAAAAGGAAAACAATATTAAACGTCGTTATATTACACAGAACATCGAAGTCACCGACAGAGGAAGAAAAGCCCACAAAACTGACCAATCATTCCCTCCTCACCATATCTATGTTTTGATCAGTTTGACAATCTGATGTTTACATGTTTACATCAGATTGTCACCACGCCAACAACGCGTGTAGTGCAAGCCGGCGTTGAGGACATGGAGCGAAGCCACAAGAGATCAACAGAATGTAGCCCCCGTCATCACAGCTCCGCCAGGCAACTTTAACACGCATACTTAAGCTTGTGCTTGCCAAAGGCGCTGACAGCAAAAGCTTCCTGCTCCAATGTCACGCAGCAGCCGGTCAGCGAGCACTGGCAAGCGGCGGCAATAGGCCTGTGCGCCTGGTCACGGTAACGCTGCTCTTCAGTCCCAACAGCACCGATCTTCCGCGGGCACCACAACACCGAGCGAAATCGCAAAACAGCATTCCCAGCGGGCGCGCCAATGCGTCCTCCCCGCAACCATGCACAAATAGAGGCCGTCGCACCTTCCCTCAGAGCGGAGAGGAGAGCCGACGGCTGCCGAGCCCAGCGGGCGCCATTTTGTGGCCAGGACTAAGCGGCGGAATAGAGCGGCGGCCGACATGTCACCCGAATGGATCCCGTCATAGGCCGGCCCGCAGCCTGACTCCGGCTCCAGATCCCGCCCCCGAGCCCCTGTCACTGGTCAGCCGCCACCCAGTCCCCAGGCAGTTCCCACCTCACTGTTGGCTCAACACACCGCCAGTCAACATGACGCCTCTCCATTCTCGCGCCGTCAAGTTGCGTTGGCCCGCGGTGCTGACGTAAGTCGTGCCGGGGGATAATTCTGAGTTTGACGCCGCCTGCCCGCTCTCGTTGATTTCGACCCTGCTGCTATAGATTGTCGGCTCTGGGGGTATACTGCACTTCCGTACTACTCTTCCCTTGCTAGAACGGGTACTCAAAAACGCCGAGATTCGCAATTAAGATGGGCCGCACTGTGTTTTTATCCCGAGCTGAGGGTGGAATCTTGAGCTTTTCCCGACCACACTTCCACTGTAGGAAATATCCAACAAACGATAGATCGATGTCTGGTGGCGGTGATGAATAGGAGCATCGGCATCAGAGAGGCCCGTCATTTCTGCCAAATTCCACAGAGGGGCCGGGGCCGAGCCTGAGCCCTTCCCCGGCGGGCAGGGATCTGCTGGGGAGATAGTGATGGGACAGGTGTGGGGTGTCAGCTGTAGAGGGAGTTAAAGGGGTCCTGCTGGGGGAGGAAGTGAAGAGGGAGGATCCTACTGAGGAGGAGAGAGGGGGTGAAGGGGATTCCTGCTGGGGAGGGTGTCCTACTGGGAAGGGAAAGGTCCTGCTGGAGAAGGAGTGAAGGGGAGGTGTGTCCTGCTGGAAGGGAGTGAAGGGGAGGTGTGTCCTGCTGGAAGGGAGTGAAGGGGAGGTGTGTCCTGCTGGAAGGGAGTGAAGGGGAGGTGTGTCCTGCTAGAGAAGGAGTGAAGGGGAGGTGTGTCCTGCTGGAGAAGGAGTGAAGGGGATGTGTGTCCTGCTCGGGAGGGAGTGAAGGGGAGGTGTGTCCTGCTGGAAGGGAGTGAAGGGGAGGTGTGTCCTGCTGGAGAAGGAGTGAAGGGGAGGTGTGTCCTGCTGGAGAAGGAGTGAAGGGGAGGTGTGTCCTGCTGGAAGGAAGTGAAGGGGAGGTGTGTCCTGCTGGAAGGGAGTGAAGGGGAGGTGTGTCCTGCTGGAGAAGTGAAGAGGAGGTGTGTCCTCCAGGGTAGGAAGGGGGAGGGGCTCTGCTAGAGAGGGTGAAGGAAGCGTCCTGCAGGAGGGGAGTGTGTCCTGTTGGGGAGAGATCGAAAGAGGAGCAAGGGTCCTGCTGGACTGAGAGTGAAGAAGGGGTCCTGCTCGAGATGGTATGCAGGCAGGGCCTGTTGGAGAGGGAGTGAAGAGTGAGGGTCCTACTGGAGCGGGAGTGAGGGGAATCCTGCTGGGGAGGTTGAAGGTGAGGTCCTGCTGGAGAGGGACTGGAAGGAGGTCTCTGCTGGGGTGAGAGTGAAGGGGAAGGGGGGCGATCAAAGGGGAAGAGCCCTGCTGGATAGAGAGTGAGAAAAGGGTCCTACTGGGGAGGGTGAGGGGGATCCTCCTGGAGAGGGAGTGGAGGGAAGCTCCTGCTGGAGAGGGTGTGAAGGGATAGTCCTTTTAGGGAGGGAGAGAAGGGGGAAGAGGGCTCCTGCTGGGGAATGATTGAAAGAGGGGAAGGGGAAGGGTCCTGCTGCAGAGGGAGTGAAGGTGGTGAAAGTCTGTCTGGGGAAAGAGTAAAGGGGGGGGTAAGGGCCCTTCTGAATAGGGAGTGAAGATGGTGAGAGTCCGGGGGGGGGGATTGAGGGTTGAGGGGGTGATGGTCCCACTGGGGAGGGATTGAAGGGAGAATCCTACTGGGCAGGTGATGAAGGGGGTGGGGTTCTGCTGTTGAGAGTTAAGGAGGGTCGGGTCCTGCTGGGGAGGGAGTGAAAGAGGCAGGATCCTGTGGTGGGGAGTGAAGGGTGAGTCCTGCTTGGGAGTTGAGAGGTGACTTGTTTGAAAATTCAAGGCTGCGGAATGCCCTGGCAAGTAGAGGAGCCCATGGGTCGGCTGCCGGAGTTGGGAGCTGCAATGTTTCTGGAAAGCACCAGGCTCTGACTCCCCATCTTTCCATGCCTCCTGTATGGCGGCGAGTCACTGTGCCTTTCTGCTGCCTGACAGCCGTCCCTCGGCCGCTTAATCAGCATGTGTGCATACAACCTTGTTCCTGGGAGTCTTTCGACTCTGTTGTGCGAAGCCCCCGCCCCGGAGAAAAAAGACAATTTTATTCCCTTCAATAATTGTAATAGCCGGCAGCAGGCAGAGGAAACGGGGCGCGTGTGCTTATGTGCCAGCTGTCTGGGTAACAGATGGCATACAACACACACCAGCTCATGCAAACATACAAAATCACCCTTCATTAATTCTAAGGACATTTATGCCAAGCTTCACAACAACAAATTTGCATGCAGTATGTTTTGATATCAATTAGAGGACAGTTCTTGTACATCAAATTGCTTACACCTAAGTTTCTAATTATAGCAAAACTGTAGCTTGGAATTATCATTAAAATTGTGGATTTTTTTTCTGTGTCTTTATAAATATCAAACTGTTGTGAAGAGGGTAAAATTCAAAGTCCAAGTGGATAACACATTCACAAATGTTAATTTGTCTTGGACTAATAAGAATTCAGTGTGCTTGCCAAATTGTATTCACATGTTAAACACTATTTCCCATATAAAATTGACAGTAATAATTGTTTACTGATCAAAACTTGAATGAAGATGCGGTAGAATTTTTTTTACTGTCTCAATAGGATACTTCCCGTGGTGCACTGATACAAATTGTTGAGGGTGAAAGGTGCCGTGCCATCTTTAGCCTCCAGAGGTAGTAGAGGGGCTGGTGAACTTTCATGTCTGTGGCTTCTATGTGGTTGGACAAGGAGAAGCTATTAATGTTCATTGATAGGAACTTGAAGCTCTCAGCCCTTAGGACCATTGAGGAGCATGCCCATCACAACCCCCCCCCCCCGACTTCCTGAATTCCATGTGCAGCTGTTTAGTTTTGCTGACCTTGAGGGAGATGTTAGTGCCATGACACTTTGCACTGGGCTCTCTGTGTCCTTCCTGTGCTCTCATTCATCATTTGTTAAGGATAGCATGGTGTTGTGAACCGATGGCATGGTGGTAAATGTTACCTACATGGACTTTAAGAAGGCTTCCGAAGGTTCCACATTAGATAGTGGTGGAAGGTGAGATCACATTCGATCCAGGGTGAGCCAGTCTGAATACAAAATTCATTTGATGGAGTGAGGGTACAGTTTGAGATTGGAGATCTCAGACCAGTGATCTGCGACAAGGATTGGTACTGGGTTCATTGTTGTTTCTCATGTACATTAATAATTTGGATCAGAATATAGTTGGTGTGGTTTGTAAGTTTGCGGATGACACTAACATTGGTAACATTATCTGAATCAGGTTAAATATCAATAGTAAATGAAATTTGTTAACTTAGCAGCAGTACGATGCATACATGATAAATAAAGAAAAAATAAATGATTTAAGTAGATAGATATACATGTATGTATATGAAATAGTTAAAAATAGCAGTGTAAAACCAGAAATAATAAAAAAGTGAGGTAGTGTTTATGAGTTCAATAGAAATCGGATGGCAGAGGGGAGAAAGCTGTTCCTGGATCGCTGAGTGTATGCTTTCAGGCTTCTGTCCCACCTTCCTGATGTGTGTCTATGCAGGTTTTCAGCTATCCAGGTCATTTCTTATTAAGTAGTAGTAAATCCCGGAACGGGGGTGGGGTACAACGCCATCGGTCAGCTGCTTACAGTGCAGTCCTAACATCCTTACCCCAGCATCTCCACAACAGTTCATGCCTCCATTCGTGCAAAGGTAAGACAACTGACACTGCATTACCTCTAAGACTCTCAGACCCTCATGTGATTGTTGTACCTTTAAACAAATCAGAGAGTTTATAAATCGAAAAACTACGCACCATAGATTAGAACTGAAAAGCCTCTCAGATGAGTGGCAAACATCTTCTAGACAATACAGCAAGTCCTTGATTTACTACTGCTCGATCCTCCTTCCTAACAGTAACAATGAGAAGAGTGAAGAAGGTCACCTAACATTACAATCTAGATGTACTGGCGAAAGGACGAAGGAATGGCAGATGGAATTTAAGCAAGTGTAAGTGGTTGCATTTGGAGATGTTACGGCAGGTCAGGACCTACAAAGTGAACGACAGGACACTGGAGGAATGGCGTAGAACAGAGAGACCCAAGCGGCGACGGGGTGAAGAAGGCATTTGACACGCTGGCCTTTGTTAGTCAGGGTACTGAGTACAAGGGATGGGATGTCATATTACAGCTATACAGGATGTCGGTGAGGTTGCTTTTGAAGTGTTGCTGGCAGTTCTGTGTGGTATCAACGATAAGATCAGGGTTCAACACCCACCACTGTCTGTAAGGAGTTTGTGTGTTCTCATTCTGACCGTGTGTGTTTCTTTGCACATTTCAAAGATGAACGGCTTGCAAGTGAATTGTGAGCATGTTATGTTGGCACCAGTAGCATGATGCCACTTTCAGGCTGCCCTGTATAATTTTCATCTATTTGATTTATGCAATCCATGAAGTTCACTGTATGTTTCAATTAGATGTGACAAAGCAAATCTTTAATCTTTAGTTATAGGAAGGGTCTAATTCAGCTGGGTGCAGAAAAGATAGATTGGAGGGCTTGAGTTATAAAGAGAGTCTCAATAGGCAGAGACTGTTTTCATAGAACATAGAATAGTACAGCACAGTACGGGCCCTTCGGCCCACATTGTTGTGCCGACCCTCAAACCCTGCCTCCCATATAACCCCCCACCTTAAATTCCTCCATATACCTGTCTAATAGTCTCTTAAATTTCACTAGTGTATCTGCCTCCACCACTGACTCAGGCAGTGTATTCCACGCACCAACCACTCTCTGAGTAAAAAACCCTCCTCTAATATCCCCCTTGAACTTCCCACCCCTTATCTTAAAGCCATGTCCTCTTGTATTGAGCAGTGGTGCCCTGGGGAAGAGGTGCTGGCTATCCACTCTATCTATTCCTCTTAATATCTTGTACACCTATATCATGTCTCCTCTCATCCTCCTTCTCCCCAAAGAGTAAAGCCCTAGCTCCCTTAATCTCTGATCATAATTCATACGCTCTAAACCAGGCAGCATCCTGGTAAATCTCCTCTGTACCCTTTCCAATGCTTCCACATCCTTCCTATAGTGAGGTGACCAGAACTGGACACAGTACTCCAAGTGTGGCCTAACCAGAGTTCTATAGAGCTGCATCATTACCTCGCAACTCTTAAACTTTATCCCTCGACTTATGAAAGCTAACACCCCATAAGCTTTCTTAACTACCCTATCTACCTGTGAGGCAACTTTCAGGGATCTGTGGACATGTACCCCAGATCCCTCTGCTCCTCCACACTACCAAGTATCCTGCCATTTACGTTGTACTCTGCCTTGGAGTTTGTCCTTCCAAAGTGTACCACCTCACACTTCTCCGGGTTGAACTCCATCTGCCACTTCTCAGCCCACTTCTGCAACCTATCAATGTCCCTCTGCAATCTTCGACAATCCTCTACACTATCTACAACACCACCAACCTTTGTGTCATCCGCAAACTTGCCGACCCACCCTTCTACCCCCACATCCAGGTCGTTAATAAAAATCACGAAAAGTAAAGGTCCCAGATCTGATCCTTGTGGAACACCACTAGTTACAACCCTCCAATCCAAATGTACTCCCTCCACTATGACCCTCTGCCTTCTGCAGGCAACCCAATTCTGAATCCACCTGGCCAAACTTCCCTGGATCCCATGCCTTCTGACTTTCTGAACAAGCCTACCGTGTGGAACCTTGTCAAATGCCTTACTAAAATCCATATCCCCTCATCTATATGCCTGGTCACCTCCTCAAAGAACTCTATCAGGCTTGTTAGACACGATCTGCCCTTCACAAAGCCATGAAGACTGTCCCTGATCAGACCATCATCCTCTAAATGCCCATAGATCCTATCTCTAAGAATCTTTTCCAACAGCTTTCCCACCACAGACGTAAGGCTCACTGGTCTATAGTTATGGAGTATCCCTACTACCTTTTTTGGACAAGGGGACAACATTCGCCTCCCTCCAATCCTCCGGTACCATTCCCGTAGACAACAAGGACATAAAGATCCTAGCCAGAGGCTCAGCAATCTCTTCCCTCGCCTCGTGGAGCAGCCTGGGGAATATTCCATCAGGCCCCGGGGACTTATCCGTCCTAATGTATTTTAATAACTCCAACACCTCCTCTCCCTTAATATCAACATGCTCCAGAACATCAACCTCACTCATATTGTCCTCACCGTCATCAAGTTCCCTCTCATTGGTGAATATCGAAGAGAATTATTCATTGAGGACCTTGCTCACTTCCACAGCCTCCAGACACATCTTCCCACCTTTACCTCTAATCGGTCCTACCTTCACTCCTGTCATCCTTTTTTTCTTCACATAATTGAAGAATGCCTTGGGGTTTTCCTTTACCCTACTCGCCAAGGCCTTCTCATGCCCCCTTCTTGCTCTTGCCAGTCCCTTCTTAAGCTCTTTTCTTGCTACCCTATATTCCTCAATAGACCCATCTGATCCTTGCTTCCTAAACCTCATGTATGCTGCCTTCTTCCACCTGACTAGATTTTCCACCTCACTTGCCACCCATGGTTCCTTCACCCTACCATTCTTTATCTTCCTCACTGGGTCAAATTTATCCCTAACATCCTGCAAGAGATCTCTAAACATCGACCACATGTCCATAGTACATTTCCCTGCAAAAACATCATCCCAATTCACACCCGCAAGTTCTAGCCTTTTCGCCTCATAATGTGCCCTTCCCAATTAAAACTTTTCCTGTCCTCTCTGATTCTATCCTTTTCCATGATAATGCTAAAGGCCAGAGAGCAGTGGCCACTGTCCCCCAGATGCTTACCCACTGACAGATCTGTGACCTGACCCGGTTCATTACCTAGTACTAGATCTAGTATGGCATTCCCCCTAGTCAGTCTGTCAACATAATGTGACAGGAATCTGTCCTGGACACACTTAACAAACTCTGCCCCGTCTAAACCCTTGGAACTAATCAGGTGCCAATCAATATTAGGGAAGTTAAAGTCACCCATGATAACAACCCTGTTATTTTTGCACCTTTCCAAAAACTGCCTCCCAATCTGCTCCTCTGTATCTCTGCTGCTACCAGCGAGCCCATAGAATACTCCCGATGGAGTAACTGCTCCCTTCCTGTTCCTGACTTCCACCCATACTGACTCGAAAGAGGATCCTGCTACATTACCCACCCTTTCTGTAGCTGTAATAGTATCCCTGACCAGTAATGCCACCCCTCCTCCCCTTTTTCCCCCCTCTGGAGCATAGAAGGCTGAGGGGTGACCTTATAGAGGTTTATATAATCATGAGTGACACAGATAATCTTGATGTTCACAGCCTATTTTACCAAGCTAGTGCAGTTTAAAACTGTAGGACATAGGCTGAGCATGAGGTGAAAGGTTTAGTGTTAGAGACAACAGTCTTTCGCACAGAGGGTAGAGGCTTTATAAAGCAAAGTACTAGTGGGAGTGGTGGAGGATATTTTGACTGGACCATGGATAGGAAAGGTTTAGAGGAATATGGAGTGAATGCAGGCACAGGCTAGGGTTTGGGTTATTTATTTATTCAGATGGAGCCTGGAACAGACCCTTCCAGCCTTTTGAGCCAGCAATCCCCTGATTTAATCTAAGCCTCATCACAGGATGATTTACAATGAGAGATTAACCTACCAACCAGTACGTCTTTGGACTGTGTGAGGAAACCGGAGCACCCGGAGGAAACCCACGCGGTCACGGGGAGAACGTACCGGCAGCAGCGGGAATTGAACCTGTGTTACCTGTACTGTAAAATGTGCGAACCACTACGCTGCCGTGCCGTCCATGGTCAGCATAGTAGGGCTGAAGGACCTGTTTGCATGCTGCTATAACTTGAATTTATTGTATCATGAGATGTCATTTCCAGATTTGTAAATTCAGATTATGAACCATGCACTCCAAACTCAATGTAACATTAAAATGGAAATGTGGAAGTTAATTGAACAGTATTGGAAACAAACCTAAGGATTTTTTTCCTGACAATGCAATATGTAAACAAGGATTGCACTTTTTTTCAAATTTTATACTAATGCGTAACCCTACTTTAGTGAACGGCTGAGACATGTTTATTCCACAAGCACAAACACAAAATTTCAACATCTATGTCAACAGAAACGATCGGCAGGTGTGACAAATTGAAACAACTGGCACTCGCTCTTTAGGATCAGAATCAGGTTTCATATTCACTGGCGTATGTCAATATATTTGTTGTTTTGTGGCAGCAGTACATTGCGATATATATTACAATAATAAATATAAAATTTAGTAAGTAGTGCATAAAGAGAGAAAAAAATAGCGAGGGTTAGGGTTTATTGTCCATTTAGAAATCTGATGGTGCTGGGGAAGAAGCTGTTCCTGAAGTGCTGACCGTGTGTCTTGCCATCAGTCAGGTGCACAGCTCTCACCACTGGAGCTGAATGAATAATCAGCATGTCGTTGTTCAGTCTCAGGAATGGGAACCTCTCAACCCTGTTGACCGCAACACCACCGATGTAGACAAGAGCGTGTCGTGCACTCCATTCCCCCATTCCTGAATTCAACAGCCAGCTCTTTTGTTCTGCTGGCACAAATGAAAGGTTTTCATACTGTGTATCCCTTTCTCTTGTGACTAAATATTTACTTTTCTCAAAAGTAATAAGGATCGGAAAGTTATCATTCTTTCTACTTTTTGTATTGATTGTAATGGAAATCGTGGGGGAAGGTCCAGTGGAAACTGGAAGCACAATGAGACCATTCTGCCCGTGAAGCCAGACAGACAGGAAATGTAGGGTTAAATAGCAATCTTGGTTAGCAAAGGCACACTGAACAGAAGGATATGTTTCTGTGTTGTTCTATATTCACCCATTTACCACAATCCTACAGTAATCCCAGTTTTCTTGGTTAGAGCAATTGCTATACCAGACTGTAACATATCTGGATAGGATGCTTTCAATGATGCATCTGTAAAAAATCAGTCAGAGTCATGGAGACATGCCAAATTCCTTAGCCTTCTGAGGACATTAAAAAATGGTGTGCTTTCTTGCCTGCCTTGACAAGATATTTGACAAGCTGCTGCTTCGAGAGTTATTGTGTGAAAACCTTTATAGTGTAGTACATAACAAACTGGCAAGACTGGCAGCTAACAGGATCGGAGAGAACATAAATGGCCTTCTCCTTGATACGATGAAAGTGATGAGAGCTGCCAATACACTTTTGTACACGTTACAGTATATAAATTACTTGGATGGTATGGTTAGTGAACTTGCTGATGACAGAAGAGTAGGGAGGAGGGAAATTGTGAAGAGGACAGGAGGAGACGACAAAGAGATATAATAGATAAGTTAAATAAATGGGCAATGATCTAGCAAATGGAGTACAGTGGAAAATTGTGCAGTTGTCTATTTAGGCAAGAAAATAACTAACTGCTGAGAGATTGCAGAAAGCTGATGGAAGTGTGTCGTTAACAATAGATTGGTATGTTGGTACTGGTACTTGGGAAAGATAGGAATGCTATTCATTGCTGTGAGATGAATTGAGTACAAAAGTAGGGAGGTATGTTTGAGTTCTGTAGGGTATTTGGGAGACTGGAATTAGAGTACTTGTTTCAGTAAAGGTCTCTTTATTGGAACTTCTCCGTGGATTGTCACCTTGTCGTGGTGGAGAAGCTTGTGTGGTCCTGTGATCCCGAGAGCGATGCTGTCTGGAGCTATGCTCCTGGTAGGGTCACCCATGGCGGTAAGGTTGAGGGTGAGGCCCCTGACAAAGAACAATCCAACCAAGACCTCAACAGCTGTGAAGGCGGATGAAGGCTGCAACAAATCCATCAGCTCCAATCGTCATGGTTTCCGTGCCATTGGAATCAGTTGGTTGATTTGTGAAGTATCGTGTGCTTCTTGGAGTGCAACATCCAGTACACATTAAACAAATACACACACAGGCGTCTTCACTCTGTGGGCCACTTCTTCAGAACGAAGACCATCATCCTCGACCTCGAGGGATAGCCACGCGACTTTATTGGAAGCTGTTCTAAACTAAAGTCTAGAAAGAGACAGGTTGTGTTATGTGGGAAGGTTGCTCAAGTCAGGCCTTTACCTCCCAGTGTTTAAGTGCATAGGCTTTCTAGAAATATGCAAGATTCTGGGCAGTCTTTTTCGGGTTAAAGTGAAGAGGATGTTTCTTTTTGTGGGAGAGTCCAAAACCAGAAGTCATTGTTTAAAATGGAGGGCAGGTGGGGAAACATTTTTCTCAGGTGCTTGAGAGTCTTTGAAACTCCACTGTTCAAAGTCTAGTCTTCACAGAATTTTTAAATACTTTGTAAAGCAGAGGTAAATGGATTCTTGATAAGCAAGGGGATGAAAGGCTATTGGGGGTTGTTAAAATAAGAATGCAAAATTGAGGTTATAATTGGATCAACCATGATCATATTAAATGGTGAAGCATTTTCCACTCTCTGATTTATATTTGTATTCAGTTAGATCATGATTGATACATCTCTGAACTCTATTTACACTTCAAAGCTTCAAATCACTGATAGTATTACCAAATAAAAGAATCACGAGCGTCTTAAAATCCCAAACCCAAATTGTGCTCATTTTGCACTAAAATTGACATTTTCTTTCTGTTCTAGTACTATTTCTTGTAGAATTTGTGTATTTCATGTTGTTTGCCTGTGATGCTGCTGCAAGTAAGAGTTTTGTTGACCTATGCAGGCATGTACTTGTAAATCTGACACAATGAACTCCACTTTGAACTGTATTGATCAACTGGCTGCAGTATTCACCAAGATTTTCAACCTCTCGCTTTGGCAGTCTGAGGTATCCACCTGCTTCTAGCAGGCTTCAATCATATCGATGCCTAAGAAAATCATGGTAACCTGCCTCAGTGACTATTGTCCAGTATCACTTACATCCACAGTGATGAAGTGCTTTGGGAGATTGGTGATGAAAGATATCAAGTCCTGCCTGAGAAGTGACTTGGAACTGCTCCAATTTGCCTAATGGCACAACAGTTCCACAGCAGATCCCATCTCACTGGGTCTTCACTGAACTCTGGAATATTTTGTCAGCAAAGATGCATACATCAGGATGCTCTTTATCGACTACAGCTCAGCAGTTAACACTGTAATTTTGATCACTGGGGGTTCACTCTGCTACTGGAGAGGGAAGACTGCCTTTTGATTGCTGGCCGGATTGCTCGCAGCTGGAGAGGGAAGGGCCTGCCACTCTGCCACTCTGCCACTCTACCCAGGTTTTCTGCATTTTGGATATGGACTCAGACTATAGACTTTCCTTCAGTCTTAGTTTTTTTCATATTCTGTGTTTTTCACCCAATTTTTCTCGTTTCTTTGTGTGTGGGCAGGGGGATTTGTGGGTTGATGTACCTGTTCCATTTTTGTTCACTTTTTTGTGCGGGGAGGAGGGATTGGGGGGAGGATGATGATTGTGCTGCCATTCTTCTCTTTCTTGGTTTCATGGTTATCTGGAGATGAAGAATTTCAGAGTAATATACTTTGATAGTAAAAGAACCTCATTTCCTCAAGGCTGTATTCTTAGCTCCCTGCTCTTATGATTGTGTGGCTAAGCACAGCTCCAATGCCATATGCAAGTTTGCTGATGACACCACTGTTGTGAGCTGAATCAAAGGGGGTGATGAATCAACTTACAGGAGGGAGACTGAAAATCTGGCTGAGCGTTGCCACAACAACAACTTCTTACTCAAAGTCAGCAAGGCCAAGGAGCTAATTATTGACTTCAGGAGGAGGAAACCAGAGGTCCTAATTGGAGGTGGAGAGGGTCAGCAACTTTAAACTCATCAGTGTTATCATTTCAGAATCAGGTTTATTATCACCGACATGCATCGTTATATTCGTTAACTTAGCAGCAGCAGTTCAATACAATACATAATATAGAGGAAAAAAAAACAAAATAAAGTAATAACAAATAAATAAATCAATTACAGTATATGTATATTGAATAGATTAAAAGTGTGCAAAAAACAGAAATAATATATATTAAAAAGTGAGTTGGTATCCAAGGGTTTAATGTCCATTTAGGAATCAGATGGCAGAGGGGAAGAAGCTGTTTCTGAATCACTGAGTGTGTGCCTTCAGGCTTCTGTACCTCCTACCTGATGGTAACAGTGAGAAAAGGGTATGCCCTGGGTGCTGGAGGTCCTTAATAATGGACGCTGCCTTTCTGAGACACCGCTCCTTGAAGATGTCCTGGGTACTTTGTAGACTAGTACCCAAGATGGAGCTGACTAGATTTACAACCCTCTGCAGCTTCTTTCAGTCTTCTGCAGTAGCCACCCCAGACCAGAGAGTGATGCAGCCTGTCAAACTGCTCTCCAGAGGACCTGTCCTGGGCCCAGTATGTAAGTGTAATTATGAAGTAAGTACGGCAGCGCCTCTACTTCCTTAGGAGTTTGTGAAGATTTGGTATGACATCAAACAATTTGACAAACTTCTATAGATGTGTGATGAACAATATAATGACTGGCTGCATCACCTTCTTGTATGGAAACACCAATGTCCTTGAATGGAAAATCCTACAGAAAGTAATGGATACAGCCCAGTCCATCATGGGTAAAGCCCTCCCCACCATTGAGCACATCTACACAGAGCATTTCTGCAGCATCTATCATCAGGGACCCCCAGACCCAGGCCATGTTCTCTTCTCACTGCTGCCATCAGGAAGAAGATATAACAGCCTCAGGACCCTCAGCACCAGGTTCAGGAAGTTACTCAACCATCAGGGTCTTGACCAAAGGGGATAACCCCTCATGTTCACTTGCCCCATCATTGAAATGTTCCCACAATCTATGGACTCGCTTTCGAGGACTGTTTGTCTCATGTTCTTGATATTTATTGTTTATTTATTATTATTATTATTTCTTTTTGTATTTGCAGTGTATTTTATTTTGCACACTAGTTGTCGCCTGTGTGTGTGGTCTTTCATTGATTCTACTATAGTTAATGGATTTATTGAGTATGACTGCAAGAAAATGAATCTCAGGGTTGTATATGGTGACATATATGTACTTTGATCATAAATTTACTTTGAACTTGACTTTAGGAGGGAAAGTTCAAAACAAGTGATTAAAATGAAAGCAAACCCACTTGAACTTGAACCTTGTCGGAAATATTCAAAAGGTACATGTAGTACTACCAAGTTTAGTAAGAACCTTGTGAATACTACTTACGTAAACACGAGGAGTTCTGCAGATGCTGGAAATTCAAGCAACACACATCAAAGTTGCTGGTGAACACGGCAGGCCAGGCAGCATCTCCAGGAAGAGGTACAGTCGACGTTTTGGGCCGCGACCCTTCGTCAGGACACATTTGCCACTGATTTCTCCATTACACTTTGATAGATTCTTCATAAACCAGACACCGATCAATGAGTCTGTTCATATTCATGGAAAGGAAATGTGAGCAACCAGGCAATACATTGATCTAGTCAGATATATTTAATTGTTCCACAAATTTTTTGGTAGGTTTGGAAGCCAACTGAGCAAGCTGCAATACTGGTGGGGAGGCATTGTTTTGTGAGCTATTTTCTGGCAATATTTGCTTTGGTAAATGCTTGTATCAATATTACATTGCACTGGGCAGTGTCCCATTGCACAGCTTACACAAAAGGTACACATGCTGCTGATCATTTATAGCAACTTCTGGCCTCTCTAGAACTTGTGTTCACTGCATTCATAATTTCCAAGATAATCACTTCAGATTCTGGAGTGAATCAAACAAACTTACGTAAATCACAAATGGCCTCTGTAAATTAATTCAAAAATCAATGCATCAGGAAGGCCCAATGTAAGTCTTGTAAATGCATTTCAGCAAATTTCCATAAACTTGCTCCCAACTCTGATATCGTGTCCCAGTGATTATATTTCAAATCAATTGTTTCTTGCTGACCATCCTTATAGTCCTACAAGCTGATTTGGTGGTAAATGTAAAAATGCTGATTATACATGTATGAGATGGTACAGTCAGTGACAATGGACATCAAAGTTGCTGGTGAACGCAGCAGGCCAAGCAGCATCTATAGGAAGAGGCGCAGTCGACGTTTCAGGCCGAGACCCTTCAGGGTCCTGACGAAGGGTCTCGGCCTGAAACGTCGACTGCGCCTCTTCCTATAGATGCTGCTTGGCCTGCTGCGTTCACCAGCAACTTTGATGTATGTTGCTTGAATTTCCAGCATCTGCAGAATTCCTGTTGTTTACAGTGACAATGGAAGTTGTTTCTCTATCCAGTATAGGATACTTGAGACCCTTTATTCAATAAGTTGGTTTCCAGTGACACCATCAAAAGTGGATGTATTTGTTAGTGTTCAACATGACGCTTTCAAATAAACAATCCAACGGACAAAGAGATTTGTTTTTCCACATTAATATATAAGGAAGCTGAGGAGTAACAGAAAAAACGATTAGGATGACAGCCTTTGTAGCAGCAATTATGGATGGATTTATCATGGATGCGGATTCATTTTTTTTAATGATTAAAATCACCAGCAATAGTGCTAATGAAATTATCATGACAGAATAATCAGTCGCAATGGTCGGTAACAATTATCTCGAGGATGATTTGCTGCTTAGTAGTGTTGCTAATTAGTTTTAAGATTCGTCCAATTTTATAGTCATAGAGCACGACAGCACAGAGACAGGCACTCAGGCCCATCTGCTCCATTATTTTCTTCATGCTGTTTTTGTATTGCAATGTTTTAAACAAACATCTATGATCACTTAAATCAATATTCTGACATAGAACCAAATTATGATCTGTAGATTGTAAAGTGGCAAGTCAAGTGAATAATAAAACAATTTTTACATTGATATTATTGCGAAGAATTAGATGATTGTTAATACTTTGCTTCAGTCATTTCCAATTTCAAAGTCCCAATTTGCAGTGTAGTAGGTGAGCTTCAGTTTTCCCCAGGGGTTGTTCACATGTTGATCTGCACAACCTTTTTGCTCAATTTCTCCTTTATAGGCATCCTGATCTCTACTTTACTACTCGTACCCAAATTTCACAACCTCATCATGAATCTACAGTCTTAACAGGTCATCTATATGTAGAGGATTTAAATAATTATGTAGGACTGAACTCATTTTCATTGTGGTTAGTTAAGTATGTTCACTTCTTTTGAAATCCTTGAAAAACAAGAATATATATATATATTTTTAAACCAAAGATATCTGAACAGTTTTCTGCTACATCTTATGAGTAAATACTTCATTAATTTTCCTATGCCCAACATTAAATAAACTGATATAGACCATAATTCATAGGAGCAGAATTAGGCCATCTGGCCCATCGAGTCTACTCCGCCATTCAATCATGACTGATCCTTTTTTCTATCTCCTACCCAGTTCCTGGTCTTCTCCCCGTAACCTTTGATGCCATGTCCAATTGAGAACTTATCAATCTCTGCCTTAAATACACCCAACAATCTGTCCTCCACAGCTGCATGTGGCAACAAATTCCACAAATTCACTAATTTCTTGGCTAAAGAAATTTCTCTGCAACTCTGTTTTGAAAGGACGCCCCTCTAAGCTGAGGCTGTGCCCTCTTGTCCGTGGGAAACATCTTTTCCACATCTACTCTGTCTAGGCCTTTTAACATTCAAAATGTTTCAATGAGATTCCCCCTCATCCTTCTGAATTCCAGCGAGTACAGACCCAGAACCATCAAACTTTTCTCGTATGATAACCCTTTCATTCCTGGAATCATTCTTGTGAACCTCTTCTGGAGCCTCTCCAATGCCAGCACATCTTTTCTAAGATGAGGGGCCCAAAACTGTTCATAGTACTCAAGGTGAGGCCTCACCAGTGCCTTATAAAGCCTCAGCATCACATCCCTGCTCTTGTATTCTGGACCTCTTGAAATGAAATGAATGCTAACATGGCATTTGCCTTCCTCACCACTGACTTAACCTGCAAGTTAACCTTCAGGGTGTTCTGCATGAGGTCTCCGAAGTCCCTCTGCATCTCAGATTCCTGGATTTTCTCCCCATTTAGAAAATAGTCTGCACATCTATTTCTACTACCAAAGTGTGTATTTTCCAACATTGTATTTCTTTGTCACTCTCTTGCCCATTCTCCTAATCTAAGTCCTTCTGCAGCCTACCTCTTTCCTCAACAGTACCTGCCCCTCCACCAATCTTGGTATCATCTGCAATCTTGGCAACAAAGCCATCTATTCTATCATCTAAATCAGTTATATATAGCATAAAAAGAAGTGGTCCCAACACTGACCCCTGTGGAACCAACCAGAAAAGGATCCTTTTGTTCCCATTCGCTTCCTTTTACCAATCAGCCCATGCTCTACCATGTTAGTAACTTTCCTGTAATACCATGGGCTCTTAACACGGTATGCAGCCTCATGTGTGGCACCTTGTCAAAGGCCTTCTGAAGGTTCAAATATACAACATCCACTGCATACAGTTTACTGGACTTGCATGGAGCATTTTTCAAATAATAGTTATAAATTTAACATGTTTACATCTTTGTATAATCCATCAGGATAGCAAGTTTATTCTTCACCAATGAATTAATGAACTATCTCACTTTCAAGGTTCTTGCTATTTTGAAAGGTTAAGATTTTTTAAGCTTTCTTCATAAGCATAACAGACAATTTATCTGGATTAGGAAAACTGATTTGTGTATATTGTAAATGTTGAAAATTGCCTTTAAACAATAAACATTCTAAATAAAATCCAAAAGGTATCTGCTTAAGTCCCTAATAAGTGTAGATTATTTAATGTTTCTACCATGCCCTAACATTATATGAGCCTTTGCTGGCCTGATTGGGACTTTATTAAAATATTTAAAAAATTGTTAATAAGCTTCTATTTCAACAAGGAGTGCAAAAAAAAAGGAACCCAAATATCTAACAGAGATGTTAAGTAAACACTTTTATACTGGAATGCACAATCTTATTGAAGTATGTAGAATTTTGGAAGTATCCAAAGACATACTGATCTGGATCTCCGATCTCTGTCAAAGGGCAGAAGGTTCACCGCCAAGTTTTATCACCTTTCTGCCCAAAGCTTAATAATAAATCTAAGGACAAACCACTCAAAAATTCACACAGAAAAAAGTGTTATCCTATCATGGGCAGATTTGATTAAAATTCTTTAAGCTTTTTTTCATGACAATAACAGAGAATTTACCTGGTTTAGGAAGGCTTATCTGTGGATGAAGAAAATTGCCTTTAAACGATAGGCAATAATCACCCAAAGGACAATGAAAACTAAAATATTTCACTTGAACTTGGATACCATTTTAAACAAAATCCAACAGATAATTACTTAATGAAAAATACTAGAAAACATTTAAGAGAATCATCCTTGTTTATTGTAGATAACAAATTATAAAGAGCTCTTCATCTTAGCAGTGTGTACTTGTTTGTTGCTGAACATTGTCACAGAATGCAAACAATTACAATGCATCAAGACGTCTAAAAACAGCATTCGCAGACCTGATTTGGTTTTACATGTTAAGGTTTACCTGCATAAATATTTTTGTAACTTATTTTCTTCTTGCTACATAAATTTACTTTTCTGAACAAACTCAAAAACAAAAAAAAAATCTGAGGTAATCTGCTAAACAGAAACAATTTCAGAATAATCCAATTCATCTCTTTCAAACATGACTTGAGATTTGTTATATTTCCCACTCTGGGCCAAATTAAAAATTCAGTCAGAACAAACTGAAGAAAACAGATTTTACAATTTGAGCATTTAAATAAAATGGTCAGTGTAGATTTGACCACCTGTTTTCATCTATTATTGATACCATAATTACCATTAGGTGGATAATATTAACGACTCAAGCATTCACCATTAAAATCAACATTTCAAAGTTTCATCGAGATGTAAACAATAATTACAAATGAACTTCAAAGCTGACTGGTTTTGACCATCAATTTGACCAAAATATTTTTATACCTTATTCACTTTTTAAATTTTTTCTAAATATCAATCTCAGTAATTGACCCACAAAAATGAAGAAAAAGCTTAATACAGGAGTTTTAGGGGAGGAAATGGAGAGAGGTTATTCATTTTAAATGGACATTTCTCCCTGCTCTGTAATTTGGCAAAGGGTGTTTTGATCCCACGTTTTTGTTGTACGGAGAGGTCAATGGAAGTCCGGAGTTTCCGGGAATGTGCAGCCGGAATGCCTGATAATGACATTTGCTGCATAATGGCCACCACGGATGCATTCCTCAAGGGGTTGATCATACAGCAATTGGGACAAGAAACCTGCAGCAGAAAACAAGAAAATATAACTGCAAGCAAGAGTATTAGAGAAGTTCATCTTTACATCTGTTAACTAAACACTATCTTTGGCCCTTCACAACCAGTCTGGGCTTTATAATATTCACTGCATGCACATTTCAAAAGTGTATTTCACTCCAAAATTCTAGCTCTTGCCACTTGACACAGACCAGGATATCAAGGTAAGGAATTCTGTTTCTCTCTTCACAGCTTTAAATAAATTAATTTAATTTTATGTTGGAGATGACACCTGAGCCAGGTTCCTCTCAATCTTGGTGAATGATGTATAAATGCACAGTCTGAGACACAGGCTTCAGAAAGTATACTAATGCTGAACTCACATACCTTGTGTAGTAACGGACTCAGTTATAAATTGCCTCTATGTAGCTAGAACACAATGGTGTAGAGGAGTTATGACAGAAGATGACAATAATGCCTTCCAAACGCCAACAATTTGCCAAAATTCAGTGTTTTGTCGAATATCAGTAAAGAAACTGCTGCCCACAGTGGCCAACCTGCATACAGGTAACTGCCAGGAGGAGAGTTACACGGGAGAATATGAAAAACAATTCAAAACACTGCATCTCTTCAAAGAATAAAATGTGTTCAGTTTTAGATGGTGATATGTGGTTCATTTTATTCCCCATTATTTAATTTGTTGAACATGCAGTCCAACAGTGATTCAGTTTTTTTCCCCAAGTTCCCTATTGACCATATTGTTATAATAACAAATATGTCTGACTCTCTGTCTAGGTACCGTATCCGATGCGGACATTGGTGACCATGGTTTTCCATATAGATCTATCCCTCATTCTTTGGATGACTTCTATTTCCTCGATGTGTAGCCACCTGGCTAGGCTTTTGATGTACGTAAGCCGAGATCTTCCTCTAGGTTTGCTCCCCTCGATCTTTCCAGAGAGTATGAGTTTTTCTAGTTCATCTTTCCGCATGATGTGTCCTAGGAATCTGAGCTGTCTTTCTCTTATTGTTGGTATGAGTGATCGAACTGCTTGGGCTCTTCTGAGAACTTCTTCATTTGATGTGTGTGTGGTCCATGATATTTTTAACATTCTCCTGTAGAACCATAATTCAGCTGCTTCTAGTCTCTTTTCCATTGCTGGGGAAATGGACCAGCATTCACTTCCATAAGTCAGGATAGATTAAATGTAGCACTGCAGTATTCTGTTTTTAGTGTATGTGCTCATCTTTCTGTCTGTTAATACGGTCTTCATTTTTGGGAAAGCTTCTTTCACCATTGCTGTTCTGTATTTGATATCTGTGTCGCACCTGCCATCACTTGTTATTAGGCTGCCAAGATATCTGAATTTGTTGACTTGTTTGATGTTTGTATTTCTGATCTTGATCACCCATTGTGGGATGTTTGTCTTTCTGAAGATGACCATGCTTTCTGTCTTCTTGGTGTTGATTGAGAGGCCTCTGCGATTACTTTCTGCTGCCACTGTAGTGAGTAGTTCTTGAAGTTTTGTTTCTGAGTCAGCTATTAGTACGATGTCATCAGCATATCTGATGCTATTTATATTATGGCCTCCAATTGTGAATCCTTTGATGTCTTTGATACTTCTCAAGATAGTTTCACTATACAGGTTGAATAAATCTGGCGAAAGGACACAACATTGCCTGAATCCTCTCATGATATTCACATACTCACTCACTTCTCCTTCTATTCTGATGGATGCTGTCTGGTCCCAGTATAAGTTTCTTAAGAAACGTATATCTTTCCCATCTATGTCAAGATCTTGAAGCATTTCCAGAAGATCTTGCTGTCTGACAGTGTCAAAAGCTTTTGTATAGTCGATGAAACATAGGTAGATGTCTTTTTGTACCTGGATGGCTCGTTCAGAGATCATCCGTAGCATGAAAATTGCATTTCTGGTTCCAGTGTTTTCCACAAAGCCGCATTGTTCTTTACTGATTTCTGGTTTTATACAGTGTCTTGCTCTGATCATGATTACTCTGAGAATAATTTTTGCCGCGTGGCTCATCAGGCTTATTGTACGATGTAACTCGTATTCTACAATATAGAGCAAAAAAATTCTTGAAATATTCAATTCACCTAAAAGCTTTATACATTAGGCCTTTTCTTTCAGAATGGATAAGAGGTAAATAATTATTTTTCCTTACATCTTCCAGATTAGAGTACAGAAAGGAGATCAGAGGAATTGACACTTGTTATAGACGGGGGATCAGAGTTTAGATTTTGAGGCATCAATTGTTTTCCTTTTGGAATTAAGTACAGGCAGCACAAAATGAAACGAGAAACTGCAACTGAATTTATCTCTGTCACACTGCTGACTGCCAGTTTCCCCTTCTTTCTGCTAAATCAATAGAGTGTTGAGTAAACAGACTAAATGCTTCACTGGAGTGGTCTTCTTGTTCTGTACAGCTACCTGAGTATTTGGTTACAAATTAGCTTCTCACACACTACTGAATGGAGTAAACTGGCAAACAATCAAATGTCATTGAACCAAAGTAGTGTATACAAAAACTTCAGCACATCTGAGTCTATTTATTGACATATTCATCAGCTGACATTCTTCCAAGCCTCTGCTGCTCCAGAACAGACAACCCAAGTTCATCCAACCTCTCTCTATAGTACATAGCCTCTAATCCAGGCAGCATCCTGGTAAACCTCTTCTGCATCTTCATTTGACCTCTCAAAGTGTTGCACCTCACACTTGCCCAGATTAAACTCCATGTGTCAATTCTTTGCCAATATCTGCAACTAACCTGTCTCCCTCTGCATCCTTTGGCAGCCTACAGTACCTTAAACACCATCGACATCTGCAGAGTACCCCACCAACTCACATTCTCAAACTAGTGAAGTGAAGCGGGTGAAATTGCGGTTCTGGGGACTGGGATATCATATCCGTAACAGGAACGTGGCTGAGAAAAGAGCAGGGCTAGCAGCTGAACTTCATAGGATACAGATGCTACTGGTGTGACAGAGGTACAGGTAACAGAGGAGGAAGTTATCTTGATGACTCAACCCCAATCCCAGTGTCATGTCCATGTACTAATGAGGACAGGATAGGAGGATAGGCCCAATGAATATGTGGTTGAGGAGCTGGTGCAGGGTGCAGAGATTCAGGTTCTTGGACATTTGGGGTATCTTCTGGGGTAGAGGTAACCTGTGCAAGAGGGACGGTTTGCACTTGAACTGGATGGGGCTGCTTAGTACTACTTGGGAAGATTTAAACTAGATTGTGGAGCTTTCTGAGGAGGAGGCCAAACAGAACTATGAGCACATCTATACTCAGATCCTTCTACAGATGCACAGTAGAGAGCATCCCAACATGCTGCATCGCTGAATGATACAGAAACTGCACTACAGTAGAAGAAAGGCTCTACAACGGATAGTCAAAAGCGCCCAAAGCATCACCTCCCTAACCCTTATGCAGCCTACCCGTCATCATGGAGCTATATGCTGGAAGGTGCTGTAAAAGAGCCAATAACATCATGAAGGGTCCCTCCTATTTCATACCATGGTGATAGTAGATGTTTTTAACTTATTGACTGGGATTCCCCTACTGTAATAAGACTAAATGGGATAGAGTCAGTCAAATGTGTTCAGTAAAGTTTCCTTGTTCAGGCCATTGAAGTCCCAGTGCGAGACTGTGCAATACTTGATCTATTAGGGAATGAAGCAGGGCAAGTGACAGAAGTCTGTGTAGAGGAACTCTTTGCATCTAGTGATCATAGTGCCATTAGATTTAAGGTAATGATGGAAAAGGATAGGTCTGGTCCTCGGGTTGTGATTTTAAAATGGAGAAAGGCCAATTTTGATGGTATCAGAGACGATCTGGCAGGTGTGGATTATGACAAACTGTTTTCTAGCAAAGTTGTACTTGGCAAGTGGGAGAAGTACAAGAAATACAGAAGAAGATTTAAGAAAGATATCAGGAGGGCAAAAAGCAAATATGAAGTTGCTTTAGCAGACAAGGTAAAGGAGAGTCCTAAGGGTTCCAACATATATGTCGGGAGCAAAAGGATTGCAAGGGACAAAATTGGTCCCCTAGAAGATCAGAATGGCAAACCACATGTGGAGCCAAAAGAGATATGGAAAATCTTAATTTTTTTTTGCATTTGTATTTATTTGTATTTACTCAGGGGACAGATACAGAGACTATAGAAGTGATGCAAAGTGGCATCAGCTTCATGGACACTATACAGATTACAATGGAGTAAGTGTTTGCTGTCTTGAGGCAGATCAGGATGGACAAATCCCCAGAGCCTGGCAAGGTATTCACTCAGTCCCTGTAGGAGACAAGGGCAGAAATTGCAGAGGCTGTAGCAGAGATAATTAAACCATTTAGTGACAGGTGAGGTACCAGAGGATTGGAGGATAGCTAAAGTTCTTCCACTGTTTAAGAAAGGCTCTCAGAATAAACCAGGAAATTACAGGCTGGTGAACCTGAAATCAGTACTGGGAAAGTTAAGGTATTCTAAGAGACTGGACATATGAGTATTTGGACAGACATGGATTGATTAAGGATAGTCAGCATGGCTTTGTGTGTGGGAGGTTGTGTCTAACCAATCTTATATAGTTTATTGAAGATGTTACCAGGAAAGTTGAAGAAGGCAAGGCAGAGGAAGTTATCTATATGAACTTCAGCATGGCATATGACAAAGTTCCACAAGAGAGATCGGTCAAGAAGATAGTAAACTGGATTGGACATTAACTTTGTGGCAGAAGCCAGAGATTGGTAGTAGATGGTTGTCTCTCTGCCTGGAGGCCTGTGACTAGTGGAGTGCCTCAGGGGTCAGTGCTGGGTCCGTTGTTTGTCATCTACATCAATGATCTGGATGATAATGTGGCTAACTGGATCAGCAAATTTGTGGATGACACCAAGATTGGGAATTGTAATGGACACAGTGAGGAAGACTATCAGAGGTTGCAGTGGGATCTAGAAAAATTGAATGAAAAATGGCAGATGGAATTTAACACAAACGAGTGTGGGTTGTTGCACTTTGGGTGGACCAACCAGGATAGGTCTTACACAGTGAGCGGCAGGGCATTGAGGAGTGTGGTAGAACAAAGGGATCTGGGAATGCAGGTCCATAATTCTTTGGAAGTGGAGTTATGGGTAGATAGGGTTGTAAAGAAAGCTTTTGGCACATTGACCTTCATAGATCAAAGTGTTGATGCAGGTGTTGGGTATAAGGTTGAAGTTGGTGAGGCCTAATCTGGAGTAGTGTGTGCAGTTTTGGTCATCTACCTAAAGGAAAGATGTAAATAAAATTGAAAGAGTACAGAGAACGTTCATAGGGGTATTGCTAGGTTTGAAGATTGAATAGGTTAGAACTTTATTCCCTAGAACGTAGAAGATTGAAGGGAGATTTGATAGTGGTATACAGGTGTCCCCAGCTTTTCCAACGTTCGCTTTACAAAACCTCACTGTTATGAAAGTCCGACATTAGTTACCTGTTTTCGCTAACAGAAGGTGTTTTCACTGTTACGAAAAAAGGCAGCGCACGAAAAAAAAGGCAGCGTGCGATAAAAGGCAGCATATGAAAAAAAAAGCAGCGCACGCCCCGAGCAGCCGCTCTCCCCTGGATTCGGAACAGCATTTTCGCCGGCATTGCTTAAGCATGTGCCTGTGAGTAGCCGTTAGCAAGATGAGTTCTAAGGTTTCGGAAAAGCCTGAAAGAGCTCGTAAGGGTGTTACATTTAGCGTAAAACTAGACATAATTAAGCGTTTTGGTCGTGGTGAACGAAGTAAGGACAAAGTGAGTTTGGCTTGTGGAAGTTGACGAAGATGATGTTGAAGAGGTTTTGGCATCCCATGACCAAGAACTGATAGATGAAGAGCTGATGCAATTGGAAGAGGAAAGGATAACAATCGAAACCAAATGCAATAGCGAATAGACCAAAAGTGAAGTCGTCCAGGAACTGAACATGAAGCAACCACGTGAGATTTTCGCTGCAATGATTAAGTACGACTTTAATTTTGAAAGGGTACATCGGTTTAGGGCATATTTGCAAGATGGTTTGAGTGCTTACAAGGAACTGTATGATCTAAAAACGCGCGAGGCTAAGCAGTCAAGCATACTGTCGTTTTTCAAGCCTTCCACATCAGCCATGGCAGATGACGAACCTCGACCTTCGACATCGAGGCAGGCAGACATAGAAGATGACCTGCCTGCCCTGATCGACAACGAGATGACACCCCAGTGTCCCACCACCCCAACCCCCGGGCTGCGGACAGATACCGATCCGCAAAGAATGCAGCGGTAGCCGAGAGGCACTCAGCACATCTTTAAGAAAAAAGCCGAAACAAACAAGCTAATTAATTAGGTGCCGCCCGGCACATGTCAGGCCAGATCAGAGGCGATTGCCGTTTGCGTCACCTCTGATCTGGGCCGACAATTATGTGCCGGGCAGCACCTAATTAATTAGCTTGTTTGTTTCGGCTTTTTTTCTTAAAGATGTGCTGAGTGTGTCCCGGCTACCACAGTACCCCTGCATTCTTCACAGATCAGTATTGGTTCGTTGCCCGGAGGGTGGGGGCCACTGCACCATCCCACCCTCCGACGACTCAGCGTAGCACACCATCATCAGTGTGCTCGGCGCTGTCCCAATTCCAGTAAGTGATATTACACTTACATACATTATTTCTACTTTATATAGGCTGTGTATTTTTAGGTGTTATTTGGTATGATTTGGCAGCTTCATAGCTTAAAGGTTACTGGAGAGCGCTTGCGCCGTGTTTTTGCCAAGAGCGCTTGCGTGAGATTTTCGCTATGGAAAACAGTGAGGCAATGATTATGGAAAAGTATTTCTACTTTATATAGGTTGTGTATTCATCATATCATTCCTGCTTTTACTATATGTTACAGTTATTTTAGGTTTTATGTGTTAATTGGCATGATATGTTAGGTTATTTTTGGGTCTGCGAACACTCACAAATTTTTCCCATATAAATTAATGGTAATTGCTTCTTCGCTTTACGACATTCCGGCTTACTAACCGTTTCATAGGAACGCTCTACCTTCGGATGGCGGGGGAAACCTGTACAAAATTATGAGGGGTATACGTACATGGGTAAATACACACAGGCTTTTTCCAATGAGGTTGGGTGAGACTAGAACAGGTTATGGGTGAAAGGAGAAATGTTTGAGGGGAATATGAGGGGATACTTCACTCAGAGAGTGGCGAGAGCACAGAATGAGCTATCAGCAGAAATGGTGGATGCAACTTTGATTTCAATGTTTAAGAGATGTTTGGATAGGTACATGGATGAGAGGGGCATGGAGGATTATGGTCCGGATGCAGATCAATGGGACTAGACAGCTTAAATGGTTCGGTATGAACTAGATGGGACAAGGGCCTGCTTTTGTGCTGTAGTTTTCTATGGCTTTACACTCTGTTCATGGACTTTTTGTCCCACTCACAC
The DNA here is from genome assembly GCF_963921235.1 of Mobula hypostoma. Lineage (NCBI taxonomy): Eukaryota > Metazoa > Chordata > Chondrichthyes > Myliobatiformes > Myliobatidae > Mobula > Mobula hypostoma. Next base: position 865,359 of record NC_086114.1, on the reverse strand, counting down.
CTGGGAGGAAACTACATAGCATCCACACCAGGACAACCATCTTCAAAAACAGTTGCTTTCTCACAAGCAGTAAGGCTGATCAATACCTCCACCCACTAACCCCCCCCCCACCACAACAATTTCATCATTTCCTGTCAGTCACCTTATGTACAGACACTTCTATGCCTAGTGTCACTTTATGGACATACATCAATCTACGTATTTAAGCTATCTTATGCAATCATATTTATTGTGTTTTTTAAATATTATTATGTTCTTTACCTTTTTGGGTTTCTTTTTGTGCTGCATTGGAACTGAAGTAACAATTATTTTGTTTTCCTTTACATTTGTTTACTGGAAATGATATTACAGAATCTTGCAACTATACAGGTAATTGGTGAGGCCACATCTCAAGTACTGTGTGCAGTTCTGGTCTCCTTACTTGAGGAAGGATATACTGGCTTTGGAGGTGGTGCAGAGGAGGTTCACCAGGTTGATTTCAGAGATGAGGGGGTTAGACTATGAGCAGAGATTGAGTGGCTTGGGACTGTATTCGCTGGAATTCAGAAGGATGAGAGGAGATCTTATAGAAACATATAAAATTATGAAAGGGATAGATAAGGTAGAGGCAGGAAAGTTGTTTCCACTAGCAGGTGAGAATAAACTAGGGGATGTTGCCTCAAGATTCAGGGGAGTAAATTTAGGACGGAGATGAGGAGGAACTGCTTTTCCCAAAGAGTGGTGAACCTGTGGAATTTTCTGCTCAATGAGGTAGTGGAGGGTTAGGGTGGAGGGTACCTCAGTAAAAATATTTAAGACAAGGTTGGATAGATTTTTGCATAGCTGGGGAATTAAGGTTTATGGGGAAAAGGCAGGTAGGTGGAGATGAGTCCATGGTCAGATTAGTCATGACCTTATCGAATGGCAGAGCAGGCTTGATGGGCCAGATGGCCTACTCCTGCTCTATTTCTTATATTCTCATATAAATCTTAGAACCTGTACAGCAGTGGCTGATGGAGGTCAGGGGAAAATGTGGTTGCCCACGACAGAAAGTTTAGTATAGTATCAGGATAGGCAGGAGATCGGTAAAGGGAAAGGAGAGACTGCTCATTTAAAATGCATTTATTTCAGTGTAAAAGACAGAACATAGAACAGCATAGAAACAGATCCTACAGCCCATGATGTCAGAATCAGAATCAGAATCAGGTTTATTATCACTGGCACGTGTCGTGAAATTTGTTAACTTAGCAGCAGCAGTTCAATGCAATACATAATACAGAAGAAAAAATAAATAAGTAAATCAATTACAGGAGACATATATTGAATAGATTAAAAATCACGCAAAAAACAGAAATAATAAATATTAAAAAGATAGGTAGTGTTCAAGGGGTCAATGTCCATTTAGGAATCAGATGGCAGAGGGGAAGTATTGAACCGCTGAGTGTGTGCCTTCAGGCTTCTGTATCTCCTACCTGATGGTAACAGTGAGAAAAGGGCTTGCCCTGGGTGTTGGAGGTCCTTAATAATGGAAGCTGCCTTTCTGAGACACCACTCCTTGAAGATGTCCTGGGTACTTTGTAGGCTCGTACCCAAGATGGAGCCGACTAAACTTACAACCCTCTGCAGTTCTTTCAGTCCTATCCAGTAGCAACCCCCCCATATCAGACTATGATTCTGCCTATCAGAATGCTCTCCATGGTATATCTATAGAAGTTTTTGAGTGTATTTGTTGACATATCAAATCTCTTCTAATGAAGTATAGTCGCTGTCTTGCCTCCTTTATAACTATATCAACATGTTGAGGCCTGGTTAGATCCTCAGAGATCTTGACACCCAGGAACTTGAAATTGCTCACTGTCTCTACTTCTGATCCCTCTATGAGGATAGGTGTGTGTTCCTTCCTATTACCCTTCCTGAAGTCCACAATCAGCTCTTTGGTCTTACTGGGGTTGAGTGCCAGGTTGTCGCTGTGACACCACTCCACTAGTTGCCATATCTCGCTCTTCAAGATTCAAAAAACTTTGGCAACACACATCAAAGTTGCTGGTGAACGCAGCAGGCCAGGCAGCATCTCTAGGAAGAGGTACAGTCCACGTTTCAGGCCAAGACCCTTCGTCAGGACTAACTGAAGGAAGAGCTAGTAAGAGATTTGAAAGTGGGAGGGGGATGTGTATTGCTTGAATTTCCAGCATCTGCAGAATTCCTCGTGTTTGCGTTCAAAAAACTTTATTGTCATTCTAACCATACATCAGGTCTGCAGGGCAGAATGAGACAGTGTTTCCCGGGACCAGTGCAATCATAACATAACAAACACAACACTAAATAATAAACATAACAATAAATAGTAAAACACAACAGCCACATGTCAGTTAAAGTCAAGTTATAAGTGTCCAGTGCAAGTTAAAAGTGTCCAAAAGCAGAGTCAGGTGGAGCAGCTATTTAGCAGTCTGACTGCCTGTGGGAGGAAGCTGTTTAGTAGCCTTGTGGTTTTAGTTTTGATGCTCCTGTAACGTTTGCCTGATGGCAGAAGAACAAATAGTTCATGGAGAGGGTGTGAGGGGTCGTTAATGATGTACCGTGTCTTCTGGAGGCATCGACTCTGAAAGAGGTCTTGGACAGAAGGTAGGGAGACCCCAATAACCTTCTCTGCTCCCCTAACCACCCTCTGCAAGGCTTTTTTGTCAACAGCACTGCAGCTGGAGTACCAGGTTGTGATGCAAAAGGTCAGCACACTCTCAACCACGCCTCTATGGAATGTAGTTAAGATGTTAGTGGGGAGTGATGCTTGTTTAAGCTTCCTCAGAAAGTGCAATCTCTGCTGGGCCCATTTCACAATCCCAGTGGTGTTCCTGGACCAGGTGAGATTGGCCGAGATCTGCACCCCAAGGAACATAGAACATAGAATAGTACAGCACAGTACAGGCCCTTCGGCCCACAATGGTGTGCCGACCCTCAAACCCTGCCTCCCATATAAGCCCCCACCTTAGATTCCTCCATATACCTGTCTAGTAGTCTCTTAAACTTCACTAGTGTATCTGCCTCCACCACTGACTCAGGCAGTGCATTCCACGCACCAACCACTCTCTGAGTAAAAAACCTTCCTTTAATATCTCCCTTGAACTTGATGTTTTCCACTCTCTCCACTGTGGAGCCGCTGATGCTGAGGGGTGTGTGCTCAGGCTGAGACCGTTTGAAATCGACGATCATCTCCTTGATTTGGTGTCATTAAGCATCAAGTTGTTATCGCTGCACCAGCTTCTCGGCACCATTTGAGATTCTACCAACAATGGTTGTATCATCAGCAAATTTATAGATGGTATTTAAGCTATGCCTAGCCACACTGTCATGGGTATAGAGAGAGTAGAGCAGTGGGCTAAGCACACACCCCTGAGGTGGACCAGTGTTGATTCTCAGTGAGGAGGAGATGTTATCACTAATCTGCACAGTTTGTGGTCTTCCAGTTAGGAAGCCGAGAATCCAATTACAGAGGGAGGTACAGAGACCCAAATTCTGCAACTTCTCAATCAGGATTGTGGGAATGATGGTATTAGATGCTGAGCTATAGTCGATGAACAGCACCCTGACAGGTGTTTGTGTTGTCCAGGTGGTCTAAAGCCGTGTGAAGGGCCATTGAGACTGCGTCTGCCGATGACCTATTGTGGCGATAGGCAAATTGCAATGGGCCCAGGTCCTTACTAAGGCAGGAGTTCAGTCTAGTCATGGCCAACCTTTCAAAGCATTTCATCACTGTAGATGTAAAGGCTACTGGGCAATAGTCATTAAGGCAGCTCACATTATTCTTCTTAGGCACTTGTTGCCTTTTTGAAGCAAGTAGGAACTTCCGCCCATCGCAGCGAGAGCTTGAAAATGTCCCTGAATACTCCCGCCGGTTGTTGGCACAGGGTTTCAGAGCCATACCAGATACTCCATCAGACCTTCCTCCTTGCGAGGGTTCACCCTCTTTTAAAGACAGCCTAACTTCAGCCTCTGAGACAGAGATCACAGGGTCATCAGGTGCAGCAGGGATCTTCACAGCTGCAGTTATATTCTCCCTTTCAAAGTGGGCATAGAAGGCATTGAATTCATCTGGTAGTGAAGTATTGTTGCCATTCATGCTATTGGGTTTCGCTTTGCAGGAAGTAATGTCTTGCAAATCCTGCCAGAGTTGTCATATATCCAATGTCGCCTCCAACCTCGTTCGAAATTGTCTCTTCGCCCTTGAAAAAGCCCTCTGCAAATCATATTTGGTTTTCTGGTACAGGCCTAGATTGCCAAACTTGAATGCCACAGGTCTAGCTTTCAGCAAATGACGTACCTCCTGGTTCATTCACAGTTTTTAGTTTGGGAATTTACAGTAGATCTTTGTAGGCACACACTTATCCACACAGGTTTTAATGAAGTTGGTAACAACTGCAGCATACTCATTCAGGTTCGAAGATGAATCCCTGACTACAGTCCAGTCCACTGATTCAAAGTAGTCTGATAAATGCTCCTGTGCTTCCCTTGTCCAACCTTCTTGGCCCTCAGTACTGGTGCTGTAGTCTTGTGTCAAACTAATTGAGCTAGCTAATTACACTAATCCCTTTAGCCTGCACATGGTCCCTATCCCTCCATTCTCTGCACACTCATGTTCCTATATAAGAGCCAGTGAAATACCTTCATTGTATCTGCCTCCATCGCCACTCCTGTTGGTACATTCCAGGTACCTATCACTGTGTAAGAAAACATCTGTCCCTCTCACCTTCAATAAATACCCTCTAGTACTTAACATTTCTACCATGGGAAAAAATTACCAGTTGTCGGCTCTACTTCGGCCTCCCATAATTTTATAAATTTATGTCAGATCTCCCCTCAGCCTCCATCGCTCCACATTCCAAAGGCGTACGTGTTAGTAAGTAGTGTAATTGGTCACTTGGGTGAAGTGGGCTGAGCAGGCTCGTTGGGTTGGAAGGACCTGTACTATGCAGAATCTCTAAATAAATAAATAACGTTGAGTAAGAATGACAGGGTAATATTTATGTGTGATTTTAACATTGGCCTATAATGCAAAGGGCTAGGACAGGGTGGAATTTGTTACATGAGTCTAAGAAAGAGCCCTTGATAAGTATACACAGTGGATTCTGATTAATTGCGCCATCGGTTAATCGGAGCAGCTGCTTATTTTGGACAACTCTTTATATATATGAAATAAAAACAAAAACCAATCCAGAAAATAGCTGGGATTCCCTTCATTTATCTGGGACTCTATGCTACTTAATTGGGACAGGAGACTGTTGCCAAACAGTTTCTAACTGGAGTCAGTCACATGCACTTATGTGGCCGTTAGAAACTACATAGTGCCTGGAGCGATAAGTTTTTAAATAGTGATATTTGCGTTTTTGTCTTCAAAGAGCAACGGTTTTTATAGTCGTAGAGAAGTACAGCTCAGAAACAGGCTCTTTGGCTCATCTTGTCCATGCCAAAACCATTTAAATTGACTATTCCCATCGACCAGCACTGGTACCATAGCTCTCCATACCCCTATCCACGTATCTATCCAAACTTATCTTAAACGTTGAAATTGAGCTTGCGTAGACCACTTGTGAGTGAAGAAGTTTTACCTCTTCTTCCCCTTAAACTTTTCACCTATCACGCTTAACCAATGATCTCTTGTAGTCCCATCCAACCTCAGTGGAAAAAGCCTGCTTGCATTTACCGTATCTATACCCCTTATAATTTTGTATCCCTCTTTCAAATCTCCTCTCAGTCTTCAATGTTCTGAAGAATACAGTCCTAACGTATACAATCTTTCCTCTGGACCCGGCAACAACCTTATAAATTTTCTCTGTACTCTTTCATTATGAACAGATGGACTGAGTATATTCAGGAATTGTTTGAAGACGATTGAAGTGAAAAACCAAAAAATAAGAACATTGAAGGTCCAAGTATTTTAAAATCTGAAGTTCGTAATGCAATAAATAAGATGAAGAAAGGAAAGGCAGCAGGTTCTGATGAATTAGTGATAGAACAAATTATCACCCTTGAAGATTATGGAATTGAAAAACTTACTGATTTAATCAATGACATTTATGAGACTGGAATAATACCAGAAGAGATGAAAAAATCAATATTTATCACTCTTCCTAAGAAACCTGAAGCAATAGAATGTGAATCACACGGGACCATAAGTTTAATGAGTCATATCACCAAGATACTCCTAAGAATTTTGATGATAAGAGCTAAAAGTAAGATATAAGCTGAAATAGGTAAGGAACAATGTGGTTTTGTGAAAGACAAAGGTACAAGAAATACATAGAAACATAGAAAATAGGTGCAGGAGTAGGCCATTCGGCCCTTCGAGCCTGCACCGCCATTTATTATGATCATGGCTGATCATCCAACTCAGAACCCTGCACCAGCCTTCCCTCCATACCCCCTGATCCCCCTAGCCACAAGGGCCATATCTAACTCCCTCTTAAATATAGCCAATGAACTGGCCTCAACTGTTTCCTGTGGCAGAGAATTCCACAGATTCACCACTCTCTGTGTGAAGAAGTTTTTCCTAATCTCAGTCCTAAAAGGCTTCACCTTTATCCTCAAACCGTGACCCCTCGTTCTGGACTTCCCCAACATCGGGAACAATCTTCCTGCATCTAGCCTGTCCAATCCCTTTAGGATTTTATACGTTTCAATCAGATCCCCCCTCAATCTTCTAAATTCCAACGAGTACAAGCCTAGTTCATCCAGTCTTTCTTCATATGAAAGTCCTGCCATCCCAGGAATCAATCTGGTGAACCTTCTTTCTATTCCCTCTATGGCAAGGATGTCTTTCCTCAGATTAGGGGACCAAAACTGCACACAATACTCCAGGTGTGGTCTCACCAAGGCCTTGTACAACTGCAGTAGTACCTCCCTGCTCCTGTACTCGAATCCTCTTGCTATAAATGCCAGAATACCATTTGCCTTTTTCACCGCCTGCTGTACCTGCATGCCCACTTTCAATGACTGGTGTATAATGACACCCAGGTCTCGTTGCACCTCCCCTTTTCCTAATCGGCCACCATTCAGATAATAATCTGTTTTCCTATTTTTGCCACCAAAGTGGATAACTTCACATTTATCCACATTAAATTGCATCTGCCATGAATTTGCCCACTCACCCAACCTATCCAAGTCACCCTGCATCCTCTTAGCATCCTCCTCACAGCTAACACTGCTGCCCAGCTTCATGTCATCCGCAAACTTGGAGATGCTGCATTTAATTCCCTCATCCAAGTCATTAATATATATTGTAAACAACTGGGGTCCCAGCACTGAGCCTTGCGGTACCCCACTAGTCACTGCCTGCCATTCTGAAAAAGTCCCGTTTATTCCCACTCTTTGCTTCCTGTCTGCTAACCAATTCTCTATCCACCTTACCCCCAATACCATGTGCTTTAAGTTTGCACACTAATCTCCTGTGTGGGACCTTGTCAAAAGCCTTTTGAAAATCCAAATATACCACATCCACTGGTTCTCCCCTATCCACTCTACTAGTTACATCCTCAAAAAATTCTATGAGATTCGTCAGACATGATTTCCCTTTCACAAATCCATGCTGACTTTGTCCGATGATTTCACCGCTTTCCAAATGTGCTGTTATCACATCTTTGATAACTGATTCCAGCAGTTTCCCCACCACCGACGTTAGGCTAACTGGTCTATAATTCCCTGGTTTCTCTCTCCCTCCTTTTTTAAAAAGTGGGGTTACATTAGCCACCCTCCAATCCTCAGGAACTAGTCCAGAATCTAACGAGTTTTGAAAAATTATCACTAATGCATCCACTATTTCTTGGGCTACTTCCTTAAGCACTCTGGGATGCAGACCATCTGGCCCTGGGGATTTATCTGCCTTTAATCCCTTCAATTTACCTAACACCACTTCCCTACTAACATGTATTTCGCTCAGTTCCTCCATCTCACTGGACCCTCTGTCCCCTACTATTTCTGGAAGATTATTTATGTCCTCCTTAGTGAAGACAGAACCAAAGTAATTATTCAATTGGTCTGCCATGTCCTTGCTCCCCATAATCAATTCACCTGTTTCTGTCTGTAGGGGACCTACATTTGTCTTTACCATTCTTTTCCTTTTTACATATCTATAAAAGCTTTTACAGTCAGTTTTTATGTTCCCTGCCAGTTTTCTCTCATAATCTTTTTTCCCCTTCCTAATTAAGTCCTTCATCCTCCTCTGCTGAACTCTGAATTTCTCCCAGTCCTCAGGTGAGCCACTTTTTCTGGCTAATTTGTATGCTTCTTCTTTGGAATTGATACTATCCCTAATTTCTCTTGTCAGCCACGGGTGCACTACCTTCCTTGATTTATTCTTTTGCCAAACTGGGATGAACAATTGTTGTAGTTCATCCATGCAACCTTTAAATGCTTGCCATTGCATATTCACCGTCAATCCTGTAAGTGTCATTTGCCAGTCTATCTTAGCTAATTCACGTCTCATACCTTCAAAGTTACCCCACTTTAAGTTCAGAACCTTTGTTTCTGAATTAACTATGTCACTCTCCATCTTAATGAAGAATTCCACCATATTGTGGTCACTCTTACCCAAGGGGCCTCTCACGACAAGATTGCTAATTAACCCTTCCTCATTGCTCAATACCCAGTCTAGAATAGCCTGCTCTCTAGTTGGTTCCCCGACATGTTGGTTCAAAAAACCATCCCGCATACATTCCAAGAAATCCTCTTCCTCAGCACCTTTAACCAATTCGGTTCACCCAATCTACATGTAGATTGAAGTCACCCATTATAACTGCTGTTCCTTTATTGCACACATTTCTAATTTCCTGTTTAATACCATCCCCGACCTCACTACTACTGTTAGGTGGCCTGTACACAACTCCCACCAGCGTTTTCTGCCCCTTAGTGTTATGCAGCTCTACCCATATCGATTCCACATCTTCCCGGCTAATGTCCTTCCTTTCTATTGCGTTAATCTCCTCTTTAACCAGCAACGCCACCCCACCTCCTTTTCTTTCATGTCTATCCCTCCTGAATATTGAATATCCTTGAATGTTGAGCTCCCATCCTTGGTCACCCCGGAGCCATGTCTCCGTGATCCCAACTATATCATAATCATTAATAACAATCTGCACTTTCAATTCATCCACCTTGTTACGAATGCTCCTTGCAATGACACACAAAGCCTTCAGGCGCTCTTTTACAACTCTCTTAGCCCTTAAACAATTATGTTGAAAAGTGGCCCTTTTTGATGCTTGCCCTGGATTTGTCAGCCTGCCACTTTTACTTTTCTCCTTACTACTTTTTACTTCTACCCTCACTTTACACCCCTCTGTCTCTCTGCACTGGTTCCCATCCCCCTGTTGTGAACTAACCTCCTCTCGCCTAGCCTCTTTAATTTGATTCCCACCCCCCAACCATTCTAGTTTAAAGTCACCTCAGTAGCCCTCGCTAATCTCCCTGCCAGGATATTGGTTCCCCTAGGATTCAAGTGTAACCCGTCCTTTTTGTACAGGTTACGCCTGTGCCAAAAGAGGTCCCAATGATCCAAAAACTTGAATCCCTGCCTCCTGCTCCAATCCCTCAGCCACGCATTTATCCTCCACCTCATCGCATTCCTACTCTCACTGTCACGTGGCACAGGCAGTAATCCCGAGATTACTACCTTTGCGGTCCTTTTTCTCAATTCCCTTCCTAGCTCCCTATATTCTCCTTTCAGGACCTCTTCCCTTTTCCTACCTATGTCATTGGTACCTATATGTACCACGACCTCTGGCTCCTCACCCCCCCACTTCAGGATATCTTGGACACGATCAGAGATATCCCGGACCCTGGCACCAGGGAGGCAAACTACTATCCGGGTCTCTGGACTGCGTCCACAGAATCGCCTTTCTGACCCCCTTACTATCGAGTTCCCCTATCACAACTGCCCTCCTCTTCCTTTCCCTACCCTTCTGAGCTACAGGGCCGGACTCTGTGCCGGAGGCACGGCCACCGTCGCTTCCCCAGGGTAAGCTGTCCCCCCCAACAGTACTCAAACAGGAGTACCTATTGTTAAGGGGCACAGCCACCGGGGTACTCTCTATTACCTGACTCTTCCCCTTCCCCCTCCTAACCGTGACCCACTGGTCTGCCTCCCGTGGCCCCGGTGTGACCACCTGCCTATAACTCCTCTCTATCAACTCCTCACTCTCCCTGACCAGACGAAGGTCCTCGAGCTGCAGCTCCAGTTCCGTAATGCGGTCCCTTAGGAGCTGCATCTCGATGCACTTGGCGCAGATGTGGACGTCCGGGAGGCTTGGAGACTCCAGGGCCTCCCACATCCGACACCGAGAACAACAAACTGCCCTCACACTCATACTGCCCCTCTCCTCAAATAACAACAGAAAATGAATGCCAAACCTTCCTCGTCTCGCCTGTTTCCGCCTAAGCCCGTTGAGCCGAAGCCCTTAAGCCTTCACTCTGCTCCCGGCTCACTCCGCCACCAGCAAACTCCGCTGCCCGCTGTATGAGGCTCTGTTCCTTTTAAATCTTCTGCGCTTCACTACCCGACATCACACGCCTGAGCAGTCCCGCCTCTCTGAACGCCGATGGAGGAAAAAAAAACTGAAAATTTCAAAAATGTCTTCCTCCGCACTCCCGCTCCGACTCTCAGACTTCCTTCTTCGAATCCAATACGATATTGATGTTAACGATACTATCAGAACGAGCTATTCAAGTGCAAAAGGATTTGTTTGTTTGTTTTATCGACTATATAAAAGCATTTGATAAAGTGAAGCACAATAAGTTATTTGAAATATTACAGGAAATTCTGTAACTAGGTTCGAAAGACCTCTGCCTCATCAGAAATCTGTACTGGGGACAAACTGCTGCTGTAAGAATAGATGGAGTAGTGAGTCAGTTTACGAAAATCAAGAGAGGCATTAGACAAGGGTGTGTTTTCTCCCCCGATTTGTTTAATGTGTACAGTGAAACAATATTACAAAAAATAAGAGACATCTTGGGAATCAAAGTTGGCGGTGAAAACATTAATACTTTCAGGTATTGTGTTAATTGCAAGTACGGTGGAAGAACTACAAAACTTAATTGATATAATTGTTGAGGAAAGTGCAAAAATGGGTCTATCTATCAATTGCAAAAAGACAGAATGTATGGTGATATCCAAAAAGAAGGATAATCCTCTCTGCAGGCTGAGAATAAACGGGGAGGACATAAAACAAGTACAGAACTTTTGCTACTTAGGAAGCTGGGTGAGATCAGATGGCAGGTGCGACATGGACATCAAAAGAAGAATAGGGATGGCAAAAGACACCTTTATGAGAATGAAGAGTATACTGACCAACACTAAACTAGGCATGACAACCCGCCTCAGAGTACTGAAATGTTACGTTTATCCAGTTATGTTATATGGCTCAGAATGTTGGACAATATCTAGTAACATGAGGAAATGAATTGAAGCAGCGGAGATGTGGTTTTTGAGGAGGATGCAAAGAATATCATGGACGAAACAAATCTCTATCGAGGATGTCATGAACAGAGCAAGCATAAAAAGAGAAAAAATGTATGAGATCATGAAAAGGCAACATAACTTCATTGGACATGTAATTAGGAAATAGGAGTTAGAATGCACAATAATTATGGGAAAGATTGAAGGGAAGAAAGCAAGAGGAAGACAAAGACAAATGATGATGGAGACAACAGCCAGAGAACTGGAAATGAATACCAATGAATTGATCCACTTGACCCAAAACAGGAGTGTGTGGTTCATGGCAGTCAAAGTTCAAACTGGGCAAGGCACCTGATGATGATGATGACTCTTTCAACATGGTTTACATCTTTCCTGTAGGTAGATGACCAAAACTGCACACAGTACTCTAAAATAGGCCTCACCAACATCTAATACAACTTCAACATAACATCCCACCTCCTGTATGCAATACAGGTCGACCTTCACTAATCTGGCACCATTGGGACCTGAGGAGTGCTGGATTAGTGAAAATGCCGAATTACAGAAGGATCACATTAAGCAATAGCTAACCTTCACTAATCCGGCACCATTGGAACCTGAGGTGTGCCGGATTATCGAAGGAACTGGATTACAAGTAGTCAGATTCATGAAGGTCAGCCTGTAATTTGATATATGAAGGAAGACCAATGTGCCAAAAGCTTTCTTTATGATCCTAACTACCTGTGACACCACTTTGAATGGACTTTTATTCCCAGATCCCTGTGTTCTACCACACTCCTCAGTTACTGTGTAAGACATACCCCGGTTGGTCCTACTGAATTGCAACACCTCACACTTGTCTGCATTAAATTCCATCTGCCATTTTACAGCCCATTTTTCCAGCTGATGCAGATTCCTCTGCAAGCCATGATAGTCTTCCTCACTGTCCATTACACCACCAATCTTGGCGTCACCCGCAAATATCCTGATCCAGTTAACCACGTTATCATCCAGATCATTGATATAGATGACAAACAACAAAGGATCCAGCACTGATCCCTGTGGCACATCACTAGTCCCAGGCCTCCAGTTAGAGAGGCAACAGCCTACTACCACTCTCTGGCTCCTCCCACAAAGTCAATGTCTAATGAAATTTGCTACCTCACCCTGAATGCCGAGCAACTGAACCTTCTTGGCCAGCCTCTGACGTGGGACCTTATCAAATGCCTTACTAAGGTCTACGTAGACAACATCCACTACCTTACCTTCATTCACCTTCCTGGTAACATCCTTGAAAAACTCTGTAAGATTAGTTAGATATGACCTACCATGCATGAAGCCATGTTGACTATAACTTAATCAGTCCATGTATATCCAAGTAGACCCCGCATAGCGCTTAATGAATGAACCTGTACATCAGTACAGCAGCAACACGTTGCAGCAGCAGAGGAGGCAACCGGGACCAGGCTGTGGATCCTCCTTTAACTTTGGTTTCTTTTTCAACTAAGCGTTGAGATTTGGTTGCCTTTTCTTAAGTTTCCTCTCATAAAGCAGTTTTCGGTAGCAGGAAATCATGTCACGAATACTTTTCTTTGCTCCCAGTCAGGATCATTATCGATGAACTGGTCCATGATTTGTGCGATTGTGGTGGTGCCAGTGCTCAGGAATTTTGTGGTGAGGTTTCTTGCTGGTGTTTCCTCTTCTCCACCCGTGTCCTCAGATTCACCCAGGATGTGTTCCTCTGCCATTCTCAAAGCTTTTTGTTATTAAAGCTCTCACTATGAGAATATACAACATCGCCATCATTAACATCCTCACGCCATATCACTTGCTGTTTCACATCCATGCTAATGCTTTTCCTAGAGGTACTACCCTCACTGAAAGTTGCAGGCCATTTCTCAGATATTACAGGTGGAAGAAAAAGGAATAAACTGATGAGGAAGCAAGGATGTTGACACACACGGGAAGGCAGAGAGTGAACTAATACGTGATAGGCTGTGAGTGGCTTAGAGCGTATGTCAAGCACTTTCTTTGGCTGATTGAATGTTTACTGTAATGGAGGCCGCTCCAGAAGTTGAAGTGTTGTTTAGAATGAATTTTTGCTGTTCAAAAATTTCCAATAAAGAATTGAATGACCGTGTCGTAATGAATCAGCGCTATGTAGAGTAGCGTTATGCCGGGCCTGAGTGCACTTACATATCTGGTCCCTTAGAATACCTTCCAATAACTTTTCCACAACTGATATCAGATATTCCAGCCTATAATTTCCTGGTTTATGTTTAGAGTCTTCTTTTAAACAGTGGGACAACATTGGCTATCCGCCATTTCTCTGGTATCTCCCCTGTCACAAAGGATGATTTAAATATCTCTGCTAGGGCCCCGGCAATTTCTGCACTTGCCTCCTGCAGGGTGTGAGGAAATACCTTGTCAGGCCCTGGGGATTTATCCACCTCCTCCTCTGTAATCTGTACTGTAGTGGTCGCCAACCCGTCGATCGCAATCGACCGGTCGATCTTTGAGACTTCCCCAGTAGATCCCGAAAAAAAATCAAAAATAAACACACAAATACTGTTGTAATGTGAGCATTATAAAAATAAGTAATACTAATTAGGATAATGGTAATATAGCAATACTTTCGCTACTGAAAGCTGTTTGTAAAGAGAGATTGTTTCCGGGTTGCGGGGCTTTAGTTCCGTTCTTTCTGCCCAGTGCGCATGTGTGTAGTTCCCGTCATGCACCACGTTTTCAGCGTAGCCTGTGCTGCATCAAAGTGACCAATTAGATTAGATAATGTACAAACTGTTGCTAACATCAATATACAGCACTCGCTCGTGATATCCTGATAGCATGTTGGAGGCTCCACAAAAGAAGGTGAAAACGTATATATTCCATCCAGAATGGGAAGAGGAATTTCTATTTACCTTGGTGAAAGACAAGTGTGTATGTATGTTGTGCCACCAAACACAAGCACTGACTAAAAGAGGGAATCTGGAGCGGCACCACAACACCAACCACCAGAAATTTAAAGATACCTACCCCCCAAAGAGTGCAATTCGTGCCGGGAAAGTTGAGGAGCTGAAATCTGGGTTGAAGGCCCAGCAATCGTTTTTCACAAAACATGCTGCTCAAAATAAGGATGCTATTGAAGCATCATTTTGTGTAAGTCACCTTTTGGCTAAACACAAGAAGCCTTTTACAGATGGTGATTTATTCAAGGAAGCAATGGCCATTACCGCAGAGACTGTTTTTAATGACTTTAAAAACAAAAGCGACATCACAACCGTAATACATAATATACTGCTTGGCCCTGCAACAGTGACAAGGAGGGTAGAGTCACTTTCAGAGTTTGTGGATCAACTTGTCACTCTGTGAATATTTTTCACTACAGTTCGATGAATCCCTGGATGTAATGCAAACAGCTCAGCTTGTTGTATTTGTCAGAATGGCTTTCCAGGATTTTACAACAAAGGAGGACTTCCTCACTCTTTTGCAATTAAAGGAGAGAACAAGAGGTGAGGATATCTACAATGAGTTTAAAAAATGTCTGTGAAAATGACATCCCCATTCATAAACTGGTGGCAATTACTACTGATGGGGCCCCAGCAATGCGCAGTGTGCGCGTTGGTTTTATAGCACTAAAAGTCAGTACCTACTTCGGGTCAACTTATCTAAGTGAAATTGCATTTTCACAGATGAAAATTATTAAACCTAAGTACAGGAGCTGTCTTACTGACAGACACCTCACAGACTGTCTCAGACTGGCTGTCTGTAGTTATCAGCCAAATTTCAGGGAACTAGCAGAAAGTATTCAGCCCTAGTCATCACACTGAATGCAACAGTCAATTTTTATTCATTTATTTTTTGTGCTGAAATAAAATTAAATAATGTAACTTAGAATTAAAGGTGTGAAGTATTGTAATATTCCTAAAGAAAGACAGCTATGGCCTGTTTGATATGCTAGTTAGTGTTTTCTTGTTTGAATTAATTTGAAAGTTTGACAAAAGTATTTTGTGTAATTCAAATACAATTAGCTCAAATAAAAGACCTCAAATTGGAAGTACAATCTGAGCTGTTTTTTCTCTAAACGATTTAGTAGGTAGATCTTCCCTTTCACTAAGGTCGAGGTAGGGGATCTTGGGCTTAAAAAGGTTGGTGACCACTACTGTACAATGTCCATGAAATTGATGCTGCTTTGCCTCACTCCTACAGACTCCATATCTATCTCCTGAGTAAATCAGATGCAAAGAATTCATTTAAGATCTCCCCCAGCTGTTTTGGCTCCACACATGGATTACCATTCTGGCATTCAAGAGGACCAATTTTGTCCCTTGCAATCCTTTTGCTCTTAACATATCTGTAGAATCCCTTAGGATTCTTCTTCATCTTTTCTGCTAGAGCAACTTCATGCTTTCTTTAAGGCTTCCTGATTTATTTCTTATACTCCATAGGCACCTCATGTGTTCCTGCTTTTGTCTCTTCCATTATCCAGGGCTTCAATATCTCTTGAAAACCAAGGTTCCCTACACTTATTATCTTTACCTTTTATTCTGACAGGCGCACACAAGGTTTGTACTCTCAAAATTTCATTTTTGAAGGTCTCCTACTTACCAAGTAGACCTTTGCCAGAAAACAGCCTTTCCCAATCCACACTTGCTAGATCATTTCTGATACCATCAAAATTGGTCCTTCTCCAATTTAGACTGTCAACCTGCGAACCAGACCTATCTTTTTCCATATTTACTTTGAAACTAACAGCATTGTGGTCACTGGATGCAAAGTGTTCCCCTGCACAAACCTCTGTCATCTGCTCCGTCTCATTCACTGATAGTTGGTGAGAAATAAGCAATAAGACAATTTTGAACTGTTTCCCTCATTGCAGTTTTAAGCATTCAGGCTTGCAGTTGCCAGAAATGGCTAGGAGTGAAAACATAACAATTTTACTTCAACAATTTAGGAACTATGAAGAATTTGAAGGTACCAACAATCATCTTAAATGTCACAATGAAAATGAAGCTTTTGAGGATACAAATCATCTAAATAATTTTATGAAGGAAGTCCATTATCCAGGTGTTTGTTCTGATTTTGTTCATTTACTGTAAATCAAAAGAACACAGCAGTGTACACGGGATGAATTCCTCTATCAATAACTATTAGAAATAAATACAGTTTTACAATATTGTAGTAGTATTGGTAGAGTTCTAATTTGTTCTGTATTTCATTTAAATGCATAATTTGTTACTCAGTTAAATGGTAGGTTGTCTTTTTGATACCTTACTAACTATTTCCATGAAACTTTGGCTGATTGGGGTAGCCACTTAATTGGGCCAAAATGTACTGGTCCAGATTTATCCTAATTAACTGGAATGCACTGTATAGGTACATGGTTTGGAAAGGTTTAGAAGGTTATGGGCCAAATATGGGCATATGGAACTAGCGTGGATAGAGCATCTGGGACAGCATGGACCAGTTGGATCAATGTTTCCCTGTATCTTATTTTTAAGTCAGTAATATTCATTAAGCAAGGGAAGATTCGATCAAAAACAAGAGAAAATCTGCAGATGCTGGAAATTCAAGCAATGCACACAAAATGCTGGAGGAACTCAGCAGGCCAGGCAGCATCTATGGAAAAGAGTACAGTTGATGTTTTGTGCCAAGACCCTTTATCAGGATTAGAGAAAAAAAGAGACGAGGTAGGCCTTTTTACTCTAACGCCTCATCTTTTTTCTCCAATCCTGATGAAGGGTCCTGGCCTGAAATGCAACTGTACTCTTTTCCATAGATGCTCCCTAGCCTGCTGAGTTCCTCCAGTATTTTGTGAAGACTGGATCAATGGAGAACAGAGATAATTTCACACAAAACCAAACCATAATATTGGGTATTTTTTTTCCTCAGAAATTTTCTCCTATGCAGATTGTTTTCTGAGTTCTGTTGAGTTTACATTTATATTTCAAATCACAATTTGATAAATATATAAACTTCATGTTTGCTTACTGCACCAGTTCTCCAAGTGCCTCTCCATCACCACAATGGTGATGTGAGTTGATCTCACTGTCACTCATTCTATTGTCTGGCACTTTCCAAATCCTGTTAATATGAAAATTACATAAAAGTCTGTAATACTTCAAATGTTGCCTTGAGGAAGCCCAGAAGGCAGGAATGTGCTGACCCATGAAAAGCTGTACCGCTGTTGGCTGCAGAGAAAGACAATCCAAGTCAATCTGATCGATAAAACAGCACATTTGGAAAGCGGTGAAATGATCGGACAAAGTCAGCATGGATTTGTGAAAGGAAAATCATGTCTGACGAATCTCATAGAATTTTTTGAGGATGTAACTAGTAGAGTGGATAGGGGAGAACCAGTGGATGTGGTATATTTGGATTTTCAAAAGGCTTTTGACAAGGTCCCACATAGGAGATTAGTGTGCAAACTTAAAGCACACGGTATTGGGGGTAAGGTATTGGTGTGGGTGGAGAATTGGTTAGCAGACAGGAAGCAAAGAGTGGGAATAAACGGGACCTTTTCAGAATGGCAGGCGGTGACTAGTGGGGTACCGCAAGGCTCAGTGCTGGGACCACAGTTGTTTACAATATATATTAATGACTTGGATGAGGGAATTAAATGCAGCATCTCCAAGTTTGCGGATGACACGAAGCTGGGTGGCAGTGTTAGCAGTGAGGAGGATGCTAAGAGGATGCAGGGTGACTTGGATAGGTTGGGTGAGTGGGCAAACTCATGGCAGATGCAATTTAATGTGGATAAATGTGAAGTTATCCACTTTGGTGGCAAAAATAGGAAAACAGATTATTATCTGAATGGTGGCCGATTAGGAAAAGGGGAGGTGCAACGAGACCTGGGTGTCATTATACACCAGTCATTGATAGTGGGCATGCAGGTACAGCAGGCGGTGAAAAAGGCGAACGGTATGCTGGCATTTATAGCGAGAGGATTCGAGTACAGGAGCAGGGAGGTACTACTGCAGTTGTACAAGGCCTTGGTGAGACCACACCTGGAGTATTGTGTGCAGTTTTGGTCCCCTAATCTGAGGAAAGACATCTTTGCCATAGAGGGAGTACAAAGAAGGTTCACCAGATTGATTCCTGGGATGGCAGGTCTTTCATATGAAGAAAGACTGGATGAACTGGGCTTGTACTCGTTGGAATTTAGAAGATTGAGGGGGGATCTGATTGAAACGTATAAGATCCTAAAGGGATTGGACAGGCTAGATGCGGGAAGATTGTTCCCGATGTTGGGGAGGTCTAGAACGAGGGGTCACGGTTTGAGGATAGAGGGGAAGCCTTTTAGGACCGAGGTTAGGAAAAACTTCTTCACACAGAGAGTGGTGAATCTGTGGAATTCTCTGCCACAGCAAACTGTTGAGGCCAGTTCATTAGCTATGTTTAAAAGGAAGTTAGATATGGCCCTTGTGGCTACAGGGGTCAGGGGGTATGGAGGGAAGGCTGGGTTCTGAGTTGGATGATCAGCCATGATCATAATAAATGGCGGTGCAGGCTCGAAGGGCCGAATGGCCTACTCCTGCACCTATTTTCTATGTTTCTATGTTTCTATGTTGTTCATTGTTCCCATTTGAAGTTTGGAGATGAGTCTAACTGAGCTCTCTACAAATGTCTCCTCTTCTTGAATTCTTTGACAAACACAGTGAAAACCATGATGATGATGTTTAACCATGTTCTATATAAATTTATCATTTTCTCTTTATTTTGGTTATGACTTTTTTGAGATACAGCGTGGAACAGGCCCTTCTGGCCATGCTGCCTAGCAACCCCCGATTTAAACCTAGCCCAACCAGGGGACAATTTACAATGACCAATTAACCTACCAACCAGTATGTTTTTAGACTGTGAGAGGAAACCAGAGGACCCGGAGGAAACCAAAATAAATGAATTAGCACAGATAAGATTTACACTGTTTATTAATGGTCCCCAATGTAATAAATCACTTAATAGTTTATATATTCAAGAGAGTCCTATGTATAGTTAATTTGTAAATTAATCTTGTGTTTTTCACGAAGTTATATTCTTAACTTATAATTTACTTAATAACAGGGATATTTACCTCCAACATCGGCTTCATTTGTATTGACAATGTCATCTTGTTTAATATCCAGGACAGGATAAGCAGTCACATTATTCTTCTATAATCTATTCTTGCGGATTCTTTTTTGCCTCATCGTTTCCTGTCACTAGTTGTAACAATTTACATATCCCCAGTTTTCTTACACCCTGATTCTTTCAGTTTCTTCCTTTTCAGTGTAGGTGCATTCCTTTTACAAACCCATTGACTCTCACAGCAGCCTTGACTGTATCTCTTCCCAACCTACCAGTTGTGAAAACGCTATTCCTTTCTCACAGTTCCTCTGTATCCATCACACCTGTTCTCAGGATGTGACTTTCCATTCTGGAATATCTGAGAAGTCCTATTTTTTATTCAAAAAACAGCATTTCACTTCCACCACCATCAATACGGCCCCTCATCTGTAACTCTGCTTTTCCCGCACATCTGCCCTTACCCCATCTTTCCGCTGTTGTTATAGGGATATTCTCCTTGCCCCTACCTACCACCCCAAGAGTCTCCGTATCCAGCACATCATTCTCCATAACTCCTGCCATCTCCAACAGGATCCTATCATAAAGCACATCTCCTCCCCACACCACTACCCCACCCCGCTTTCCACAAGGATCGCTCTCTAGGTGACTCCCTTGTCCACTCGTCCCTGCTCACTCATCTCCCTCCTGACACATTTCTGTCACCATGACAAGTGCTACATTTGTCCCTACATCTCCTCCCTCACTGCTAAATTTGTTGAAGTCACCTATTGTATTCAATGCTCCCAGTGTGGCCTCCTCTACATCAGCAAACCCCGACGAAGATTGGGAGACCGTTTTGATGAGGACTTTCAAGTGTCCAGCACAAGACAGGATCTCCATGTGGGCGCTCATTCCAATTCAATTTCCTATTACCTTTCTGACATGGCCTTCTCTACTGCTGATGAGGCCAACTGCAGACTGAAGGAGCAACACCTCCTGTTCTGTCTGAGTAACCTCCAACCTGATAGCACGAACATTAATTTCTCCAACT
Source organism: Mobula hypostoma (assembly GCF_963921235.1). Taxonomy (NCBI): domain Eukaryota; kingdom Metazoa; phylum Chordata; class Chondrichthyes; order Myliobatiformes; family Myliobatidae; genus Mobula; species Mobula hypostoma. The sequence continues at coordinate 844,846 of NC_086114.1, read as the reverse complement.
TCTAGTAACCACTTCCTATTTTTCCTCTCCCCTTTTCTCTTTTCCCATTCCCCATTTTGGCTAACCTCTCACCCCTTTCCCTCGCCATCATGACTTGCCATCACCTCTCTCTGGTCCCCCTTCTCCTTCCCTTTCTCCCATGGTCCACTCTCCTCTCCTATCAGGTTCCTTCTTCTCTAGCTCTTTACCTCTTCCACTTACCCCTCTCAACTTTATACTACATCCTCCTTCCCCCACTCACTCATATTCCCCCCTCACCTGAACTCACCTGCCAGCTTGTACTCCTTCCCCTCCCCTACCATTTTACTCTGGCTTTTGTCCCCTTACTTTCTAGTCCTGATGAAAGGTGTCGGCACAAAATATCAACTGTTTATTCTGCTCCATGGATGTTGTCTGACCTACTGGGTTCCTCCAGCATTTTATTTGCATTGCTCAAGATTTGTAGCATCTGCATAATCTCTTCCTCACCACCTCCAATAAAAAGACTGATTTTATACTTTACAACCATTCATCCCTCTAATCAGAAAATCTGTTTATACCAGAGCTGTATCAAATATTGTCAGTGATTCCCCTTAATCTAATGTCATTTGCAATTCCTAAATACAAATACAAATCTTACCCCCGAGGGGCAGAGCAAAGTGATGATGGTGCTAAACGGCAACTCCTTTGCTGCATCTTCAGAAACAGCATTTCTATCTTTGATATCTCTTTTTTCCCTTTTCTTTTGAAGACCCTAATTTGGAGTTACACTCTGACTTCGGCTCCTTGTGGGAATGGGACCCACTCTCAGGGCCTCACGACCGGGCACTTTTTGATATCCCAAGCACACGGCCTGGAAGACTAGCACGCCTTCAGGGTGCCGGATTTTTGTGGCTGATTCAAGATCAGTGCCCCCGACTGAGGTGTTATGGGAGAACACAGAACATCGGGAGCAGCAGGTTAGCTGCCGTGGGCTGTGTGTCCAGAGACCTAAGCCCTTTTGGGGATGACCCTCTGGGAGCAGAGTTTGGAAAAAGTGATGCAACAGACTTTTAACATCATAAATCAGCGAGTTGTTTGTTATGTCTCCCCTCTCGCTGTATAACGGGGACATCTTTTTCCCTTATTAGGGAGGGAGAGAGTCTGTGGTATGTGGAATTACCAAGAATTTACTTAATAACAGAGATATTTACCTCCAACAAAGGCATCACCAGCTCCATTTGTATCGACAATGTCATCTTGTTTAATATCCAAGACAGGATAAGCAGTCACATTATCAGCTGTGGGGAAAGCAAATCATGCATACATGTGAATTTCTGCCAAGTATTACGGTGTAAAATAGTAATAATAACAAAGACTGATTTTAAAAAGCTAATACTGCTCTGATACACAAAATAGTGCAAGATGGCTTAAATTAATATGTTTACCTTTACTTAACTCTTTTATAGGCGGAACAGTCCTGCCTTTGTACAATGATACAAAACACAGAAAATTCAGTAAGTAACTTGTTGGTTTTGCAATATAATTCCAGAAGAGAAATTTGATTCTGAACTGAGAAGGTATGACTATACACCTCTAATGCATTACAAATGCCATAAGGACTATTTAATTGGAGGGAAAATGGTATTACAGTACAGTGCAAAGGTCTTAGGCACATATATAAAGCTAGGATGCTTAAAAGTTTTGCACAGTACTATAATTGTCAATGCGGAGTGGAGGGCAAATTTGTAAATCTGGCAGGAGCAAATGATGTTGGGAATAGCGTGGGTGGAGCACTGCAGGAGGGGTGTGGTGCAGGTGGCAGAGAAAGAGTGCCAGGGGCTGGGGGTGGGGGTGGCACAGGTGCAGACACTCTCGGCCCTGTGAGACTACGTAAGGTAATTTGATTCTGAGCAATTGGTTTATTGGACTGTGTAGTCATCAACATCTTTGCTACTGGATATATATGTGCTTAAGACTTTTGCATAGTAGTGTCGTTGCATACATCTTAATGTTTATTACAATTATAACTGAGAAATTCTCAAGGACTCCACAAAGCTGCTTCATTTCAGTTTATCCGCAAACAATCTATTAGTCCTGGCCAAAAGCCGTAGCAGTGGGGAATGAGCATTCAGGATGGCATTGAGAATCCTGAGTGTATCAGAAGCACACAGAGGCACTGCATTAATGGCAGATCCTGCACCCCGCCTCACCATCCCATCTACACCACCTACACCTTGTGCTCCAGCTGTGCTAGAGCCTGCTGTTTCCACTCTGATCTCAGTACCTGTGAAATCAAGTCACCTACAATCCTAAGAAGGATAACTGGGATGCAAATTTATTAAAGCAACACACATAAAAGTTGCTGGTGAACGCAGCAGGCCAGGCAGCATCTCTAGGAAGAGGTGCAGTTGACGTTTCAGGCCGAGACCCTTCGTCAGGACTAACTGAAGGAAGAGTGAGTAAGGGATTTGAAAGTTGGAGGGGGAGGGGGAGATCCAAAATGATAGGAGAAGACAGGAGGGGGAGGGATGGAGCCAAGAGCTGGACAGGTGATTGGCAAAAGGGATACCAGAGGATCATGGGACAGGAGGTCCGGGAAGAAAGTCGGGGGGGGGACCCAGAGGATGGGCAAGGGGTATATTCAGAGGGACAGAGTGAGAGAAAGAATGTGTGTATAAAAATAAGTAACAGATGGGGTACGAGGGGGAGGTGGGGCATTAGCGGAAGTTAGAGAAGTCGATGTTCATGCCATCAGGTTGGAGGCTACCCAGATGGAATATAAGGTGTTGTTCCTCCAACCTGAGTGTGGCTTCATCTTTACAGTAGAGGAGGCCATGGATAGACATGTCAGAATGGGAATGGGATGTGGAATTAAAATGTGTGGCCACTGGGAGATCCTGCTTTCTCTGGCGGACAGCGTAGGTGTTCAGCAAAGCGGTCTCCCAGTCTGCGTCGGGTCTCGCCAATATATAAAAGGCCACATCGGGAGCACCAGACGCAGTATATCACCCCAGCCAACTCACAGGTGAAGTGTTGCCTCACCTGGAAGGACTGTTTGGGGCCCTGAATGGTGGTAAGGGAGGAAGTGTAAGGGCATGTGTAGCACTTGTTCCGCTTACACGGATAAGTGCCAGGAGGGAGATCAGTGGGGAGGGATGGGGGGGAACGAATGGACAAGGGAGTCGCGTAGGGAGCGATCCCTGCGGAATGCAGAGAGAGGGGTGGAGGGAAAGATGTGCTTAGTGGTGGGATCCCGTTGGAGGTGGCGGAAGTTACGGAGAATAATATGTTGGACCCGGAGGCTGGTGGGTTGGTAGGTGAGGACCAGGGGAACCCTATTCCTAGTGGGGTGGTGGGAGGAGGGAGTGAGAGCAGATGTACGTGAAATGGGGGAGATGCGTTTAAGAGCAGAGTTGATAGTGGAGGAAGGGAAGCCCCTTTCTTTAAAAAAGAAAGACATCTCCCTCGTCCTAGAATGAAAAGCCTCATCCTGAGAGCAGATGCGGCGGAGACGGAGGAATTGCGAGAAGGGGATGGCGTTTTTGCAAGAGACAGGATGAGAAGAGGAATAGTCCAGATAGCTGTGAGAGTCAGTAGGTTTATAGTAGACATCAGTGGATAAGCTGTCTCCAGAGACAGAGACAGAAAGATCTAGAAAGGGGAGGGAGGTGTCAGAAATGGACCAGGTAAACTTGAGGGCAGGATGAAAGTTGGAGGCAAAGTTAATAAAGTCAACGAGCTCTGCATGCGTGCAGGAAGCAGCGCCAATGCAGTCGTCGATGTAGCGAAGGAAAAGTGGGGGACAGATACCAGAATAGGCACGGAACATAGATTGTTCCACAAACCCAACAAAAAGGTAGGCATAGCTAGGACCCATATGGGTGCCCATAGCTACACCTTTAGTTTGGAGGAAGTGGGAGGAGCCAAAGGAGAAATTATTAAGAGTAAGGACTAATTCCGCTAGACGGAGCAGAGTGGTGGTAGAGGGGAACTGATTAGGTCTGGAATCCAAAAAGAAGCGGAGAGCTTTGAGACCTTCCTGATGGGGGATGGAAGTATATAGGGACTGGACATCCATGGTGAAAATAAAGCGGTGGGGGCCAGGGAACTTAAAATCATCGAAAAGTTCAAGAGCGTGAAAAGTGTCACGAACATAGGTAGGAAGGGATTGAACAAGGGGGGATAAAACCGCGTCGAGGTATGCAGAAACGAGTTCGCTCCTTTGCTTGCATCTTCAGAAACTGTTCTATTTCCATCTTTAATATCTCCATTTTTCCCTTTCAGGTTTCCTTTGAAGACCCTGACCTGGAGTTACACGCCAGTTATGGTTCTTTGCAGGAATGGGACCCGTTCTTGGGTTTTCACAACTGGCTGTTGTTTGGCACACCAAGGCCTCGGCCTAAGAGCTCTGCTCACCTTTGGTGGACCGAGTTTCCATGGCTCTGGAGATGGGGGGATCCAAGGTCGATGTCTGAGCAAAAGACTGGTATGTCACGGGAGATGGAAGGTCTAAGGCTGTGTGCCCAGAGACTTGAGATCTTTGGGCACAGAGCTTGGAAAAATCGACGCAATGAACTTTTAACATCGTAAACCAGCCAGTTGTTTGTTATGTCTCCCCTCTCGCTATGAAACAGAGACACCTCTTTCTCCCTTATTTTGGGGGGGGGGGGGAGAAGAGAGAGAGAGGAGAGAGGGAGAGAGGGAGAGAGGGAGAGAGGGAGAGAGGGAGAGAGAGAGAGAGAGAGAGAGAGAGAGAGAGAGAGAGAGAGAGAGAGAGAGAGAGAGAGAGAGAGAGAGGAGAGAGAGAGAGAGAGAGAGACCGACCGTAGTATGTTGAATGCTGGGTGAACAATGTAGTCTGGAGTACTGCAAGTTTGTGGCTTTGCTGTCACCTTGCTCACGCTTCAGTGTTCAGTGGTGGGTGCCAATGCTTTTTTTTGCCAGTGGGTGAGGGGGATTGTTGCTTGCTGCCGCTTACGCGCGGGAGGGAGGGGAGCTGGGGGGGACTTAGGGGTTCTAACATTTAACTGTTGTTCATTCTTTGGGGGTACTCCTCTGTTTTTGTGGATGGTTGCGAAGAAAAAGCATTTCAGGATGTATATTGTATACATTTTCCTGACATTAAATGTACCTTTGAAACCTTGATATAATTCACTCTGCAGTTTGAGAGGGAGAATCTAAAATCAGATGTATCAGTATTACAGTGGAATAAAGGGAATTACAGAGGCAAGAGAGAGGAGCTTGGCACGGGACATAAGCAAGGATGAGGGCAGAGGAGCAATGGCTAGAGTTTCTGGGAGCAATTCCGAAGATCGAAGGATAGATACATCCCAATGAAGAAATATTCTAAAGGGAGGATGAGTCAACTTTGGCTAACAAGGGAAGTCAAAGACAGCATAATAGCAAAAGAGTGGGCATAGAATATAATAAAAATTAACGTGAAGCTAGAGGATTGGGAAGCTTTTAAAAAACAACCGAAGGCAACTAAGAAAGCAATAGGAAAGGAAAGTTTAAGATCTAGTTTAAGATGGCACTAGTGAAGCAAATCAATGACTTGCTGGCAGCAAAAACAACTATAATTACTGTATTAATCACACATTTTCTCAAAAACTATCATTATGATCAATAGCCTGTAACTTCCCTTTCGGAGTTGAGCTTTTGAACCACCTGTACAAACTGGCATTTTTGCAGTGTAAACTGAAACTTGAATGTGCAGAACGATTATGGCATGGTGTGTACAGGCTGAATCAAGGCGGTGTGTTCTAGGCCCAAAAGCGGGGAACAAGACAATGTTCGGCTGCTGGAGAGGACTGGAAGGTGATTCGAAATGGCAGAACCAAGGTGAGGCAGAGTCAAGAATGGAGGAGAGGACTTTACCCATGATAGACTGAGCCGTATTCACTACATTTTGTGGAATTTTCCATTCAAGGGCATCGATATTTCTATACCTGGCAGTGATGCAGCCAGTCAGCATGGTTTCCTTAAAGGGCTATTTTGCCTGACAAGCCTGTTGGAATTCTTTGAGGAAATAACAGGCAGGATAGACAAAAATGAGTCAGAGGATATTGTTTACTTGGATTTTCAAAAGGCATTTGATAAGGTGCTACACATGAAGTTGCTTAACAAGATAAGAGCCCGTGTTATTATAGCATGGATATAAGATTGGCTGACTGGCAGGAGGTAAAGTGTGACAATAAAGAAGGCCTTTTCTAGTTAGTTGCCAGTGACTAGTTAGTGGTGTTCTGCAGGGTTTGATGTTGGGACAGCTTCACATCATATTTCAATGATTTGGATTACAGAATCGATGGCTTTGTAGCCAAGTTTTGGGATGATACAAAGATCGGTGGAGGGGTAGGTAGTATTGAGGAAGCAGGGAGTCTGCAGAAATTCTCAAGGCAGATTAGTAGCCAGATAATAAATCAGCCATGATTGAATGGTGCAGCAGACTCGTTAGACTACATGGCCTAATTCTGCTCCCATGTTTTATTTTAAACCAAGATTGTTAGTTGGAAGTAACATAGAGCAGGTACACTGCACATTTTACTGTTGTGCTTTCAGTGCTCGCTCTACTGCACCAGCACAAATAGTTAATTCAACACATCCTGCAGCATACACTTTTTAGTTTATAAAAAAGTATGTTCATCTATATGGGTCATAATCAATTCATAGGTCATGACACACAAAGAACACATTTTTTTTATAAAATAAGGCAATTAATGTAATGTGGAAAGAATAATGGTTTGCATGTTCTTATGCATAGGTCCACAGAATCACTCTATCTTTTGGAAGTAACAACCGACCTGACTTCTATCAAATATACAATATTTGTGCTCTTCATGGATGAAGCTTTATTTCTTAACACATCACACACCAATAATTTCAGAATTAGGTTTGCACAATTCACCAAAAAAATTCAAGTACTCTTATCTAGGTAATAGCCTTGAATTGTTAAACTGCACAACGAATTGAGGTAATTTTTGTAGCTTTGTGCTCATGGCTACAAAAATCTTACAGTATGAATGGCTGAAAAATCCTCTGATCATTCATACTCTGAGGTTCAGAGCACAATGAGCCTAATTACTACTTTAATAAGAGTGCTAGCTATGCCCTGTGTGGTTCTGTGGTGTCAATGGACGCTAAATTAAAGACCACTCTCTTCTTGACATGTTCATTAAATGGTTTGATGCCAGCAGGCAAGGAAATCCAAGCTGAAATGTAAAAAAAACTCAATAAATTGGCCTCTCTTTTGAGATTTGCCCAATGGGCTGAGCATTTGTATGTCCTTAATCATTATTAAATGACTTAAACATGACACTCTGAGCCAAGAGAATGATTGTACCAATGCATATATGAATTACCTATAAAATGAAGGATCATGAGGATTTAAAAGGGTGCCTTTGGGAAATGAAAACCTCTAATTCTATTTTATTATGGACATCCATTTTGCTGTTGTGAATTAAAACAAACTGAAGCAAGAGAATTCCAATTCTATTCACAATAAAAGCTTTTCCTGAGGCATTACTGTTCTTTAAACGTTAATCATTTGCGGTTACTCTTTTGTGTTTGATACTTTCTTTTTCCAATCTTATATTCAGTATTATTCTAACTCAAAATATAACAGATTTCTCTACAACTGTACAAGTAGATGCAAAATCGGGATCAGAATTGGGTTTATTATCATCAGCATGTGTCATGACGTTTGTTAACTTAACAGCAGCAGTTCAATGCAATACATAATATAGAAGAAAAATAATAATAAATAAATTAGTAATCAATTACAATATATATATATTGAATAGATTAAAAATAGAGCAAAAATGGAAATAATATATGTTAAAAAAGTGAGGTATTGTTCACTGGTTCAATGTCCATTTAGGAATCGGATGGCAGAGGGGAAGAAGCTGTTCCTGAATCGCTGAGTGTGTGCCTTCAGGCTTCCGTACCTCCTACCTGATGGTAACAGTGAGAAAAGGGCATGCCCTGGGTACTGGGGGTCCTTAATAATGGACACTGCCTTTCTGAGACACCGCTCCTCGAAGATGTCCTGGGTACTTTGTAGGCTAGTACCCAAGATGGAGCGGACTAAATTTACGACCCTCTGCAGCTTCTTTCGGTCCTGTGCAGTAGCCCCTGCCCCCCAACCCCATACAAGACTGTGTATGCTCTCCACCGTACTAATGATCAACTTCTTATGATCAAGCTTACCTGTGGCCACGATAGTATCATCTTTTCCTTGTGTGAAAACTATGATACGTTGTCGCTTTTTGTTCACCTTTGGCAAACGCTGTGCTTTCTTGGCAATTTCCTTAATATCTTCTGTCTGTTGGCAACAGTACAAGCTGAGACATGTAATCATCTTATTTGAGCACCTTTGCACTCAATTAGAATCACAGACAGCGTACTGTACATTATAGTTGTTCGTAATGTATATACTACATAGTGTAACTTGGTTGATACAGATAATGTTTTTTAATGTGGTAACAGTTCATTAAATTCAAGAGAGTATTTTTGTCTTCTGTTTTCTTCAGAAATGTGGCTGTACCTGTTTCAATCAACACACACAAAATGCGTAAGGAATTCAGCAGGCCAGGCAACATCTATGGAAAAGAGCACAGTTGATGTTTTGGGCCAAGACCCTTCAGCAAGACCCCTGTTTCAATCATTTTTTCTTTTTCTTATGTCTCTTACTTCCAATTTTAAAGTAATTATGACTATAACAACGTTATCACAGCCATTTGCTCTACCCTCTCCACGCCGACTGCTCTACTTTTCTTAGCACCAAGGTTTTGCTTTTGCAGAGTTCTTTAATACTGTACAGTATAGTTTATATTGTGTGTTGTCTGTACGTATGTGACTGTAACGATGGCTGCTGCAAGTTTTACATTGCCTGTACCTCACCATGCATGTGCACATGATAGTAAGCTTAATTTAATAGCAGAACTTCTAACACCAGATGCCACAGGTTACTTAATTATTAAGATGCCATAGATTAACTGATAAATATGTGATTTGTCCTACTTGCCTCTTCCACCTTCAAGGCCTTAACAGACAATGCAGATTAAAATATGAACAAGTTCCTAAATTGCTAATCTCACCAAACCCATACCATTATCTTTGAGGTGAGGTGGCACTTTCCCCTATCAACAGGAAGAACCTTTCTAATCCTCATTCTCAATCTCTAACTCAAACTAAACTGAAACAGAAGTCCCAGTGACTGAGATGCAGACAAAACTTTAGATTTTTATCAATGAAAGAGCAAAACTGAAGTAATAGAATGTTGCAATTAAGGAATACAACTTCTTACTTAATAATAAAACAAATTTTACATTACTTTGAATATTACTCAGCACACTTTATGCACTCCCAAAGGGAGTAGTACAGAAAGGGACCAATGCATAATAAATTTATACAAATTTCCCAGATACATATGTTCATAATTAAGCTCAAATTTAGGGCAATGAAGTGGCATTTTATTAAATATAACCTAGTATGTAGACTGTAAGACTTAGATTTTGCAGTTCAGGTTTGTCAATGGAAAATTTCTAGTTATTCTCTACTCTTGCCTGGGTCTTCTCAATCAGTGGCAAAAAGCAATTTATCATGGAGTTGCTGATACTTTTATTGTTATCTTGTATTCTTATCCAATGTATTGCTTCATGTGTTGAGCTGTCTGGCTGAATCAGTTGTACAGACTAATATGCAAAATAAGCATCAGTCCTAATTCTTTCCCTTGAATGACTTTGTACTAAAATCAAAAATAAACCAGTTTCACCTTAAGCCAGTGAGTCTTTAATATTCTTTTATGTTTGCCATCACAAACTACTCCAAGCCATTCAGGTTTCCATTAAATAGCAAGCGAGTCATTAGTGTTAAATTCCTTCCACTAGAGTGCAAATTGCTCTCAGCAAAAGAACATTCACACAATAAAATAAAGCAGAAGATGTTGCTATTTAGTAGTTGAAATGACAGACACCTTATCTGCACAGGAAGCCTTAACCAGTATCCAACCTCTTAACTTCCCAGGAGCCTTTTCAAAAGCCAATGAATAACATGTGTAGGAGATGCTGGATGCAGGCCCAGCACAGTGTGTCATACATCATCCTGGCAGAACAAAGAAGTAGAATGTCTGCCAGGTAACCATAGTAACAACGGCAAGGACTGGAGAGTATAATAGTGCATCAATCACTGTCCAGAGAACTTCATTATCAGCAAAATCCTTTAGGATCTGATTAATGTGCAATTGAGGGTCAACTCACCTCAAAGCCTTGCTCTCTAGCAAAAGTGGCAGCCTCCTGCAAAAGGAATGAGCAGTTAATTATCCAGTGCTGTTGAATTTGGTGAAAACAACACACAATTTAGGTGCACAAAGGTACTATTTAATGAAGCTAATTAATTTAACAAGGGTTCCACTGCAGATACAGCAAAGGCTTGTTTCTCTTGCTTTAAAAATACAATTTCTGCACAAAATCTGTTTCAAATGTAGTCATGTCCATCACATTAAGAAAGGACATGGTCCACTTGCATCTTATTTTTTCCCCTCCCTCATTAGCAGATCATCTAAAATAGCAGTTCCCATAGGCCAAAATGACTGGTATACAAGTTTGACCAGGTTAACACATGTCAATGTATACACAAAGAGTGGGTTTTGCTATTCCAGTAACTTCAGCACAGCCCTTACTGAAGTTCCATGTTGTGGTACCCATGGAATACTATGAAACAAAGATCACAGCTTTTGTTCTTGAGATGTTTGAAATTGAAAACTCAGATTAAAATAGCTTTAAGTCCTGTTCAAAATATTTAGAAGATTTAAAAGATGTTACAGACAATGTGAACTCCAGGTAGGAAGAAAATACAATGACCAGTGTGGCTTGTGAACATGACCATAAATGAGAGTGTACAATAACAGAATGCAGGACCAGTTATGTATACACCGAATCAGTTCATCAATAAACAAACAAAAGCTGGGTCAAACATGCAGAAGGATTTACTTTCAATAACTGGGAAAATGATTAAACAATATGGGGATAAATCTGTCCTCTGGGAGGTAAAGGCACATCCTTCACACTGACTCAATGACATGAAGTTCAGAAGCATTGTACAATGCATAACCATTGCAAAATTTTATTGCACATTTCCAGTATTTACATTTTCCCTGCAATATTATTTGCTTGGTGGTATTGACAGTGAATAAATGAAGAAACAGCAATGGCTAGAGTTCTTAGCAATTTGGAAAGCACAGGATAGATACATCCCAAAGACTAAAGGGAGGATGAGGCAACCGTGGCTGACAAGAGAAATGAAAGACAGCATAAAAGCAAAAGAAGGGGTGAATAATATGGCAAAGATTAGTGGGAAGCTTTTAAAAATCAAAAGAAAGCAACTGAAAATACCATAAGGAGAGAAAAGATGAAATATGAAAGTAATCCAGTCAATAATATCAAAGGGGATACCAAAGGTATTTTTCAAATATATAGAGTAAAAGAGTGGATACTGGACCTGCTAGAAAATGACGCAGGAGAGGTAGCAATAAGGAACAAAGAAATGGCAGGTGAACTTACTAAGTATTTTGCATCAGTCTTCACTGTGGAAGACTAACAGAATGCTACAAATTTGAGAAGGTCAGGGGACAGAAGTGAATATAGTTGCTATTACAAAAGAGAAGGTGCTTGAGAAGCTGAAAGGTCTGAATGTAGATGAGTTAACTGGACTAGATAGACTATACCCCATGATTCTGAAATAGGTAGCTGACGTGATTATAGAGGTATTAGTAATCATCTTTTGAGAATCACTAGATTCTGGAATGGTTTTGGAGGACTGGAAAATTGCAAATGTTGTTCCTCTCTGCAAAAAAAAGGAGGGAGGAAGAAGAAAAGAAATTATAGGCCAGTTAGCCTGACTTCAGTAGTTAGGAAGAAGTTGGAGTCCTTTATTAAGGACAAAGTATTGGGATACTTGGAGGCACATGATAAAGTAGACAACAATCAGCACCATGTCTTTAAGGGGAAATCTTGCCTGGCAAAACTATTGGAATTCTTTCAAGAAATAACAGGCAGGGTAGGAAAAGGAGAGTCAGTGGATGCTATTTATTTGGATTTTCATTAGACCTTTGACAATGTGCCACATAGAAGGCTGCTTAACAAGAGCCTATGGCATTACAGGAAAGATATTAGCATGGATAGAAGATAGGAAGCAAAGTGTCGGAATAAAAGGGGTCAATTCTTGTTGGCTGGTGGTGATTAGTGGTGTTCCGCAGGGGTTGGAACTGGGGCTGTTTCTTTTCATGTTGTATGTCAATGATTTGAATGAAACCACTGACAGCTTTGTGACCAAAATTGCAGACAATACAAAGATAATTGGAGGGACAGGTAATGTTGAGAAAGCAGGGATTGGTTCTGGTGACGTCATCGTCCAGAATGGAAGCCTAAATCAATAGCTCCTCCGGAAAAACGCATATTTTAACCCATCAAATATAAGATCTTTCAAAAATATCTGAATTGATAAGGGGGGCAAGAATGGGGAAAAAGAATGGAGATAAAAAAAAGCATCACTGCGCAGCCTATGAAGAGAGAGGTACAGCGAGCGGCTCTCCTACATGTGCGCATGGTGACAAAGCTGACGTTGGGCCTTGTTCAGGCAAAGTGGCAAATATGATAAGGATTTTGGAAGCGATAAGGGAAGTCCAAAAAGATATAAAACAGCAACTAATTGATATAAAGTCAGAGCTCGTCAACGTCAATCAGAAAATAGCGATGGCAGAGACACGAATTGAGAAGGTGGAAGATCGCATGCAAAACGTGGAACAGATACTAAGTAAGACGATAAAAATATTAAATCAACAGGGAAGTAAATTGCTTGACCAGGAGGGAAGATCGCAACGGAAAAATATCAGGATTTATAATGTTCCCGAAGGAGTGGAGGGGTTGTCGATGATGAAGTTTGTAGAAAAGTTGCTGTGGGATGCGCTGGAGATTCCCCCGACTGTGGAGATTGAAGACTGTGGAGGGCGTAACGTGCGCTCGTCCCGAGGCCTTCCAAAGACAGAGAAAGTAAGCCGCGCTCAATAGTACTTAGATTCCTTCGATTTAAGAGCAAGGCGGAGATTCTACAAAGGGCCTGGGTGTTTTGGAACGGGAAGTTAATATACTTCGATCAAGATTACACCCCCCCCACCCCCCCAGTGGTTCTAGAGAAATGGAAGGAATATTCCGAAGTGAAACGAATATTAGAGCAAGAAAAGATTAAATTCCAAACCCCATACCCTGCTAAATTGAGGGTGTTTTACAAAGGAGGGATACAGCTATATCAAACGGTGGAAGAGGCAACAACAGACATGAAGAAGAGGGCTGCCCATTAGCGTGGTCAGACTGAGGGAAAGCCTGGCTGAGCAGTTATCCCAATCTGCTTGGGAAATAGTAAGAGAACTGAGAAAGCAGGGGACGGGAGGAGGACGAGAGAAGGATATTAGGAAGAGACTATGAGTTCTTGGGAGACAGCCCCCATCTCCTCCAGAAGAGCCAAAAGGTTTGGCTTTAAAAGTGCTGATAAACTAAATGGAAGCAAAAATAGACAGTGATATACCTATCTCGAGAAATACGTATTATAATGCGGATTTTATATTACTCAATTTTTAAAAATTCATTCATTCACTCCTTTTTCCCCACCTAAATGAGTATACATGGGAGGAATCCACAGGGAAATTATGTGTAATGGACATAGATTTTTTAACTTACTTTTAAAGGTACTGCAGCGGGAGCCCTCAACTCACAGGTAGGAGGGACTATCCCCCACAGCTAGACGTTTCCTCTAGCTCAACCCAGGGTCATCTAGAGACCCCAGCCTTCGTTACCTTTTTTTAAATTATTTGCGTTTCTTGGTTCTTATTTGTTCAGGGAGTAGATCGATTAAGTTATATTCTGCAAATTTCAATGATATACTAACAGATAAATACACATGGCTAAGGACAAAGTAAAATTCATTTCTTGTAATGTCAGTGGGCTGTTAAATCCAATCAGACATAGTAAAATTCTATCAAAAATGAAAAAAGAACAAGCCCATGTAGCATATTTACAGGAAACTCACTTAAGTGATAGTGAGCATGGAAAATTAAAGACAATGGGCTTCACTAATTTGTTTTTCTCTTCATATAAATCAGAACATAGAAGAGGAGTTGCTATTCTCACCTCAAGCAAGCTAAATTTTGAAAAAGTATTCTGAATGGAAGATAAGGAGGGAAGATATATTCTGGTAAGGGGGAATATAGACGGAAATCCAGTTACTCTATTGAATATATATGCACCCCCAGGAAGTGATATTAGTTTCTTCCAGAAAATTTACTATGGGGGAGACTTAAATTTACAATTACAACCAAAGTTAGACTCTTCCAATAGAAAAAGGTATGAAACAAAGTCCTTACATAAGAAAGTTAACACTCTTTTTGAGGATGTTGGTCTAATTGATATATGGAGAGACCTTTTCCCCGACAGAAGGGATTACACTCATTATTCTGCCCCTCCATTCCGTATATACAAGAATAGACTATTGCATAACATTTGGAAAAGATAAAGATAAAATAATCACCTGTGGAATTGGGACAATAGATGTAAGTGACCATGCACCTATATATTTATCTGTTGATTTTGACCTGCAACCAAAGAATACTATTTGGAAACTAAATTCAAGTCTACTCAATGATCCCTATTTTAAGGAACAAATTAAAAAAGAAATTGGTCTTTACTTAGAATTCAATGATAATGGAGAAGTTTCACCTCCCATTCTATGGGATACTCTGAAGGCTGTCTTAAAAGGGAAAATTATAGCGGTATCTTCATACAAGAAAAAAAAACACAAATTGAGTTTAGCACAGGATACACTAGAAGAAATTTTAAAAATTAGGAATGAAATTAATAGTTTGGCTACACAAGAAATTAGAAAAAAATTAATGTTTCTGAAACAGAGACACGATGAAAGTGGATCCAAATCAATGAAAATCCTGGCGTGGAAACTGAAAAAGATAGCAGAAAATACAATTCATAGAATTAGGGATCCAAGAACAAAGGTGATAAAAAATAAACTAAGTGAAATTCAAGAAGCTTTTGAAATGTTTCACAAAACTCTATATTCTAAAGTTCCGGGGGAAGCATAACCTAAATTGACACCTTCCTGAATTCTTTAGAGTTACCCACTTTAAGCAAAGAACAAAATAGCACGATGACTGCTGACATAACTGAAGCTGAACTAAAAACTGCAATTAGTAGGCTTAAATTAAGCAAGTCACCAGGATCACATGGATATATGGCAGAGTGGTATAAAGAATTTGGAAGTGAGTTAATTCTTGTTTTACTCCTCACACTGAACTGGGCTCTAAGAAAGGCGCAAATGCCACCCAGCTGGAAGGAGGCGATAATCTCAGCTATACTGAAAGAAGGCGATAAAATGGAATGTGGGTCATTTAGACCAATATCTGTTCTTAATGTGGATTATAGAATATTACCTCCATCATGGCCAAACGATTAGAAGAGTTTCTACCCACACTGATACATAATGATCAGACAGGTTTTATACAACAATGCCAAACACAAGACAATATACGAAGGACACTTTACATTATGGATCATGTAAAAAAAATGAAATTGAAGCAATAGTGATAAGCGTGGACGCTGAAAAGGCATTTGATTCGGTTAATTGGAATTTTCTTTACAGAGTTTTACACAGATTTGGTCTACATGACACAATTATTAAAACTATACAACAGGCGCTATACGACAATCCTACTGCTAGGATTAAAATCAATGGATATTTATTTAATAGTTTTAACCTAGAAAGGGGCACGAGACAGGGTGTTGTTGTTGCCTGCACTTGTCTTTGTTGGTTGTAGAGGATTGGTGAGCTGCTGTTGGAGTAGTATAGGCTAAAAATTGTCACACAGTTTGTATGGAGTAAACATGTAGCCACAGTACAGGAGTGGAAGCAATGAACATTTAGGGGGGGTGGATGGGATTAAACAGGCTACTTTGCTTCTGAAATATTGCTGGAAGTTCCCTCATCCAGGTAAATATTCCATCACTTCAGAGTTGTGCCTTGTAAATGCAGCATTGGGCTATTAACCAGTTGCTGAGGAATACACAGTCTTCATTCAATGGTGAGCTCTTGAATATTGAAGATGAGGCAATAACATTAAATCTCAAGCGAACCAATGTCTTGCTGAGTTTACCTGTGAACAATGGCTGTTTGGGTCACTGCACCTCATCGTGCAAATCAAAACACGACAGTCATTATCAAATGGAACTAAAGCTTCACCATTTCTGCATGAATCATTTTAAAAGGGACATTAAGGTAACTAAATTATTCAACCATGCAAAAATAGAACCAAGAAGTATCGATTTCTAACAATGTAACTGAAAGAAACAGACTCTTTGATATGTCCAACACATTAAAATTGCAGACAGATAGTGAAGATAATCTGCTATTAGCATGCAAATTCATTTCTTGTCCTGAGCTTAGTCTCTGCAATTATCAATGATATGATAGGATCTTATGAAAAAGGATTAAGTGCAGAGCTAGCATGTTCCTTTTTTGAATAGTTCAATTTTATGTCAACATGAAATCTGAATTGATTCACACATTTTGTTGTATATGGATACACCAGGCATTTGTTTCTTCTGTCAAATTTAAAGTTTTTAACTATGCAGATGCGATGAATAGACTCTTCTTGGGTTTCCAGTTGGGTTCAGGTATCAATTATAATCAACACGCACAAAAAAATGCTGGTGAACGCAGCAGGCCAGGCAGCATCTGACTTCTTTTAGTTAGTCCTGACGAAGGGTCTCAGCCTGAAACGTTGACTGTACCTCTTCCTATAGATGCTGCCTGGCCTGCTGCGTTCACCAGCATTTTTTGTGTGTGTTGCTTGAATTTCCTTTTTCTTTCTTTTTAAATCTTTTTATTGAATAAGTATACAAAAAAGGTAAGCCATATAAACATTAATACAATGTTAAAGTATAATAAAATTCCAAAAGGTATCAATACCAAAAAAAATACTACAATGTAATTTAAACATAAGAAACCAAGATAACATAATAGTATACTAAATTTTATATATATCAATGGAAAAAAAAGAAAAAAAACCCCCCCAAAAAAACCCACTGTGCAACTAACTAAAAGCAAAGCAAAGCAATGGGCTAACTTGAAACCAAACAGAGTTAAACTTAAAATCACGTCCTCAATCCCAACCTCCATTAAAAACAGTGAAAAAAAACAAGAAGGGTAAATATTACATTAAATGAAAATATCGAATAAAAGGTCCCCAAATCTGTTCAAATTTAAATGAAGAATCATAAAGGTTACTTCTAATTTTCTCCAAATTCAAACATAAAATCGTCTGAGAAAACCAAAAAAAGGTAGTTGGAGCATTAAGCTCTTTCCAATGTTGTAAAATACATCTTTTCGCCATTAAAGTAAGAAATGCAATCATTCTACGGGCTGAAGGGGAAAGATTACTAGAAATTTTAGGTAGTCCAAAGATAGCAGTAATAGGGTGAGAGATATCTATATTTAATACCTTAGAAATAATATTAAAAATATCTCTCCAAAAAGTTTCCAAAGTAGGGCAAGACCAAAACATATGAGTTAAAGAGGCTATCTGCCCCAAACATCTATCACAAAAAGGATTAATATGCGAGTAAAAACGCACTAGCTTATCTTTGGACATATGTGCTCTATGAACCACTTTAAATTGAATTAGGGAATGTTTAGCACAAATAGAGGAAGTATTAACTAATTGTAAAATCTGCCCCCAATCATCCACAGAAATGGTAAGCCCCAATTCCTGTTCCCAATCTACCCTAATCTTATCAAATGGAGCTTTCCTAAGTTTCATAATAATATTATAAATCATAGCCGATGCACCTTTCTGACATGGATTGAGGTTAATTATCGAATCTAAAATATATGTAGGAGGAAGCATTGGAAAGGAAGAAAGTATAGTACTTAGGAAATTTCTAACTTGTAAATATCTAAAAAAATGTATTCTTGATAAGTTATATTTATTAGATAATTGTTCAAAAGACATAAGGGAACCATCTAAAAATAAATCCAAAAACCGTAAAATACCCTTAGTCTTCCAAGTTTGAAAAGCGCGATCCGTAAAAGAGGGAGGAAAAATATGTTACCTAAAATAGGAATCGCTAACCCGAATTGATTAAGATCAAAAAATTTTCTGAATTGAAACCAAATGCGCAAAGCATATTTAACTATCGGGTTAGAGACCTGCTTAAGGCGTTTCGAATCAAAAGGGAGAGAGGAGCCTAAAATAGAGCCAAGTGTATAACCCTGAACAGATTGTAGTTCCAATGCTACCCATTTAGGAATAGATAGTATGTCCTGATCAAGTAACCAAAATTTCATATGTCGAATATTAATAGCCCAATAATAGAATCTAAAGTTAGGTAATGCTAAACCTCCATCTCTCTTAGCTTTCTGTAAATGTATTTTACCCAGTCTCGGATTCTTATTCTGCCAAATAAATGAAGAAATTTTAGAGTCAACTTTATCAAAGAAAGATTTTGGAACAAAAATTGGTAATGCCTGAAACACATATAAAAATTTTGGCAAAAAAAACATCTTAACTGCATTAATACGACCAATCAAAGTTAAATATAAGGGAAACCATTTAGATGAAAGTTGAGTAGTATGGTCTATTAATGGTAAAAAGTTAGTCTTAAATAAATCTTTGTATTTACAAGCAATTTTAATCCCAAGATATGAGAAATAATTATTAATCAATTTAAATGGAAATTTATAATATAAGGGAAGATGTTTATTAATCGGAAAAGGTTCACTCTTACTAAGATTTAATTTATAACCTGAAAAAAAAACAAATTGTGCTAATAACTCTAAAACAGCAGGAATGGATTTCTCAGGATTAGAAATATATAAAAGTAAATCATCAGCATAGAGTGATAATTTATGGGACTTTAATCCCCGAGTTATCCCAGTAATATTTGAAGATTCTCGAATGGCAATTGCAAGAGGTTCTAATGCAATATCAAATAATAGGGGACTAAGAGGACAGCCTTGTCGAGTACCTCGAAAGAGAGGAAAAAAAGGTGAGTTTAAAGAGTTAGTACAAACCGAGGCTACAGGGGAATGATATAACAGTTTAATCCAGGATATAAATTTCAAGCTAAAATTAAACTTTTCAAGCACCTTAAATAAATAAGGCCATTCTACTCTATCAAAAGCTTTCTCGGCATCTAAAGAAATAACACACTCAGGAACATTTTGTGAGGGAGTATAAACGATATTTAACAATGTACGAATGTTATAAAAAGAGTAACGACCTTTAATAAAACCCGTTTGGTCTTCCGAAATAATAGAAGGAAGTACTTTTTCTAGTCTATTTGCTAATAACTTAGAAAAAACTTTAGAATCAACATTTAATAAAGATATTGGTCTATAAGATGCACATTGAGCAGGGTCTTTATCCTTCTTTAGTATTAAAGAAATTGATGCTCTATTAAAAGATTCAGGAAGTTTACCAAGTTTCAGAGAAGCCTCAAAAACACTACAGAGCCAAGGGATCAATAAAGAAGCAAAACATTTATAAAATTCAACGGTAAACCCATCCGGGCCAGGAGCTTTCCCCAGATTCATAGAAAAAATAACATTCTTAATCTCATCCATAGTAATGGAAGTATCTAATAAAGAAGACATATCCTGTGAAATCTGAGGGAAGTCTAACTTATCTAAAAAATCATTCATATATTTAGAATCTCGAGGAGACTCTGATTGATATAAAGAAGAATAAAAATCACAAAAGGTTTGATTAATCCCCACATGATCCAGTATCAATCGATCATTTTGGTTATAAATCTGATTGATTTGAGATTTAACATAATTAGATTTCAATTGATTAGCCAGCAGCTTGCCAATTTTGTCACTGTGAACATAAAAGTCACTTCTTGTTTTCTTTAATTGGTTTACAATCGAGGACGAGAGTAGTAAACTATGTTCCATTTGAAGTTCAGTTCTTTGTTTGTATAACTCCTCAGAAGGAGCCATAACATATTTCTTATCAATTTCTTTAATCTTGTCCACAATTGCCATCTCCTCCTGCTTCTGTTTCTTCCTCAAAGCAGCAGAATACGAAATAATCTGACCACGAATATAAGCTTTAAAAGTGTCCCAGAGTGTTAACCGAAATATCCTCTGTATGATTAATTGTAAAAAAAAGCTCTATCTGTTCATTCATAAAGTTAACAAAGTCCGAGTCTTGAAGCAACAGCGAATTAAAACGCCATTGTCTATTATTTGGTATATTGGCCATAATTTTAATAGAAAGCTTAAGTGGAGCATGATCCAAAATGGTTATAGAATCATAATCACATTTAATCACTGAAGGAATAAGACGAGAATCAATAAAAAAATAATCAATTCTTGAATAGGAATGATGAACATGTGAAAAGAAGGAAAAATCTTTTTCCTGAGGATGCAGAAAACGCCAAATGTCCGTCGACCCAGAATCAGAAAGGAAAAAGTTAATCAAATTTGCAGATTTATTAGGTAAGGTCCGTAAAGGAGCCGAACGGTCCAAAGCTGGAGACAAACAGGTATTAAGATCTCCGCCCCAGATCAATGAAAACTCGTTCAAATTCGGAAACTGATTAAACAATGATTTATAAAATTCCGGACAATCCATATTAGGAGCATAAACATTAACCAAAACTACTTTTTTATTAAATAGTAAACCACTAACCAATAAAAATCTACCATTCGGATCAGAAATAATATCCTGTTGTATAAAAGTAACTGAGAAATCTATAAAAATAGAGACGCCTCAAATCTTAGCATTGGAGTTCGAATGAAATTGTTGTCCCTTCCAGAATTTAAAAAAACGTAGTCTGTCCCCCCTCCGTACATGGGTCTCTTGTAAAAATAAAATTTGTGCTTTAAGTCTCCGGAACACTTTAAAAACTTCTTTCCTTTTAATAGGATGATTAAGACCGTTAGTATTCCAGGAGACAAAATTAATAATAGACTCCATAAATCCTAAAGTCAACCCACAGCGAGGAGGATTGACGATAGGCTCGACCCACGAACCCGGAGAGGAAACAGAACATACAAAAGATACCGATAAAAAGGACGCAACCAGTACTTCAATAATGTATATAGCCCAAAGAGAAAAATACTAAAACGTGAAGCCCCTCCCGCCACCCTCGGCCCCAAGACCCCAAGGCAAAATCTAAAGCAGACCCGCCCGAAAGAAGCAAGCGCTAAAACTACCCCCATGACTTCCGGTATACGCTCCCTAAAAAAAAGGTATAAATATGAAAAAGATCAGCTAATTGTAAAACAGTAAAAAAGTAAAAAAAAAGGTAACTCAATTAAAATACACACACAACAGAACAAAAGCCAGAAAATATATATTAAAAAAAAAACCACAATAAACCCCAAACCCATGAATAAACACAACAACAACAAGAAAAAAATAAGATTATTGACATAAACTAGTTATAAAAAGCAAAACAAAATAAAATTTAAAAAAACTACAAAATTTAAGGCCACACAGGAAATACGTAAGATGACAAAAAGGAAGTAACCACCCAGAATCCCCTGGGAAAAGAAAGAAATGACGCAGTTGAAAAGAAAGTTAAGCAACCATATTAAAAAATCAAAAATAAACTTTTCTGCCCAAATAGGGCACGAAAAAGTTAAAACCAACCAATTCACAGCCTCCGATTAATGGAGATAATTAAGAAAAAATAGCAATTAAGATGTTGAAGGTGAAAATTGATCCAGATAACTCTGGGCATCCGATGGAGAATCAAAAAAACGAAGGGCTCCATCTGACATGCGAATCCTTAGACGTGCAGGGTACAGCAGCGCTGGTCTTAAATCCATCTTATAGAATTCCGACATCACAGATCTGTAGCGAACCCGTTGGTCCCAGATTGGTTTACTGAAATCTTCCACGAATCGGAACTTAAGATCCGAAAAATCAATGAAACCTTTAGATCGAGCGAATCGAAACAGTCTATCCTTGTCTTGAAAGTAATGAAAACGTAAAATAACATGCCTAGGTCTATCTGACCTAGACGAGTATGATGGGATTCTGTGAACACGATCCAGTAGCGGTGGTTGGTCAGGAAATACAGTAGGGAATGCATCTTTTAAAAGTTGAGAAAAAAACTTCATGGGGTTGTTAGATTCAACAGCTTCACGCACCCCAATCATTCGTAAATTCTGCCGTCGCATTCTAGATTCCAAGTCAGAGTTTTTAAAAGTCAGAAAGTCAAGTTTCTTCTTCATTACATTAATTGTTTCTTCGATTTTCCCCATCTTAAGCTCACTTTGTTGCGCGAATTTTTGAAGATCAGATATAGCCGACTGATGTTCCGCAATAGATGTTTGCATCTTATCAATTAAATCGGCAATTTTCTGGAGATTAATTGAGATTTCCGTATGAATCAGGTCTTTAACAGAGTCTGCAATTTCTGTACGAATCATCTCCCTAACAGAGGTTGAAATTTCCCTCTGAATTAACTCCGATATAGCTTTCAAAGTCACCGGTGATTCAGTCGGGGGGAAATCCATACCTTTCGGTTTAACCGGAGGTTTACCATCCTTGCCGTTTTTCCCGTTCTTAGACATAGCAGATCTAAGTTCCATCCAGTTGTCGGAGAATTCAGTTTAATTCAAAGTATTGTAAGAGTTGATGCCTTAATGGTTAATTAAAGTATAGCTGACCATAGAGAAAAAAACTCAGAGGTAATGGAGCGAGTCAAGAACGCGACTTCACTCCATGAGCGCTACCGGAAGTCCCCCCTTGAATTTCCAGCATCTGCAGATTTCCTCGTGTTATCGATTATAATCAACGTTTTAATGACAAACTCTGCTATCTTCTTCAAGGATGATGCCTGGGCATGTCTAGCCTGGTGATATTTATAACCCCATGATTGGTTAGTCCTCATCCAGTCAGGTTTCCGCTCTCCCACCTTGTTTACAATCGAATTCCAGTTCTTACTTAGAGTGTCTTTGTCAGAATTCTTTTCCCCTAGTTTCCTTCCAGTGTTTCCTTCAGCAGGCAGTCCCAAAAAGCCATTGGTACACCATAGTAATTTTGTGTCATCAATCTTATGGCCATTCCAAATGCAGTGTTTTGCTACCACTGACTTCTCTATGCATCTCCTATGCCCCTTAATACAGGTTTCCACCATACATCCGGTCTGGCCAATATAAGCTGTTCTACATTCACAGGGTGTGGCGCGTGGTCAAGTGGTTAGGGCGTTGGACTAGCAATCTGAAGGTCATGGGTTTGAGCCTTGGCCGAGGCAGCGTGTGTGTCCTTGAGCAAAACACTTAACCACACAATGCCCCAGTCTACCCAGCTGAGAATGGGTACCAGCAAAAATGCTGGGAGTTAACCTCGCAATAGACTGGCGTCCTATCCGGGGGGGGGGGGGGCGGCGGGGGGAGTCTCATACTCTCAGTTGCTTCAAGCCACGGAAACTGGGATAAGCACTGGCCTGATGAGCCACAAGGCTTGTGACAGACTTCAATAATTAAAACATCCACAGGGAATCCTGTAAACGCCAGCCAACCCGAGCCCCAGTCGCCTTTGACCCGTATAAGCTGTGATTTCAGCTTGCTTATGGGTTTGTGGATGGTACGCATCTGGTATTTCGACAGGATTCTGACGATCCTTCCAGAAACCATGGAAATATAAGGAAAACAGTTGGTGGCGACGGCCCAATTGATTTCCTTCACCTTGTAGCCATTCTGTAGAAATGTCATACGTAATCATCTTATTCCCTGAGGGAGACTCTCTGGGTCCAAAACAGTCTTCGCATGATTAATCAAAGTAGAGAAGAGTTTATTCGTCCAGGAAAGCAGTAGATCCTTTCTTATACAGATGTGATTTCAATATCATCTTTAAAGACCACCTTTTACTTCACATAGTAACCACTGATCCCTCACCCTATTTTCCCTCAATGCAGCATGCTATTATTTACGAACGTAAATGTGCATGAATCACAAAAGATTGCTTTGCAGGTGCAGCAGGCTATCAAGAAGGCAAATGGAATGTTGGCCTTCATTGTTAGTGGGATTGAAATTAAGAGCAGGGAGGTTATGCTGCAACTGTACAGGGTGCTGGTGATGCTGCACCAGGAGTACTGTGTGCGGTTCTGGTCTCCTTACTTGAGGAAGTATATATTGACTTTGGAGGCGGTGCAAAGGAGGTTCACCAGGTTGATTCCAGAGATGAGTGGGTTAGACTATGAGGAGAGATTGAATCGCCTGGGACTGTACTCGCTTGAATTCATTAGAATGAGAGGAGATCTTATAGAAATATATAAAATTATGAAAGGGATAGATAAATAGAGGCAGAAAAGTTGTTTCCACTGATAGGTGAGACTAGAACTAGGGCACATAGACTCGAGATTCGGGGGAATAGATAAAGGATGGTAATGAGGGCAAATTGCTTTTCCCAGAGGGTAGTGAATCTGTGAAATTCTCTGCCCAATGAAGCAGTGGAGGCTACCTCAGTAAATATATTTAAGACAAGGTTGGACAGATTCTTGCATAGCAGGGGAATTAAGAGTTATGGGGAAAAGGCAAGTAGGTCAGCCATGACATTATTGAATGGTGGAGCAGGCTTGACGGGCCAGATGGCCTACTCCTGCTCCTATTTCTTACGTTCTTATGTAAATACCAATAAAGCAATTTAATGCAGACTAAAATATAGCTCCAACCACTGTCTGATTGAAGACTGATATAATTAAATTTACTGAATAAGTTATGTGCATGAGGGCTTGAACAGTGAACTAGCACACTGGCAACCTGACTCAAGAAATGGGGACAACAGATGAGAAATGCAAATAAGACAACATTGTAAGAGTGGCTGCTCTGAGATGGGGGTTCAAGCACACTTTGTGAAAAGATTAAAGTAAGATTTAGTTTGCATCTGGCAATTATACAAAAAGTATACACTTGCAATGTCATTGTCAGAAGTATAAACAGGAATCAAGGCAAAAGCTCACTTCTAGCACTGACCTTCTTTGCTCATGAGTTTGGGTGCTATTTTCATGAAACTAGGAAAAAACTAAATGGAAAAGGTAAGTAATGAGAATAAGTATTCAATAAAAAGTAACCTGCATCATTCATTTTGGTAGCAAAACTAGCATTGTTTTAAAACTGTTCAAAGATTTCTGGCTCAGTTCATGGTATTTGAAAATCAAAAGCAAATTTCTGTGGAAAGCCAATTGCATATCTTCACAACCCTGATGATATTATAACCATCAACTCAATTCTTAAACACAATGTACCAAGGAAAACACTGCTATATAAAATCTGCTTATTGCTGTTGAAGATGATGGTTCTAGTGCTATCAGTGACTGAAAGCTTTATTAACCCTTAACCAAGGAAATTTTCTGGGGATATAATATTGACACAAAAATTTGTTTCAATTCCATGTGTAAATGGGCTTCCAAGGTCTTCAAACAATCAAAAATTTGGTAAACAAATACTTCATTAAGTCTTCAGATGGAGGGGTCATCATCTCAGGAGCAGCAATAATGAATCAAGGATATACAATTACTAAAATTAATGCAAGCAAGAAAAATACAGCACGAACCACTGACTAATCTCTTAGGTGTCTGATGGTTTCACTACAGGGATTTAATGAAAGTGAATGGGGAAGTTGCGGATGTGCTGCCATTATGTTCTAATGCACTTTTCAATTCAGGAGCTGTTCCTTTTCATTTGTAAAACTGAAAACATATCACCATTATTTAGGAAATGTGTGAGAGGGAAACCTGCTGACCTGACACCTGTTGTGCACAATGGAGTCTATAATTATGGAAAGGCTGAGTAAGCTCGAGTTAATTTGTATCGTTAGAGATCGCCATGCATTGGCGACAGAAAATGAAGCAGCTGTTAGAAAATGGTGGAAAGTAAACATTTGTGGAAAGAGGGAAAAAAGAAATCAACGTTCCTGTTGAAGAGTCTTCAGTTTCTCCTTCTGCAGCTGCTGCCTACATTGCTGAGTGTTTCCAGCATTTGGACATACAAGACAATGCATAATCAGGAATCTAGAGCAACACACAATCAACTGGAGGAACTCAGCTGGTCAAGCAGCATATGTGTGGGGTAAGAATTTGTTGACATTTTCTGTGGAAATCAGGAAGACTCCAGGCACCTAGGGACAAGGCAGACCACAGGCAGCTCCCATCACAAGGATGGGGATTTGGTGTAATATTGTGAACCTCTTTGCCAGGGACTCTAGTTAAAAAACATGGCAGTGGTGAGCTTGTCCAGTCCTGTTGAGTGGCAGAGACTGTGCCTAGATGAGATATCACTGCGATAATGAACTTTTGAGATCCTCAACATTTCTTCTCCTGAATGGTGAACAGTACGCTTGATCTGAGAATTATGATTATTGGCAAATCTGTGCCTCCACCACTCAAGTCCAGCTCACGTGCCCGTTCAGGCCTACACTGTCTGATTTAGAATTTGAATTTGAATTTATTTAATCTTATATCCATCCCACAACGTGAGGGAGTAAGAATCTTTGCGTTATGACTCTGTCACAATGTACAGACATTTGAATTTAAAAGTTTAATGACTTGTAGAAAGAAACTGTCCCATAACCTGTTGGTCCTGGCTTTTATGCTGTGGTACTGTTTGCCACAAGGAAGAAGCTGAAACAGTTTGTGGTGTGGTGACAGATGTCCCCAATGATCTTCCAGACCTTCTTTATACACCTGCTGCTCAGTGGAGGGAAGTTCATGTTCACAGATGCACTGGAGCATCCATACAACTCTCTGCAGTGCCCAGCGATCAAGGTTGGTGCAATTCCCGTACCAGGCGGTGATACAGCCAGTCAGTATGCTCTCAATGGTACCCCTGTAGAAGGTCTCGAGGGTTTGGAGGCTCATGCTGAACTTTTTCAGTCCCCTGAGGTGGAAGAGACGCTCTTTTGCTTTTGTTTGCCACACAGCTGGTGTGTACAGTCCAGGCGAGATCATCAGTGATGTGTATACCGAGGAGCTGAAACTACTCACCCTCTCAAGTGCAGACCCACTGATGTTGATCAGGGCGAACCCGTCTCTGTTCCTTCTGTAATCCACAGTTGGGTCTTTCGTTTTTTGGACATTGAGGGAGAGGTTGTTATCTTGGCACCGCTGTGTCAGAAGTAATGGTAAACAAACATTATCACAACTGATGACACAGCAGATATCCCTGTGAAGATGAAGTCTGCAGCAGATCGTCAGAGTTCAGAAGATTTCCAAATAGAGCAGCAAGTGCCGAGACCCCATTAGATCTGGTACAGACACTTCCCCACAGCAGGTGCAAAGACCCTGTCAGATCTGGTACAGAGATATCTCCACAGCAGGCGCAAAGACCCTGTCAGATCTGGTACAGAGACATCTCTGCAGCAGGAGCAGAGATTCCACCAGATCTGGTATAGAGATGTCTCTGCAACAGGGGCAGAGACCCCATGAGATCTCTAGAGCAGGTGCAGAGGTGCAGCAACAACACGAGATCATCAGTGTTCAGAAGATTATCAAATGATGCTGCAGAAGGAGCGGGATTGGTGGGGTGTCAGTGTTATTTTTGCCCTGAAGTAAAGAGAAAAGAATTGAAATGAGTAACTGAACTTAGGATACAGATTGACCACTGATCAAGATCAAGGCGTGAACAACTTTTCCTCCACTGATTTTCTATAAGTCTCTAATATTTCAAGAATTATATATCTATAACACTTAAGATTTGTACATTTATATGGCGTAGTGATGATGTGAAATCTAAGGGAACATTATACCTGTAGTGGTACTGAATTTCGAAATGGCCTGCTCCTGTCCCTATAAATCTGAGAGCAGACTGCCTTTGGCTGGTAAGCTCTGCCAATGGTAAAACTAAATAAACCGCATGTTTTGAAAATTCCAAATCTTTTATGTTTCTATCATAACCTCCTATTCAATATTCAGAAGTACTTAGTTTATCAATTGCTTGATCAGTCCATGATGGGAAGTACAGGTTAATGTGATATTTGAACAACAAGCATCATTATGTAAGGGGTTTCTTCTTTTATATTACTGCACAGGTTAATCAAAATGGCTTCTTTGTTATGTTATAATTAAAATGGCTTTTCTGAAATAACTGCGATGTAAGGAGTTCTCTCTCTCTCTCTGCTTATTTGGGTTATATTATTGATAAGGGAAAGAACAAACCAATTGGGATAGATGTTATTCTTGTTTGTGTAAGCTATTGTGTTGCGTGGGTTTTGGCGCAGAAGGCGCGATGGGGACAGAGAGAGTGGGCACAATGCTGTAAGCTGGCAGACAGGATGGACCCCGAGCAGGAGTCTGAGGCCCAGGGTCTTCGGCGAGGAGAGGAGACGAAGACAGACTCCAGTGGAGCGTCTGGTCGACCACCGTGGTTGGTCCCAGGCGGCAGGTCGAAGAGGTTGGAGGGGATCGAATGGTGGAAAGAGGAACCCGTTACTTGAGCTCCAACCGTTGTGCACAAAGAGGTCGAACTTTGATAAGTTTAGCGCCTTTTACTTTCCTTTTATATTTTATCTCTATTAATTACATAGTTCCAGTAATATCTATAAATTGTAATCATTTAATCGCATATGGTGTATTGTCTGTTATTTGGTGGGGTGGGGTACATCACACAGCATCCACACAAACTTGATTACCTAGTTTGGCGGGGCCGAGGGCTGCTTTCCCAGACGAAAGCGAGCTGATCGAGCCTGAGGCTTACCGGGGGCTACAATTATAATACCCGTTTCTCAAAACTGCTATCATGATAAATGCCTTTCAAAATGCAGACTTAGACTAGAGAAAACTCTATTTACTAATTAGGATTTCAATAAATGCTGAATGTGCTATCTTGTTTAGGAATTTTTGTCCATTTATTTTTTTCCGGAAGAAGATGGCGTCAGCGAACAACGCGACCAAGGGCAACATCCTTCAGATGGTTCACAAAACTACTTCTTTCACATCTTCTTTCGCTTTCAAATGGGGTTCAGCTACTGTTGGAGCCTGTGATCTGCACTTTAGTGATGTGTTTTCAGGCTGATTGAACGATCTGGCTCTTTGCTGTCACTGAGGGTGTTCTGTGAGGTTTCAGGCGAAGCGTGCGGCCTCGAGGTCAAGAAGTCTGGAGATGGGGTGCGAGGCCATGGTCGACTCTATTTCTTGCTGGTCTCACCAATTAAAGCATCAAAGAAGATTGAAATTAACAAGGAATGAGTGGAAGGTAAGCGTGTCTTCAGAGTTGTCTACCAGCCTCTTACTTGCTGCTACCAGAGGAAGGTATCTGCATTCGAATGGTCTCTCTTGCTGCTTTGGATGTTGGTGCCTGAGATCTGGGTCTTGGGCAAGGATTATTTGACGTGATTTGTGAATTGGACTCTGTAGTTCATGTTATGATGTGTTTCTTGTTTTTTTGGATGTTATTTTGGGAGATTTTAAATTTGGGTGGCCTGCAGATAATGAACATTGAGCTGAACTGAACATGCCTGGACTCTTTTGATTTTGTGTTCTATATTCTGTGTTTCTCGCTCATTTTTTGTTCATATTTGCGCATTTTGTTTTTATTTTACACCGGGGGTGGGGAGGGTTTGATGTTTTCCTTTGAACGGGTTCCATGGTTTTCTTTGTTTTGTGGCTGTCTGTAGGAAGACGAATCTCAGGGTTGTACGTTGCACATATACTTCGATAATAAATGCACTTTGAATCTTTTTTCAATGTATAGATTTATTTGTATCATTATTTGCTTTTTAAGGATAGAACAAATACAGTGCTCCAACCATGGATTACATGAAAAAAGGCCCTGAGAAATCCAAGGAAAGTGCTTATAAAGTTGCCAAAAAAAGCAGTAAAAGTTGGGAATATTCTAAAATTCAAAGGGTGATTAAAAAGGAAAAATATGATGAGAATAAACCAGCAAGACTGACTGCATGAAGTTTTGCTCATACAGAAAAAGACTGTGGGTCCACAGGGAGGATAACAGGATCTATAATAGGGAATAAGATAATGGCAGGGGAATTAAACAAAAAACATCTTCCAGAAAAACTGCAGAACAAAAAATCCAGTACAAACGAGGAAGTAAAAAAAGTAGTTTCAGATAAAAGATTGAAATTAATGGGGTTGAAGATTTATCAAGTATCAGGGAGCTGAGAATGTCCATCACAGGGATGGATTATGAGAGAGTAGACCATCATCTTCCAAAATCCCAAATTCTGGAAAGGCTTCTGTAGTTGCAGGGAAGCAAATGTAACACTGCAATTTATGAAAGGGTGGGGGGGAGGGGGGAGAGAGAATACAGGGATTACCAACATGTTTTCTCTTTCCATTTTTGAGACCAAGCCTACTCAGCATGCCCCACAGTCCTGCTATTAGCAACAAATGTCACAGATAAAGAAGCAGAATTTGCTTCTGCCATGTTAACCCACCTGATCAGCAATATTCACTTTCCAGCATCTGCAGAATTCCTGTTGTTTTCACCTTGTTCTACCTATGTTTCCTAGTTCTGAAGAATGGTCTTGGAGCAGAAATATTATCTGTGTTCCTCTTTACAGAGACATCGCCTGATCTGCAGAATGTATCTAGCAATTTTTATTTTATACAATTTATTGGCCTGATATTGGTAGCTGGAAAAGGAAATTGTGTTTGACTCATCTACTGGCACTCCGTACGGCTGTATCCAATATAGATGGAGGAACCCACTGGTTGGGATGTGTTTGGATGATCAGAAGGTTTTTAATAAAGGTGCTCAAACATGCTGGGACAGTCAGCGTAGAATCGCTCATTACAACTTCTCAGCTGCGTTGGACTGGTCATGTCACAAGAATGAGCGATGATCGTTTACCCAAAGCTGTTTTCTACGGCGAGCTACATGAAGGAAAGAGGAAGCATCGTGGTTAGAAGTTGCCCTACAAAGATGTGCTCAAGCTCCACATGAAGAACACCGACATGAATGCCAACACCTGGGAGAAAGATGCTCTGGAAGTTGGCATCGCATTGTCAAGAAGCCAATCCCAACTATTGAGGAGAAAAGGCAGAAGAAATATGAAGCAGGTCATGAACGCAGACATTCGGTGCTAGACCAGTCAAATCACAAATGCAACTGATGTGGGAGACAGTGCCGATCCAATGCTGGTCTTGTGGCCCATAAACGTGCCTGCAGACACTAAACCCACAGCACAGTCAACATCGAAATCGATGGACAGCCGAACAAGAAGAATAAAGTCACACACAGGAGGTTGGTAGAAAAGGAATAGGATTAAGGATAATATACTTCAGTACAGCACTTGAAAAGGCCATCTGACTCATGATGTCTGCTGATCTTCTAACAGAATGAAGCATGATTAACAGATAGAAAATAAAGTGTAGGAATACCAATGCCTTTCTTAGTTTGGCAGTCTGTACTAGTATAGTACCGTAAAATCATTTCTGGGCCCATGGTTATCCAGAACCTACATTTTAATAATTTGGCAAAGAATAACCTTTCCAGTCTATTCATAATGCTTAATAAATATAAATTTTATCCACTGGCTAATAAAAATAAATACTGTTTTTTTAAAAGTGCTATTGATTAGGAAATGGTGATGCCAAAGGAACAAAGATATCCTTATGCATGAGTTATTAAAGATGAACAAATAACCAGCTTCACACTTGAAGTTATTAGATTCCTGATTTGTAAGGGCATCAAAGTTTACAGGGAGAAAGCTAGAGCACACGGTTGAGAGGGAAAATAAATCAGCTATGACCATAAGACAAAGGAACAGAAGTCGGCCATTCGGCCCATCGAGTCTGCTCCGCCATTTTATCATGAGCTGATCCATTCTCCCATTTAGTTCCACTCCCCCGCCTTCTCACCATAACCTTTGATGCCCTGGCTACTCAGATACCTATCAATCTCTGCCTTAAATATACCCAATGACTTGGCCTCCACTGCCGCCCGTGGCAACAAATTCCATAGATTCAAATGATTGAATAGCAGATCAGACTCAATGGGCAGAATGGCCTGACTGAGCTCCTATGTCTTATGGTCTAATCAGACCATCTACTTTCTCAGTCAAGTCATGCTCCACATCAACTTTCCACCTTTCACCCTTAACGGATGACCTCTGGTTGTAGTCCCACCCAACCTCAGTAAATAAAATCCCTGCTTGCATTAACCCAATCTACATAGAACATGGGAATCTACAGCACATTACAGGCCTTTCAGTTCACAATGTGGTGCCGACCACATTACCCACTCTAGAAACTGTCCAAAATTTCCCTAGTGCATAGGCCTCTATTTTTCTAAGCTCTAAGTACCTAGCTAAGAGGCTCTTAAAAGCACCCACCACCTTCGGTGTGAAAAACTTACCCCTGACATCCCCCCGGTACCTATTTCCAAGCACCTTAAAACTATGCCCCCTCATGTTAGCCATTTCAGCCCTGGGAAAAAGCTTCTGGCTATCCACACGATCAATGCCTCTCATCATCTTATACACCTCTATCAGGTCACCTCTCATACCGAGTCACTCCAAGGAGAAAAGGCCAAGTTCACTCAACCTATTCTCATAAGGTACGCTCTCCAATCCAGGCAATATCCTCGTAAATCTCCTCTGCACTCTCTGTATAGTATCCACATCCTACCTGCAGTGAGGTGACAGAACTGAACACAGTACTCCAAGTGGGGTCTGACCAAGTCCTTATATAGCTGTAATATTACCTCACAGCTGCTGAACTCAATTCCACGGTTGATGAATGCCAACACACCATACACCTTCTTAACAACACTGTCAACCTGTACAGCAGCTTTGAGTGTCAACATGGATCTCCCCCTCCCCCTCCCACTTTCAAATCTCTTACTACCTCTTCTTTCAGTTAGTCCTGATGAAGGGTCTCGGCCCGAAACGTCGACTGTACTTCTTCCTATAAATGCTGCCTGGCCTGCTGCATCCCACCAGCATTTTGTGTGAATAACTCTTCTGGTTATTTTTTCTTACAAACTTCCCAACATTAACAGGGATATTGAAGAGCAGATAGGGAGGCAGATTCTGGAACAGAGCAATAATACAGTTGTTACGATAGGAGATTTTAACTTTCCTAATATTGACTTGCAACTCCTTAGCGTAAGGGGTTCAGATGGGATGGAGTTTGTTAGGTGTGTTCAGGAAGGTTTCTTGACACAATACGTGGATAAGCCAACTAGAGGAGAGGCTGTACTTAATCTGGTCTTGGGAAATAAACCTGGTCAGGTGTCAGATCTCTCGGTGGGAGAGCATTTTGGAGATAGTGACCACAACTCTATCTCCTTCACCATAGCACATAGGAGCTGACAATTTGAGAAAACATTTAATTGGGGTAGGGGGAAATGTGATGCTGTTAGGCAGGAACTTGGGAGCAGATGTTTTCAGGGAAACGCACGGCAGAAATGTGGCAAATGTTCAGGGAACATTTGCATAGAGTTCTACATAGGTATGTTCCATTGAGGCAGGGAAAGGATGGTAGGGTAAAAGAACCATGGTGTACAAAGGATGTAGAAAATCTAGTTAAGAAGAAAAGAAAAGCTTAAGAAAGGTTCAAGAAACTAGGTACTGCTAGAGCTCTAGAAAATTACAAGGTTGCTAGGAAGGAGCATAAGAGTGAAATTAGGAGAGCCAGAAGGGGCCATTAAAAGGCCTTGGTGTGCAGGATTAAGGAAAACTCCAAGGCATTCTACAAGTACCACACACAAAAAATGCTGGTGGAATGCAGCAGGCCAGGCAGCATCTATAGGAACAGATACAGTTGATGTTTCGGGCCAGGACTCTTTGTCAGGACTTGAATCAGCCCATTTCCAGAGCCATAAAAATCTGGCACCCTGAAGGCGTGCTCGTCTTCAAAAAGCAGCCAGTCGTGAGGGCCTGAGAGTGGGTCCCATTCCCACAAAGAGCCAAAGTCAGAATGTTTAACTCCAAGTCAGGGTCTTCAAAAGAACCTTGAAAAGCTATCTAAGAGTCTCTTAAAAGACCCTATTGAATCTGCCTCTACCACTGTCGCTGGCAGTGCATTCCACGCACCCAGCACTCTGTGTAAAAAACTAACCTCTCACATCTGTGTACCTACCTCCAAGCACCTTAAAACTATGCCCCCTTGGGTCAGGCATTTCACCCTGGGAAAAAGCCTCCGTCTATCCATACGATCAATCCCTCTCATCATCTTATACACCTCTATCAGGTCACCTCTCATCCTCTATCCCATAGCCTTTGCAGCATGTTCCCTTACCACTGCAGAGAAAAATTAAGCACAGATTGACAGCAAGTCTGGTCTGGGGTGTAAAATATTTCAACCAGTACTTGTGTGGGAGAGAGTTTACCCTCATTACTGATCGTCAACCACTAGTGTCCATTTTCAATCCACAGAAGGGTGTTCCACTAACAGCAGCAGCATGAATACAGAGATGGGCTCTGTTTCTTGGAGGACACAATTACAAGATTGTATTCCAGAGGATGACTATTCATGGACACGCAAATTGATTGTCCTGTTTACCTGTGGAAAAGGAAATACCTGAAAAATTTATAAAAGGAGGCATTCCCCATGACGTATTCTCCCTAATGCAAGTCAAAAGTTTCCCTATTATGGCAGAGATGATCCAAAAGGAAATTAAAAAAACCCTACACTGTCTCAGGTCTATATGACAACCCAAAATGGCTGGGACGTGCAGCAGAAGCTGCTGTTCCCCTATTTTTTTTTACCAGTACTGGGATGAACTTGCCCTTGACGAAGGTTGCCTTATGTGGGATTGAGAGTTGCTGAGAGGCAGCTACATGTCAGTCATCTAGGCATGGTCAAAATGAAAGCATTTGCTCAAAGGTTTGTCAAAGATCAGCAGATCGAGCAGCTTGCTGTGCAATGTTGAGGATGCCAACACTTCCATGAGATGCCAAGAGCAGTGCTTCTCCACCCCTACAAATAGCACCCATTGCCCTGGCGGAGGATTCATGTGGAGTTTGCAGAGATTTCTTAGTAGTAGCGAATGCAGCTACAAAGTGGCCATAAGTGTTTCTAATAGCCCCCACTACAGCCTCGACACTGTTGATGTGTTGAGAAGCCTCTTCTCAAGGACTGTGACAATGGACCACAGTTTGTTGCTGAACAGTTTTAGTCATTCCCAATAATGAATGGAATAAGACATATTACCACTGCACCATACCACCCAGATACAAATGGCTTGACAGAAAGGTTTGTCTAGTCTAAAGAATGCAGTGCAAGCAATGTCAGGAGAACACACTACACTAACACTGAATCAGTAGCTCGCCAATTTCCTCTTTGCATATCGCAATGTAGTACACTCCACAACCAACAACTCATCAGCTATACTGTTCCTGGGACTTTCCTTGCGCTCATGCTTGGATCTCCTCAAACCCAATCTCAGAAGACAATTTGACAAATTGACAAAATGAGACAAATTGAGGTGCCTCAAACAAAGAGGTTTGATGTTTCATTCCTGGACAAGCAGTCATGGTGACGGACTACAGTGATGATCAAAAATGGGTACTTGGAAAGATGAAGGACAGAACTGGACCACTCTCCTACTTAGTGAAGTTTGCGTCTGATGTCATCTGGAGATGACACATTGATCAGTTGAGGAAAGCAGAGTCAATTGTTAGAGAAGAAAGTTGGCTACTGTTGTCAGAACACCACTCTCTACAGTCTCAGAGTCAACTTCTCCAACCACCAGAGGGGGACCCAGAACTTGAGATGTTTCACAGCCACAAGTCTCACCTGCCAAGTAGAGTGACACCCCTCTCCCAATCAGGAAAGAAGTTATTTTGTATTGGGTTAGAGTTTATAGATAAGCAGGGAGGAGTGTTATGAATTTTAAGTTCTCAGTAATATTGTAAATATATTGCTTGATTAAATATTCTTTGTTTACATAATTCATTACAGGTTATATGTAAGAAGTACATGAATTGCATACATCATTACACCACCATGACACTCGTGAGTGCCTTGCTAAAGTAAAATGAAGATGGTACACATTTACCCCCAGGCTCCCCGTGTTTTTTTTTGATTGATTTTTGTAATTACAAAACATAACAACATAAACACCTCTAATTCTGGGGTTTTACATATTTTGAGTTTTAATTGTTCCTTTATCAGCAGCTATATCTTCAGATGCCAAGATTTTAATCTCTGGAATTCCCTCCTTAAATGTCTCCCTTCCTTATTTTGGGCTTAAATCCATCACTGATATGCTCCAAACTCATTCGCCAGTTAGCTTTCAAAGTTTGTTTGTTATAATTCTAAAGTGGCTTGGGACAGCGTAATAAATTTAAGATGCACCATGACTAGAAACTGTAAACCAATACCATGCACAGAGTGTGACCTTTTTATTTTGTCAACAACATTGCATGCAACATAGTACATTATGAAAAGGCAACAAACCGTCTCATTTCCAAACAGGATGTCAACATAGGGAATTATTTTCATCAGGTCCTCCTTAAAAAACTGTGAGATAAATGGAGCTGATAGATTTAGGCCCAAGGTCTTGTTGCTTTCAGAAACATGTGCTGCCACTTTCAGAATGGATTCTGTTGAGACTGTAATAAAGAAGCCCTGAAGGAGAAGAAAAGATGCATGAAGTTACAGGGTGGAGTAGAACACATATCACAGAAACTGTACTTAATCCCTTGTGCTGCTGGATTTTCCTGCAAAAAGATTAATGCTCTTTGGTATTAGTGGAATTGTTCAGAAACCACAATGGTCTGGCACCTGGCTCACTGGGTGCTCATCCCAGGCTCCCTCTCTCACTCTGAAACCCCATTTTCCACACTCTCTCTAAACTCACCAGATCCCATGCTTTTTCAAACGTCCCAGGGACCCGATTCACAAGCTCCCAGTAAACTCACCTGACTCTGTTACCACACTGCCTTTCAATTTGCTTGAAAAATAGAGTAAATTTTTGTATTGTATACCAGCGGTCCCCAACCACCGGGCCACAAAGCATGTGCTACCGGACCGTGAGGAAACGATATGAGTCAGCTGCACCTTTCCCCATTCCCCGTCACGCACTGTTGAACTTGAACATAGGGTTGCCAACTGTCCTGTATTTGCCGGGACATCCCGTATATTGGGCTAAATTGGTTTGTCCCATATTTCCCCTGCTAAGGAAGAGCGTTCCTATGAAACCTTTCGTGCCAAAATGGCGTAAAGCGGAGAAGCAATTACCATTAATTTACATGAGGAAAATTTTTGAGCGTTCCCAGGCCCAAAAAATAACCTAACACATCATACCAAATAACACATAAAACCGAAAATAAATAATACTAACATATAATAAAAGCAGGAATGATATGATAAATACACGGCCTATATAAAGTAGAAATAAAAACCCGAGGAAATCGGCAGATGCTGGAATTTCAAGCAACACACTTAAAAGTTGCTGGTGAACGCAGCAGGCTAGGCAGCATCTGTAGGAAGAGGTACAGTTGATGTTTCGGACCGAGACCCTTCGTCAGGACTAACTGAAAGAAGAGCCAGTGACAGATTTGAAAGTGGGAGGGGGAGGGGGAGATCCAAAATGACAGGAGAAGACAGGAGGGGGAGGGATGGAGCCAAGAGCTGAAAAGTTGATTGGGAAAAGGGATATGAAAGGATCATGGGACGGGAGGCCCAGGGAG
The DNA here is from genome assembly GCF_963921235.1 of Mobula hypostoma. NCBI lineage: Eukaryota > Metazoa > Chordata > Chondrichthyes > Myliobatiformes > Myliobatidae > Mobula > Mobula hypostoma. The sequence continues at coordinate 807,216 of NC_086114.1, read as the reverse complement.
AAAGAAAGGGGGAGGGGGGAATCCCAGAGGATGGGCAAGGAGTATAGTGAGAGGGACAGAGGGAAAAAAAAATATAATAATAATAATAAATAAATAATGGATGGGGTACGAAGGGGAGGTGAGGCATTAACAAAAGTTAGAGAAGTCAATGTTCATGCCATCAGGTTGGAGGCTACCCAGACAGAATATAAGGTGTTGTTCCTCCAACCTGAGTGTGGCTTCATCTTGAAAGTAGAAATAATGTACGTACAGTGTAGTCGGGAAGATTAAGGCAAAACCAATTTGCGGGGGGAAAAAAATCGGCACGTACGTGTATGCGCACACAGGTGCCCGCGCAAGGCTTCACAGTCATGGTAGTCTTTCCTGGGGGGATTTGACTGCTACTCTTGTCTCCTATTTGGGAGTGAGAAAGTTGGCAACCCTAACTGTTTAAGACATGTTGAGGTGAGCTTAACCCTACTTGAAACCTCCCCCCACCCCCACCCGGTCGGCAAGAATATTGTCAATATTAAACCGGTCCGCGGTGCAAAAAAGGTTGGGGACCCCTGTTGTATACCATATAATGCAAAGGGAATTCTAAGTACGTTGGGAGTATTTATTGGAATAACATCCAATAAGCCTGGATCAATGGAGTTTAACTGTACATGGTAAATTTGACAGCACAATAACAGTTAAAATAAGGTAACAAGGCCACTATCATACCCGCCCTGCTCCTCCATAGATGAGTGGCACAGCTGTCTTCACTGACCTAACAGTGCAGTGTAAACCCCGTGTTAATGATACTAGACTGAAACTAGCAGGACAGACAAACTTCATATCCAGGGGCATGAGAGTCATAATATTCTTTGGATGAAATGCTATAAAATACACAAACTTTTCTTTTTTTCCATTCATTTGATATGATTTAGACTCACAGAATCATACAGTACAGAAATGAACCCTACAGCCCAGATCTTCTATGCACCGAAATACCATCCAAATGAGTCCCATTTGCCTGTGTTTGGCCTATGTCCCTCTAAACCTTTCCTATCTATCTACCATGTTGTTAATGTACCTATCTCAACCATTTCTTCTGGCAGCTCCTTTTATTTTACAAAACTATACTAGTTTATTTACATCACAAATACACAAAGTACAGACATTCAGTATTTAGAAGATGGTGAGTACACTCAGATTAAAATGTAGTTATTCCTGTCTATTAGACAATCAATACCCCGGGGGACTAATCGCTCCCAGAAGTCCCTCAATGTGCCCATTGTGACTGCATACTCCAAGGACAGCTGGGCAAAAAGTATCCCAGGAAAAGGGGCAGGCAGTCAGCCCAGGCAATGCCCTCCACTTTCAGCCACTTAGACCTGTGAATAGCCATCTTGGCCAGGCCCAGGAGTAAGCCCACCAGGAGATCCTCCTCACGACCTGCTCCCTTTCAAACTGGGTGCCCGTATATGAGAAGCGTGGGACCAAAATGCAGCCAGAACCTAAGCAGCAGCCCCTTTAGAAACTCAAACAGGCTGCAACCTCTCACATTCCATGTAAGCATGGTACACTAACTCCTCCTGCCCACAGAATGGACAAGGTAGATGAGATGTCAGTGAAACTGCTCAAAAACCTGTTGTATGGTACTGCCTGCACAACACCTTCCACCCCAGGTTCCTAATGTACTGGAGAAGGACCCCTGCATTAAAAAAAAATCTTCCATTGCGGACTCCACTACCACAGGTGAGTCCAGTCAGCAGATGAAAGCAGGGAAGTGAAAGAGGTGCAGGAGCAGCCCATTCAAGAAACGTTTTGGAGCGTCACGGAATGGGATGGGGGGGCACCCCGTGAGACGACTCACAGTATGTGGGACCCTCCTGCATAGTCTCCTGAGGTCCGGGTCCAACGAGCACATGGGGTGGTGGTGCAGCCGGAACCCCTCCATCTCCCTGCACCACCTCGACACTCACTATAATAGGATTGGAACCAGTACCCCCAGCAGCCAGAGTACAGTCCAATGGCTCAGAAGCACCCTGCCTGGATGAGGCCGGATCCCATACTCTCCACAGCTCCTGGTAGAAGCCAGGTAGTTTCCTTAGAGCAGCATTACTGACACTGTCTGCTGGGACTTGCATTCCCTCCTGCAAGCAGTGTCCTGGTGGAGAAGGTGTGTTGCCAGTACATGCCATTTCAGAGGGTGGTCACTGTACAGGTATCTCTGCAGGGTTCTGAGGTGGAGAGCTGTCAGCTAGGTGCGCATGCACACCAAGGACTGACTGCCCTCTGCGATAGGAAGACTCTGGACTGCTGCAGAGACCCAATGCTTCCTATTTCCCTAGAAGAAGTCCACCAGCCTCTTCTGGGTCCTGGACACAAACACTGTGGGTGGGACTGAAGTAGTCAGCTGGTACCACACCCTGGAGGCGACCAGCTGATTTATAACTAACGCCCTTCCCCATTACGAGATTGCACCAAGGAGGTCCAACCAGCGCTTCAGCTGGGCGGAAACCTTGGTCTCCAGATCCTGCCAGTGCGCTGGCCAGGCCTCCTCTGTTGAGCTCAGGTAGACCCCCAAGTAGGGGAGGTGCATGGTGCTCCACGCAAAAAGCCTCAACCGCTCCGGTAGGGAGTCCACCTGCCATTGACCCACCAAGAAGCCCACACTCTTCTCCCTGTTGACCCTTGCAGAGAAAGCAGCTGAGAAGACCTACTGGGAGTCTCGCATCCTCTGCAAATCAAACGGGTCGATAACCATACGGTGGATGTCATTGGTGTAAGCCAACAGGATGACCATCATGTCTGGTTTGCGTAGAACCAAATCCGTTAACTTCCTGCGGAGAAGACACAGGAATGACTCCACGCAAACTGAATACAACTGTACTGATATGGGGCACCCCTGATGCACCCACCGCCCAAAGCACAAGGGTGCCTTCAAGGACCTGTTGACATTAACTGCACAATTGGACACGGGTCACAAAACGTGGCCTGAGCTTGAACACTCGCACAGTCCCAAAAAGATGCTCGTTGTCCACCCTGTCAAACGCCTTTTCCTGGTCGAGGAAGAGAAGAGTGACTTACAGACCAGCTTCCCAGCACAGGGAGATCAGATCCCGGACAAGATGGATATTGTCCTGAATTGACTGCCCTGGGACTGTGTAGGACTAGTCAGGATGGACCACTTGCGCTATCACGGAGCTCAGACAATTGGACATTGCCCGGGCAAAGACCTTGTACTCCACTCTGAGGAGAGATATTGGGTGCTAATTCCTCAGGTAACAGAGATCCTCCTTCTTTGGCAGCAGGGGCCACAACTGCTCTGTGCTGAGAGGGGCACCTCACCCGTTGTCATGCTCTCCCTCAATACCCCTGCGTAACCAGCCCCTAGGATGTCCCAGAAGGCCCGGAGAAATTTAACGGTCAATCCATCTAGCCCTGGGGACTTGCCTCTCTGTAGCTGGTTGAAGGCACTAGTCAGCTCTACAAAAGATAACAGTGCATCAAGCCGCTCAGCATCCCCAAGGCTGACCTACGGCAAGTCCTCCCACAGAGCCCTGCATGCATCCTCAGTGCATAGGTCTGGCGAGAAGAGAGCCCCATATAAGGAATGAGCCAGAACAATTCTCGTCGGATCTGTGACGGAGAAGCCATCCTCTGCCAGTGTCTCCATGAGCTGAATGATGACACCCCTCCCCTTCTTGAGTGAGTAGAAGAAGGATGAAGCGTGGTCCAGATCCTGCAGCATCTGGACCCGTGACTCCATATAAGCACCTCATGCTCTCTCAAGCTGCAGATGCCTCAGTGCCTCCTTCTTCCGCTGGCATTAACCCCAGAGGGACTGGTCCCCGTTAGTCGGCCTTAGCTGTGACTCCAAGTTGACCAGCCCCTTCTTGAGCCGATCGATCCTGGACATCTACTGCTTGGTCGACCCAAGCGCATATTCCTGGCAGAAAAGTTGGATGTGAGCCTTGCTCACATTCCACCAGAGCCTCAGAAAGGGGAAACTCTCCTGCTCTTCCTGCCAGGTCTTCCAGAACTGCTGGAATGCATCCCGGAACCGAATGTCCTCCAGCAGTCAGTTCCTCCCACAGAGTGAACACCTTCTGGGTGATAAAGTTGCCCTTGGGTTTCTATTAAATCTCTCCCCTCACAACTTAAACCTCTGCCCTAGTTCTTCATTCCTCAACTCTGGGAAAAAGGTTATGCATATTCTCCCTATTCACCTATATAAGATCACCCCTCATTCTCCCATATTTTAAAGGAAAAAATTCCCAACTCATTCAACTTCTCTCCATGACTCAGTCCCTCAAGTTTGTCCAGGTCCTGGTTTCTTCCACAGTCCTAAGATGTAGCGGGGAGGTTAACTGGTCCCGAGCTTAGGTTAGGGTTAAATCAGGGTTGTCGGGTGGTGCAGCTCAAAGGGCCAAAGGGCCTCTTCCTCTCTAAGTAAATAAAACAAAATCTCCTTTGCACTCTTTCCAGCCTAAAGGCATAATTTCTATAGCCTCCTCAGCATTTTGACCAATTGCAACATAAAACTCCAATGTCTATATTTAATGCCCTGATTGATGAAGCCCAGGATGCCAAAAGCCTTCTTCACCACCTTGTCTACCTGTGACTCCACCTTCAGTGAACAATATACTGTTTGCTACAACACTTCCCAGGACCCTCCCATTCATTGTAAAATTTGGACCCTCATTTATCTTCCCAAAATACACCAACTTGCACTTATCCAAATTAAGCTCCATTTACCATTCCTCAGATCACTATCCCTGCTAATCAAGGTCCCTTGGTAAATCCTGATAACCATCTTCACTGTCAACAATCTCACCTATTTTAATGTCAACTGCAAACTTATAAACCATGCAAATTCTCATGCAAATCACTGAAAATAGCAATGATGACAAACAGCAGTCAACCTACCGCCAATCTTGGAAAATACCACTAGTTACAGATCTCCTGTCCAAAAAACTGCCTTCTATATTAATTATCTGCTTGCTGTTGTCAAGCCTGTTCTTTATCCAATTAGCCAACTCTCTGTCAATCTAACTTCCCATAGCATATCAAAGTCCATATAGACTACATCTACTACCCTGCCTTGAATGACCTTCTTAGTTACTCTTCAAAAAACTCAATAAAATTCATGAGACATGTTCATGCACTTAAAAAGCCATGTTGACCATGGCTAATGAATCCCCCATTTTTCCAAATGCTTGTATCTACCACTCAGTATCCCCTTTAGTAACCTATTGACCACAAATATTAGCCTTGTAATTATACAACTACCTTTCTCAATTGTGTTCATTTGGTTAAGTTCCCTCAACTTCTCGTTGTTGTGCTATTTATCAAATGTAGTTGAGATTAACATACTTCCTTCTACCGTGACACAGGCCAACACAAGGTTTTTTGCAAGAAATTGTCTTTCTACTTTTGCTTTGCAACCATCCTTTACACCCCCACCATACACAAAGTTGACTCTTCATACAATGTAATTAGTTATATTTATCAAAATCAATCCATTTTATATAATACTATCTGTTATTAACCACTTTACCAATATTTCTGTAGTGGGTATTCCATGAGTTGTACCAGTTATTTTTCAAAATATTTTTCAGACATATTCCTTCAGTTTCTACACCCAGCTACATTTGCTTCTAGGTTCTTGCCTATTGGATCTAAGTTATCAATTTTCATATGCCCTTCGTTAAGTTTAATCCAACTAATTTCCCTGCAGTTTGCCTGGAAAACAATTTCTTCAAAAGTACTTGTATATTTTCCTTCAATTTGAATTCACTCCTCAAGATTTGTTTGAAACAGCCATACATGAACAATGAGACCACAGGCAATCATTAACTGTCACAGTCTAGGCTAAATCATTTTCTAAAGACCAGTATTTAGATTCACTCTGACTTAATTAATTCTCATTTAGGCTTGAAATTAAAACTAATAGTGCATTGCTGTTGTGTAATTCACTTTGTGCAACACTAAGTTGTGGCTTAAAGACGATCATGGTTGGGAGCTTAATATCACTTTATATCAAAAGGACAGGCAGATAGGCAGAAGGGCGAGGTGGCTCTGTTGGTAAAAAAAAAATGAAATCAAATCCTTAGAAAGAGGTGACACAGGCCAGGAAGATATAGAATCCTTGTGGGTAGAGTTAAGAAACTGCAAGGGTATAAAGTTATACATAGGCCTCCAAACATTAGCCAGGATGTGGGCTACAAATTACAACAGGAGATAGAAAAGGCATGTAAAAAGGGCAATTATATAATGGTCATGGGAGATTTCAATATGCAGGTAGACTGGGAAAATCAGATTGATGCTGGTTCCCAAAAGAGAGAATTTCTAAAATGCCTACGAGATGGCTTTTTAGAACAGCTTGTGGTTGATCCCAGCAGGGGAAAGGTGATTCAGGATTGGGTGTAGTGTAATGAAACTTAAGGTAAAGGAACCCTTAGGAGGCAGTGATGAAAATCCACCCTGCAGTTTCAGCGGGAAAGCTAAAGTCAGATGTATCAGTAATACAGTGGAGTAAAGAGAATTGCAGAGGCATGACAGAGGAGCTGGCCAAAGTGGATTTGAAGGGGACACTAGCAATGATGATGGCAGAACTGCAATAGCTGGAGTTTCTGGGAGCAATACAGAAGGAGTGAAATAGACCAAAGTTCCAAGTTCAAAGTAACTTTCATAGTTCAAAGTAAATTTATTATCGAGGTACATATATGTCATTTTCTAGTGGGCATTCACAGTATATACAAAGAAACACAATAGAATATTGTGTAATTGTATAATAATAGAATAAAAACCATACACAAGACAGACTAACAACCAACATACAAAAGACAACAAACTATGCAAATACAAAACAAAAATAATAATAAGAAGTAGTAAATAAGCAATAACTATTCAGAACATGACATGAAGAGTCCATAGGTTGCGGGAACAGTTCATTGTTGGGGTGAATTACATTGAGTGAAGTTATCCCCTCTGAATCTGGAGCCTGATGGTTGAGGGGTAATAACTGTTCCTAAACCTGGTGGTGTGGGTCCTGAGGCTCCTGTACCTCCTTCCTGATGGCAGCAGCGAGAAGAGAGCTTACTAGCGAATCATCCTAAAGAAGTATTCTAAAGGGAGGATGATGCAAACGTGGCAGACAAGTGAAGTCAAAGAAAGTATAAAACCAAAAGAGAGGGCATATAATAGACCAAAAATTGATGGGAAATAAGAGAATTGGGAAGATTTTCAAAACCACCAGAAGGCAACTAAAATGCCGTAAGGAGAGAAAAGATGAAATATGAAGGCAGCCAATAATATAAAAGAGGATACAGAAAGGTTTTTTACAGAGTAAAAGAGAGGTGAGAATGGATATTCGACTGCTGGAAAATGACACTGGCGAGGTAGTAATGGGGGAACAAATAAATGATGGACAAACTTAAAAAGTATTTTACATCAGTCTTCATTGTGAAAGACACTTAACAGTATGCCAAAAATTCGAGTGTCAGGGGGCAGAAGCGAGTGCAGTTGTTGTTACTAAGGAGAATATGCTGAGATAAACTGAAAGGCCTGAAGGTAGTTAAGTCATCTGGACCAGGGTTCTGAAAAAGGTAGCTGAAGAAACAGCGGAGGATTTAATAGTGAACTTTCAAGAATCACTAGATTCTGGAATAGTTCTGGAGGACTAGAAAATTGTAAATGTACTCTTTAAGAAGGGAGGGAGGCAGAAAAAAAGAAAATTATAGGACAGTTCATCTGACTTCTTTGGTTGGAAAGATGTTGGAGGCCATTATTAACAATGAGGTTTCGGGGTATTTGGAGGCAATGACAAATTAGGCCAAGTTAACATGGGGAAATCTTAAGGAGAAATCTGGCTTGACAAATCTGTTCAAATTCTTTGAGGAGATAACAGGCAGGATAGACAAAGGAGAGACAGTGGATGTTGTATACTTGGATTTTCATAAGGCTTTGACAAGGTGCTGCAAATGAGGCTGCTTAACAAGATAAGAGCCATGGTATCACAGGAAAGATATTAGCATGGATAGAAGAATGGCTGACTGGCATAAGGCAAAGAGTGGGAATAAAAGTCTCATTTTCTGATTGGCTTTGGGACCACTTCTTTTAACGTTATATGTTAATGATTTAGAATTGCTGGCTTTGTGACCAAGATTGTGGATGATACTAAGATTGGTGGCAGACAAGGTAGTGTTGAGGAAGCAGAGAGACTGTTCTGTCAAGCAGAATCTGGCTCCTTATCTAAAAAAATAAGGTGTGCCAGCTTTGGACAGGGTTCAGAAGAGGTTCAGGACAATGATTCCAGGAATGAAAGGGTTAACGTGTGAAGTGTGTTTAGAAACATAGAAAACCTACAGCATAATACAGGCCCTTCAGCCCATAAAGCTGTGCCAAACATGTCCTTACCTTTAGAAATTACCTAGGGTTACCCATAGCCGTCTATTTTTCTGCGCTCCATTTATCTATCCGGGAGTCTCTTAAAAGACCCTATTGTATCTGCCTCCACCACTGTCGCCGGCAGCCCATTCACTACTCTCTGTGTAAAAAACTTAACCCCTGACATCTCCTCTGTACCTACTTCCAAGCACCTTAGAACTGTACCCTCCTGCTAGTCATTTCAGCCCTGGGAAAAAGCCTCTGACTATCCACACGATCAATGCCACCTCATCATCTTATACACCTCGATCAGGTAGCTTTGGGCCTGAATGAGGCGGGATCTCATTGAAACCTATTGAATATTCAGTTGAGGCAGGATGGTAGATTTAAAGAACCATGTGTACAAAGTATGTAGAAAATATAGTTAAGAAAAGGAAAGCTTACTTTACCTACACCTACACTAAAGGATTTATACTACAAATATATCTTTGAACTTCGATTTTTACTTACTGAAAATGCACACCAGAGGATGAGAAGTTAATAACGTTAAGGGCTCTGGTGGGAATGGAAAAAAAGATGATGATCCTGAAGCATCGAAGGAGTCTCCACTAACTGTTGAAATAATGAAGAAACTTCTAGACTTAATCAAAGACTCGCCATACTTGAAGGAGTTTTGAAGATGATTCAAGATGATGTTAAATCGTTCAGACGTGAAATTGATCAACAACAAATTAGAATCTTGGAACTACACAAAGATGGCCTCAAAAGGGATCGAAAAATTGAATCTCTTGAAATAATCTAACTTCAGCAACTCAGCAGTTGGAGCGTTATAAAACCAAGATTATCGATCTTGAAAATTGCTCTCAACAACAGAATCTGCGAATAATCGGTTTTCCTGCAGAATGTTGAGACGGGAGATCCTACTAAATACTTCTCTAAGTTGTTAGCGGATGTGTTTGGTCCAGATATATTGGAGGAACCCCCATTGTTCGACCGCGCACATCGTTCTTTACGTGCGAAACTGGCAAAACAAATTAAACCAAGGCCAGTCATTATTCGGTTTCACTATGTTCATGTTAAGGAACAAGTGATACGAACTGTTCGGCAGAAAGGCATGATTGAGTTTCAAAGTTTTATATTTCGAATTGTTGAGCATTTCAGCCAAGAAGTATTGAAAGAACGGATGGCTTATGAACTATAGATGTCAAAACTTTATCGTCAGGGCTATAAATTAGCATTGCTGTTCCCAGCCTGTTTGAGAGTTGTTATGCCGGACAATTCTTATCGTTTGTTCAAAACTCCGACCGAAGCCCAAAGTTTTCTCGACAACTCGTCTTCCTCTGCTGAGGACTAATTAACGCAGTTTTTTAAAAAATCTGTTTTTTGTTTCCTTTTTTTTAAAAAAAGGTTAATATTTAGCTTATAGATTTAGATTGTTATATTCTGAGGGTTCTTGCCTTGATTTTGTAGTGTAGGTACTTTTTACATTCTTAAATGATAGTACTCTTTTTTTGTTAGTAATTTTGTATATCTCACTTTTAAAATTTTTTCCTTCTGAGGGCAATTTAGCTACAATTTTAATGTTGGTTTCCCTTTTTTTCCAAAATGTTACTGGAGAAGTATTATATTTTAAGATGGTGGATTCCTTCTTCTTCCCAGAATTCTCTCTTCTTGTGTCACTTTCGATCATTTATATACGAAGAACTAATAATATGAACTGATGGCTTGGTGTTTTTTTTTTGAAATATTAGTAAGGAGTAACTATTTTATGTTTGTAATTGTTGTAATCTTTTCCTTACATATATAGTAACTTTTTTTTCACTTTTTTGACTATGGGTGGTGTTTCTTACAATAAACATTATTTCTTTTGGGTTGCCTTCTGGAAAGATGGGGTTAGATCTAGCTTTAGATTTAGCATTGGCCACTTCCTGTTTTTTTTTGGGTTTTTGTGAGGGGGGGATGGCATTTTTGTTCCTATTTTCAATTTAGTTTTTCTCCTTAAATGGGCTGACCTGAAACTACCAAAATGTCCGAAATGTGGTGACTTCTGATTCCTCTTTGGAACTTCTTTCCTCTTCCAGGGTCATGAGTTTGTATTTTGGTTAAGCCTTTACATAACCTTATGCTCCATTTCAGTACTATGGATAAGATTATTAAATTGGTTCCTTGGACTACAAATGGTTTAAACCACAGGATTAAACGGAAGAAAATTTTTAAAGTTGTTATGCTTAATGTTTATGCCCCAAATGTTGATTGTTCTGAATTTTTTAATAATCTCTTTACATCCCTTTCTAATTTAAATGATTATACGTTGATTATGGGCAGAGATTTTAATTGTTTAAATCTGCTGATGGATAGATCCCTGTCTAATCAAGTACTTCCGAACAAGTCGGCAACTCTTATTAACTCTTTTATGACTGACTCTAGAATCTCAGAAATTTGGAGATTCTTGCACCCCAACCAGAAAGAGTTCTCATGTTTTTCACATGTATATCATCACTATTCAAGAATTGATTATTTTCTTAACTATGCTTAGCCACACAGTCATGTGTATATAGATAGTAGAGCAGTGAGCTAAGCACACACCCCTGAGGTGTGCCAGTGTTGATCGTCAGTGAGGAGGATATGTTAGCATCAATCCGCACAGGTTGTGGTCTTCCATTTAGGAAGTTGAGGATCCAATTGCAGAGTGAGGTACAGAGGTTCAGGTTCTGCAACTTCTCAATCAGGACTGTGGGAATGATGGCATTAAATGCAAACTATAGTCGATGAACAGCATCCTGACGTAGGTGTTTGTGTTGTTCAGGTAGTCTAAAGCCATGTGGAGAGCCATTCAGATTGCATCTGCCATTGACCTATTGTGGCGATAGGCAAATTTTAATGGGTTCAGGTCCTTGCTGAGGCAGGAGTTCAGTCTAGTCATGACCAACCTCTCAAAGCATTTCATCACTGTCGGCGTGAGTGCTACTGGGCAATAGTCATTAAGGCAGGTCACATTATTCATCTTAGGCACCGGCATAATTGTTACCTTTTTGAAGCCCATTGCAGTGAGAGGTTGAAAATGTCCTTGCATACTCCTGCTAGTTGGTTGGCACAGGTTTTCAGAGCCTTACCAAGTACTCCATTGGGACCTTCTGTTTTGCAAGGGTTCACTCTCTTTAACGACAGCCTAACATCGGCCTCCGAGCCGGTGATCACAGGGTCATCATGTGCAGCAGGGATTTTCACAGCTGTAGCTGTGTTCTCCCTTTCAAAAGTGTGCATAGAAGGTGTTGAGTTCATCTGGTAGTGAAGCATTGCTGCCATTCATGCTACTGGGTTTTGCTTTGTAGGAAGTAATGTCTTGTAGACCCTGCCAGAGTTGCCGTACATCCGATGTCGCCTCCAACCTCGTTCAAAATGGTCTCTTTGCCCTTGAAATAGCCCTCCGCAAATCATACCTGGTTTTCTGGTACAGGCCTGGGTTGCCAGACCTGAATGCCACAAATCTAGCTTTCAGCAGATGACGTACCTCCTGGTTCATCCACGTCTTTTGGTTTGGGAATGTACAGTAACCCAGATAAGTGCGAAGTGGTTCATTTTCGTAGGTCCAATTTGAAGTCAGAGGATGAGAGGTGACCTGATTGAGGTGTATAAGATGATAAGGGACATTAATCGTGTGGATAGGCAGAGGCTTTTTCCCAGGGCTGAAATGGCGAACACAAGGGAGCATAGTTTTAAGGTGCTTGGAAATAGATACCAAGGGGATGTCAGGGGTAAATTTTTCACACAGAGAGTGGTGGGTACATGGAATACACTGCCGGCAGTGGCAGTGGAAGCGGATACAAGAGGGTCTTTGAAGAGCTTCTTAGATAGGTACATGGAGCTTAGAAAAATAGAGGGCTATGAGCTAAGGAAATTCTAGGCAGTCTCTGGAGTAGGTTACATTGTCAGCACAACATTGTGGGCCTAAGGGCCTGTAATATGCTGCAAATTTCTGTGCTCTATATTGAAAGGCCTAGATAGAGTGGATGTGGAGAAGATGTTTCCTATAGTGGGCAAGTCTAGAACCGAGGGAACAGCCTCAAAATAGAGGGACATCCACTTAGAATAGAGATGAGGAGGAATTTCTTTAGCCAGAGGGTGGTCATTCTGTGGAGTACATTGCCACAATGGCTGTGGAGGCCAAGTCATTAGATATATATAGTTGATAGGTTCTTGATTAGTCAGGGCATCAAAGATTACAGAAAGAAGGTGGGGAAACTAGATTGAGAGATAATAAATCAGCCATGATGGAAAGGTGGAGGAGACTTGATGGGCTGAACTCTTAATTCTGCTCCTATGTCTTATGGTTTCATATTAACAGCTGAAGAGGACAATTAACTGCACCTTACTCAAAGACCCATAATCTTATAGTTATGGAATATCTTTTAATTATATTTCCTAATTACCAATCATCAGTTTGAATTTCAGCTCTAGTACTAACAAATCGTTGTAATAGACTTTAATATGTGGTACAGCATATTGTCCTATTGGAATTTATTGATTTTAACTATAATTAGGAGCTTAGGAAAATGATGGCGCCTCATGGCAATCCTGCTTGCATTTTTGGAAACAGGTCTATTTCTATCTTCAATATCTCTATTCTCCCTTTCAAGGCTCTTTTGAAAACCCTGACCTGGAGTTACACGCTGACTTTGGTTCTTTGCAGGAACGGGACCCACTCTCGGGGTCTCATGACCGGCCGCTATTTGATATGCCAAGGACGTGGCCTAGAAGACCAGCGCACCTTCAGGGTTCTGGGATTTCGTGGCTTTGGAGGTGGGCGGACTCGGGGTCGGTGCCGCCGCCTGGTTCGTCATGAGAGACAGAAGATCGAAAGCAGCAAGCTGGCTGCTGCCTGAGTGCCCACAGACCCAAGATCTTTGGGCACAGAGCTTGGAAGGAGTGATGCAACAGACTTTTAGCACTGTAAATCAGCGAGTTGCTTGTTATGTCTCACCTCTCGCTGTGAAAATGGGGCCACCTCCTTTTCCCTCACTAGGGAGAGAGAATCTGTGGTATGTCGAATACCAGGTGAACATGTAGTCTTTGGTGTACTGAGTCTGTGTCTTTACTGCTGCTTTGCTGTATGCTTGAGTGCTTGGTGAGGGGCACCTTTGTTTTTTTGCTGGTGGGGGAGGGGGGCTCATTGCTTTTGCTGCTGCTTATGCGTGGGGGGGGAGCTGTGGGAGACTTTGAGGTTCTAACATTTAACTGTCAACCATTCTTTGGGGTACTCCTCTGTTATTGTTGATGTTTGCGAAGAAAGAGAATTTCAGGGTGTATATTGTATACATTTCTCTGATATTAACTGTACCTCTGAAACCTTTGAAATTATGATAACTGAAAAGCTTAAGACAATTTAAGTATATTTCAATATTAACAATGGTAGAACTATGGGAGCACCAATTTACATCACCAGAGATACAGTTTCAAATTATGAAGATTGAAGTGAAACTATCAGTCTAAGACATGGTGGATCGTGATTTGCCAGAGTCACAAAGAAAAACAGTGCAGTAACAGGCCTTAGGGCCCATCTTTTCCATGCTGAGCAAAGTGCCTACCTGACATTCGAGAAGAGTCTTTTCAAAATTGGTTCACATTGCATGTAGGGACCCAGCAGTAATTGTTAAAACAAAATGAGGTGTTACTGAAAAACACAAGGATATCTACTTTTGGTTGTAAGAAAAAGTAAAGGAATACTAATGGCAAAATGGAAGTAGAAGCACTTTACCGGACAGTGAGAATAATTTTAAAATAGAAAACGCATCAAAGCAAATGAAAGCACAAGCAGAAATACATTACATCTCACAGGAGAAGCTTGGATTACATCTTTTTTCAATTAATTCTATTGTGTGATAAGAAGTTACATGCAGACTTTCTTCTTCCCTCTGACGGACATGAATGATGGAGTTATAAAGGAAACAATGTGGTGGGTGACACATGAAATTCAAAACAAATCAGTACAGATAATCCTGTGGGCTGAATGGGGAATATTAAAAAAACCTCATTAATTTTTGGATGAAGACAACCTTGCAGTTTACTCATAGAACAAATTCACTATTTGCAAAATCATGTCATTGTTATACCAATGCTTACAATTCAAATCATTTGTTTTATTCTTATTGAGCTTTTGTTCGCAGAAATGAAGTTCAAGGTTATTGTTAACATACAAATGACTCTGATCAGGAATTTACTATCGTAGCCTGGAGATAACTAATTCATTCACTGCCTGATAATGATGCAAGACTTCATTTTGTTTCTTTCATGGGTTATATAGAAAAATATGTATTTAATTTGGGTTTTTGATTCATCATGGTATGCCATTCAGTAACTGACTCGATGGGCAAAATGGCCTAATTAAGCTCCTATATCTTATGGTCTAATAAAACCACATACAAAATGACAGAAATTTCCCACTGGTTCGTGACAATGGTCTTAAACATCATCTCAATGCTTCAAATGAGCCGAGGTTATCAAAACCTTAGTGATCCAGAAGAATCACTACTATTTAGTTAAATGTCTAAATACAAAAACATTTCAATGCACATAATTGAATTTTTGATTCTCATTAAGCCCTCATATAAGGCCAGCCACATAGATTTAACAGGCAGCTGGAATTCTAATGCTCCATCATACATTAGTAGATTGCTTTAACAGCAGTATTCCAACTTGCTTAAAATCTCTGCTCTGCTGCATCCTAACTCCATATTAGTTCAACTCTAGCTTAGGACATATTTTCTAAAGAAATAAAAATCCTTTTGATGAACAATATATTTACAATAGTTTAAGAATTCATTAAGACTAATCTTGTATTTACCAACTGATTGGAAGATTAGCATAATGGAGCAGTTTGACCAACAAATTTCTGTCATTTACTCAGCAGACATCAGTTCTTAAATCAATGGTTAAAAATAATCTCCCAGGAAGTCATGGTGAATAATTATAAATTTCTAATAGATCAGCTGAAACCTCTTTTTAATCTATTTTATTGCTGGTAAATGTGTTCAGAGGCCGTTAGCACAACTAATGGCAATTTGTTCTCACAGCATGATGCACCTGACAATATAATCACTACTTTTCCAATTTATTCTTCTGCTTGTCATTTTCATGGTATTTTCACTTTAAAATAATCCTTCATATACTTCAACCAGTTTGTTATGTTGATACAAAAGGCTATCAAATCTTTGTAAATCAAATATACATAACATCAAAATGAAAACTCATGTTCAACCCAAGAAATTGAAACACAAAAGTTCCATGAATAAAACAAATCACCGAACAAAGAGACTAAAGCCACAATGTGTAGACCAACACTTGCTTTAATAGCAGGGTCACATTGTGATAGAAAGTAAACCCAAAAATCATAAAAGCGCTCCACTGTCAAGTACTTTGATGAGACTGCCATCACGTCACAATGCGTAAAGCTGCTTCCTTATTAATAGAACATCAAAATTAATTATTTAGCTTTATGGGAGTTTACTCTTTCCTCCTGTAGCCTCTTTTCTGATCAAAATAGTCTATAATCTAAAAGCTGTGGGTGTAACCAAAGACGTGATTTCTGAATCAGAAATCTAAGCACCTACTCTCAGATGCAGAAGATCTAGACATTATGACAGATTTGGAACTTCATCCATGTTATCAATTGTTTTAATATTTTAGCTAACAATATTTTGTTAATCTTTGAGAAAAAACGTATTTCACAATTAGGTCCTTCAATTCCAGAATTGGCAGCATTTTACTCCTGAATTACTTAATTCATCATTACATCTCTCTCAGATTGCACAGCGTGCAGGATTCTCCAACAGTTCTGACGAAAGGCTGTTATTCTGAAATATTAAGTTTCCTTCTCCATGGATGTTGCCCGACCTGCTGAGCATTTCTAACATTTTTTTTCTAGTTTTTTTTCTCTCTATAATTTCAACTGTTTAGCAACTGTACAAAACCAACCTCACTCTGGGAGAAAAGATTAATCTTTTGCTTGCTGGTAATGTTCAACACAAGCAACACCTATGGAGGCAAAGGGGAGAGGGGTAACGTTCTGGGTCGAGGATGAGAGTACAGGCCTCCAAATAGTGGTTAGGCTACAAAATACACCAGGAGACAGAAAAGACATGTGACATAGGCAATGTTACAGTGCCCATGGGGGGGGTTCTTGAATATGTGGGTAGACTGGAAAAATTGGGTTGGGAGTGGAGCACAAGAAAAGGAATTTGTGGAGTATCATTGGGGAACAGGCAGGTTCTGGATTTGATCTTGTTTAATGAGGCAGACCTGATCATAGAATTTTAAGGTGAAGGAACCTTTAAGCTGACCATGATCATAATATGAAATTTACCCTGCAGAGACAGAAGCTGATATCTGATTTAACATTAGTACAATTAAGTAAACGTTACTACAGAGGCTTGAGGGAGGAGCTAGAGTTGATTGGATAGGATACTATCAGGGATGATGGTAGAGCAGCAATGGCAAGAATTTCTGGGAGTAATTTGAGATATAGTCGAATATCATCCCTGGGAAGGAATATCAGGCATTGCGGCTCACAATGCAAGTCAGGGGACAGCATAAAAACTAAATAAAAGGCATACAGTATGGCAAAGATTAGTGGGAAGCCAGAGGATTGGGACGCCTTTAAAAGCCGACTGAGGACAACTAAAAAGCTAAAAGATTTCCATCTGCAGAATTTTGTGTAAAAGAGATATCTTAGGCAGAGGGGTGAGAGTGGCAAAGGAACACAAGGGAGTGGGTGGTGGTCTGAAACTAGAAATTCAATATTTGTACCACTGGGTCATAGACTATCCACACAAAATATGAGGTGCTCTTCTAGTTTGTATTTAGCGTCACTGTAGAGATGGAGAAGGCAAAGGACAGAAAAATTGGTGTGGGAATGTGGAGTTGAACTGACATGCAACTGGAAACCCAAGATGGTCGTTGAAGACAGAGTGCAGGCATTCTACAAAATGGTCACCTGGTCTACACTTGGTATCGATGATAAAGAGGAGGCTAAATCACTTCCATCTAATGCAACAGATCTGAATGAAGGCGCTGCATATCAATCTCTCTCTCTTTCACCTGAAAGGGTGTTTGGTGAGGGTGGAGGTGAAAGGACAAGTGTTGTACCTCGTACAGAGAAGGCAGATGTATGGGGTTGAGTGTGATTCGGGATCAGCCATGATGGAATGGCGGAATAGACTCAATGGGCTGAATGGCCTAATTCTACTCCTAAGTCTTATGGTCTTCTGTTTATTTTTAATGACAAAATAGAAAGCAAATGCTGCAAAATATTTGATACTGGTCTGGGTGAAGGAAGCCTTCATCAGTCTAGGTACTGGCAGCATTCTTCAGCTGACCACTGGCCAGAATGTATTTTTGTTTTAACCATTTATTATGAACAATTGTAAACGCTGGGAGTGACTCAATATTTGTTGTATTGCAAATACTTGAAGTGTCCCGCATTGAAATTCCTTTTGTAAATGACAATATATAACACTAGTAACTACAGAAAATGTGGTTGTAAGGAAATTTAAGTGTACATTGCAATATTATTTTGCTGATGTGGTTTCAGATCCCTATTCTGCATTATGTTACCACATTTATGGTAAGAAAGTTATGTTAGAAATTATATCAGTGATTTTCCCAAAACAGACCTGATGTTGTTAAAAGATTTTGCAATCAGAATACATTTCTCCCCACTCAATGCCCAATGGCCAAAACATTCTACTAACGCATTCATCACTGGCTTCTTCTGTTCAACTGTTGCTAAACCTTCTTGGAGATTGCCTTCTTGACACACAGAAATTACTGAGAGACATGATCTTGCTTGTTCATTCTGTATCCTGCATTACAATCAGCTTGCTTCTGCATTAAGTGATTGTTTGATCAGTTGGAGAAGTGATACAGCTTTCATCCTTGGGTTCACTTCTCCAAAATGCAGTTATTTCAAACATGCTAACACTTTTAAGCATATTTATGATTTAAGTCCGATGACAGAAATGGTCATTAGGTATAACAAAATTATATAGATTTTGAAGGTAAAATATCTGTTCAGGTTTTAAACCTGATCTATATCTGACCTATAGCCCACCATAGCTGTACACAATCTTCCTTGCTATCTACAATAGTGTTAATTTTCATGTCATCTGCAAACTTACAAACTGTTCCTTCTGCATTCACATCCATTATTAACATATACCACAACATATTAACATATAGAGCAAAACATCCTTCGACCATTACCCTCTGCTTCCTATCACCAAGACAATTAAAGCTCTGCTTATTATTGTCACATATATCAAGATACAATAAAGTTTGTCTGCAATTCAGACAGACCATTCCACACATACATACACAAGTAGACTGCAACCTTTTGACAAAATATGGTTTTCCTCACATGAAAATTTGAAATCTATGTTGCCTGAACCTTGAACTGATGAGAACAGTTCACCTCTCTCGGCATAAAAGTGCTGATGATGGAAATCTGAAATAAAAATATAAAATACTAGGAATACCTGCAGGTCAGGCTTCATCTGTGGGGAGGGAAAAGAGTTTCATTTTCTGTTTCTATGCCATCCACACGATCACTATTCAGCCTTTTCTCCATTTTCTTTGTACAGACACAAGTCTTAGCTTCTCTCATCTCATAGCTGAAATTCCTTATACCAGTAGCAATTCTACTTAACATTTTCTGCACCTTCTCTAAGACTTTCACACCCTTTCTAAATTAGGTGACCAAACCGAAGACAGTACTCTAATTGTGATCTAATTCATGTGCACCATGTTCAAGGAGGCCTTTACAAATACATCATGCCCTGTTCCTGAACAACTGTGTTAGTAAGGCTATATTGTCCATGATTCCTTTTGCCAATAATGAATGTATAAAGATCAAAAACAAGTACTGAAGAAATTTAAAATATTAAGGAAGAGTAGAATTGGGTAATTCAAACTGTACGTAATACAGGATTCATTTTGATAAGAAGCCCATAGATAGGAAAGCAAC
Source organism: Mobula hypostoma (assembly GCF_963921235.1). Classification (NCBI taxonomy): domain Eukaryota; kingdom Metazoa; phylum Chordata; class Chondrichthyes; order Myliobatiformes; family Myliobatidae; genus Mobula; species Mobula hypostoma. The sequence continues at coordinate 787,841 of NC_086114.1, read as the reverse complement.
TAAATTCCTCTGTCTACTCAACTTTACTTGACATAATTATAAAAAAAATTGCCAGGAAGAGCAATATAACAGGACATATTTGAATTAAGGAAAAGAAGACTGAACAAAAGATTTTCTGGTACGAATCACTTATTAACTGAAATTAACTACAAAATCTAATTGGTTATTGGATTAATCAAAGCAGATCATACAAACTCTTTCCTTGCCCTTCCCTTTCAGTTACATTTTTTCAATCTGCATTTATCCCCATTAGAACAGAGATCTGCAATATGTTTGCAGTACAGGTAACTCAAAGGGCAGGATCAAGCAGGACATTCTGCTGTCACAAAATGCTCCACCTTGTGGAACAATTGTGAACTGCCCAATTCCACTCCAGATTAGTCGGCTTGAGGACTGGGTTGGATGGTGTGGGTTGGTTGGTATAATTCCACCTGGTGGCCTCCTGTGTTATGTAACAAACAGGACAAGACGACAGTGCTTCCAATTGGCTACCACTTTTTCAAATAAATCATCTAATCAAATCAATTGGATTCCTAATGACATATTTTCTGTAGGTCAGTAGGAAACAGGTAGGCTGCAGAAGGATGTAGATAGATTAGGAGAATGGGCAAGAGAGTGGCAAATAAAATATAATGTTGGAAAATGCATGGTCATGCACTTTGGTAGTAGAAATAAATGTGCAGACTATTTTCTAAATGAGGAAAAAAATACAAAAAACTGAGATGCAAAAGGACTTGGGATTCCTTCTGGAGAATACCCTGAATGTTAACTTGCAGGTTGAATCAGTACTGAGGAGGGTAAATGGAATGTTGGCATTCATTTCAAGACATCTAGAATGTAACAGCATAAGAATATATTTTTTAGTCAGAGTAGTAAATCTGTGGATTGCTCTGCCACAGGTTGTGGTGGAGGCCAAGTCCGTGCGTATGTTTAAGGCAGAAGTTGATCGTTTCCTGATCAAAGGATATGGTGAGAAGGCAGGTATATGGGGTTGAGTGGGATCCGGGATCAGCCATGATGGAATGGCAGCGCAGACTTGATTGGTTGAATGGCCTAATTCTGCTCCTATGTCTTATATTGAAGCATATGTTCACAGTTTGCATATTCTCATATCCCCAGTTGACTCACAGGTGAAGTGATGCCCTTACACTTCCTCCCTTACCACCATTCAGGGCCCCAAACAGTCCTTCCAGGTGAGGGATCACTTCACCTGTGAGTCGACTGGGGTGATATACTGCGTCCGGTGCTCCCGATGTGGCCTTTTATATATTGGTGAGACCCGACGCAGACTGGGAGACCGCTTTGCTGAACATCTACGCTCTGTCCGCCAGAGAAAGCAGGATCTCCTAGTGGCCACACATTTTAATTCCACATCCCATTCCCATTCTGACATGTCTATCCACGGCCTCCTCTACTGTAAAGATGAAGCCACACTCAGGTTGGAGGAACAACACCTTATATTCCGTCTGGGTAGCCTCCAACCTGATGGCATGAACATCGACTTCTCTAACTTCCGCTAGGCCCCACCTCCCCCTCGTACCCCATCTGTTACTCATTTTTATGCACACATTCTTTCTCTCACTCTCCTTTTTCTCCCTCTGTCCCTCTGAATATACCTCTTGCCCATCCTCTGGGTCAACCCCCCCCCCCGTCTTTCTTCCTGGACCTCCTGTCGGCTCTATCCCTCCCCCTCCTGTCTTCTCCTATCATTTTGCATCTCCCCCTCCCCCTCCAGCTTTCAAATCCCTTACTCACTCTTCCTTCAGTTAGTCCTGACGAAGGGTCTCGGCCTGAAACGTCGACTGCGCCTCTTCCTATAGATGCTGCTTGGCCTGCTGCGTTCACCAGCAACTTTGATGTATGTTGCTTGAATTTCCAGCATCTGTAGAATTCCTGTTGTTTGCGTACAATGCTCTATGTCTTGATGGATAAATTATATCTTAAAATCTCTACCATGGTAAATCATGTGATCATGTCCCTGTCATCCACTGAAGGCTAAATTAGCTGATAAATCTGCTGTGGTTTGCACATTGATTTTTGAATTTAAAAAAAGATCATCTCTGATGCTGGGGCAATAGCAGAAGCTAAATTATTTCAGTTTAGTTTTCTATTAAAATAATTAAATACTGTAGACATTTAAAATGTGATAATATTCCGAACATACATGGAAGACAGAGTAACCCTTCAAGACATTTTTACACAATGTACTATTTTTCAAAAAAACATCTTCCTGGAAGTTCACAACAGTCAAACACAGAAATCATATTCTGTAAAGTGTACATTAGTGAATACATTTCTTCTACTAAAATACTCATCTTAATTACAGAAAGCAAAGATTATTAAATATCTGAGTACGAGTATATAGTTGTGATGACATCAATCTAGAAAAGCAAATACTTTCTGAGGACAGGAATTTTTTTGTGGTGTCTTTGATTTTAAGACTGTAAGGTGATCAAAGGTTATCCAATCTCTCATAGAGTTACACAGAGCCTCCGATCCATGCCAAGATGCAAAGCTAAACCCATTTGCTGTCACATGATCCATATCCTTCTAAGCCTTTCCTAACCATGTTCCTGTCCAAGTGTGTTAATGTACCTGCCTCAACCACTTCTGATAGCGCATTCTGATGACCCTCTGGGTGAAAAATGTGCCCCTAAGATTCCTGTCAAATCTCTTCCATCTCAGCTTAAACCTTTGGCCTCTGGTCTCGAACCCCTAGTTCGGTATTAAAAGACACTGTATATTCACCCTGACTATGCCCCTCATGATTTTAACTAACTCTATAAGGTCACACATGCTTCTCAAGTGCAGCCTAACCCACAATTTGTACAACTGTGACAACAGCTATTGTCAGTGCCTTGGCTGGTGAGGGCACATATGCTGCACACCTTCTTCACGACCCCATCTATATGTGTTACCACTTCCATGGAATTATGTGTTCATATCTCAAAGTTCCCCTGTTCAGCAACATCCTCCTGGATCCAGCTCTACGTCCTGCCCTGCTTTAATTTCCCAAGTGTATCACTCCACACTCAAATCCAACAGGTTGGTGTGAAATTTATCCCTGACATTGACATACTTTACCAAATTTACCTTGTCTGGTAAAGGAGGATTCAGCAATCTGCTAAGATGATGTTATCTGATAGTATTTCAATCACTTTGGTTCCACCAATAGCTTGCCAATAACATACACTGGCATAAAATAAAGTGTAAAGAAATTTTATGTGTATCTGCAGCAATCTCATAGTACTGACACAACAATGAGAATGGGAGCCGATTAGTCCATTGAGCTTGCTCTCCCATTTTGAGGCCATGGTGTGTTCTACTTCACTTTCAGCATAGAATGGTACAGTGCAGCAATAGGCCCTTCGGCTCACTATGTTGTGCCAAACTAATTATTAACCTCAGTAGATGGGAAGGTGTTGCAGTTGATGGTTAAGGACACAGTTTCGGGGTACATGGAGGCGCATGATAAAATAGGCCATAGTCAGTATGGTTTCATCAGGAAGCCTTGCCTGACAAATTTGTAGACAAAGGAGAGCAACACACACAAAACGCTGGTGAACGCAGCAGGCCAGGCAGCATCTACAGGAAGAAGTACAGTCGACGTTTTGGGTCGAGACCCTTCGTCAGGACTAACAGGAAAAGGAGATAGTAAGAGATTTGAAAGTGGGAAGGGGAAGGGGAGACTCGAAATGATAGAAGACAGGAGGGGGAGGGATGAAGCCAAGAGCTAGAAAGTTGATTGGCAAAAAGGATACAAGGCTGGAGAAGGGGGAGTATCATGGGACGGAAGGCCTTGGAAGAAAGAAAGGGGGAAGGGAGCACCTGAGGAAGATAGAACCATGAACATTACTGCCACAAAACAGGCCATTTGGCCCTTCTTGGCTGTGCCGAACCATTTTTCTGCATAGTCCCATTGACCTGCACACGGACCATATCCCTCCATACACCTCTCATCCATGTGCCTGTCCAAGTTTTTCTTAAGTGTTAAAAGTGAGCTCAAATTTACCACTTCATCTGGCAGCTCATTCCACACTCCCACCACTCTCTGTGTGAAGAAGTCCCCCCCCCCCAATGTTCCCTTTAAACTTTCCCCCCTTCACCCTTAACCCATGTCCTCTGGTTTTTTTCTCCCATTGCCTCAGTGGAAAAAGCCTGCTTGTATTCACTCTATCTATACCCATCATAATCTTATATACCTTTACCAAATCTCCCCTCCTTCTTCTACGCTCCAGGGAATAAAGTCCTAACCTGTGCAACCTTTCTCTGTAACTGAGCTTCTCAAGTCCCAGCAACATCCTTGTAAACCTTCTCTGCACTCTTTCAACCTTATTAATATCCTTGCTGTAATTTGGTGACCAAAACCGTACACAATACTAAAAATTCGGCCTCACCAATGCCTTATACAACCTCACCATAACATTCCAACTCTTATACTCAATACTTTGATTTATAAAGGCCAATGTACCAAAAGCTCTCTTTACAACCATATCTACCTGTGACGCCACTTTTAGGGAATTTTGTATCTGTATTCCCAGATCCCTCTGTTCTACTGCACTCCTCAGTGCCCTACCATTTACCTTGTATGTTCTACCTTGGTTTGTCCTTCCAAAGTGCAATACCTCACACTTGTCTGTATTAAACTACATCTGCCATTTTTCAGCCCATTTTTCCAGCTGGTCCAAATCCCACTGCAAGCTTTGAAAACCTTCCTCACTGTCCACTACACCTCCAATCTTTGTATCATCAGCAAATTTGCTAATCCAAATGACCACATTATCATCCAGATCATTGATATAGATGACAAATAACAATGGACCCAGCACTGATCCCTGTGGCACACCACTAGTCAAAGGCCTCCACTACCACTCTCTGGCTTCCTCCATTGAGCCAATGTCTAATCCAATTTACTACCCCTCCATGTATACCTAGCGACTGAATCTTCCTAACTAACCTCCCATGCGGGACTTTGTTATTATTATTATTATTATGATTATGAGGACACACAGTCCCCTTTTATTGTCATTTAGTAATGCATGCATTAAGAAATGATAAAAAATGTTTTTCCAGAATGATATCACGAAAACACATGACAAACTGACTTAAAAACAAAAACCACATAATTAAAACATATAGTTACAACAGTGTAAAGCAATACTGTAATTTGATAACAACAGGCCATGGCACAGTAAAAGTCTCGGAGTCACTCGAAAGTCCCATCATCTCACGCAGACAGTAAACCTCCAGCCCTACCAACTTGCTGAAGCAGCATCCCAGAAGCATCCGACCATAGTCCGACTCTGAGTCCGTTCGAAAAACTCTGAGCCTCTGACCACCTATTCGACACTGAACACCAAGCACCATCTCTGCTGAGCGTTTCAATCCCGGCCCAGGCAACAGGCAATATGCAAAGCCGAGGATTTGGGGCCTTCGTCTCCGGAGATTCTCGATTGCACAGTAGCAGTGGCAGTGAAGCAGGCATTTCAGAAGTTTCACCAGATGTTCCTCTGCGTTTTCTCACAGCTGTCCCCATCAAATCCGGATTGATGCACGGCCCCCTAGTTACACATATCCATATTCATTTGGAACGGCTGCGCACACTGTGTTGCGCCGCCATCTTCTCCTCCCTCTTAACCTCAAGAATTGTCAAAGGCCTTACTGAAGTCCATGTAGACAACATCCACTGCCTTCCCTTCATCCACTTTCCTGGTAACCTCCTCGAAAAACTATAATAGATTGGTTAAACATGACCTACCACGCACAAAGCCATGTTGACTCTCCCTAATAAGTCCCTGCCTATCCAAATACTTGTAGATCCTATCTCTTAGTACTCCTTCCAATAATTTACCTACTACCGACGTCAAACTTACTGGCCTATAATTTCTCGGACTACTTTTAGAGCCTTTTTTAAACAACGAAATAACATGAGCTATCCTCCAATCCTCCGGCACCTCACCCGTAGATACCGACATTTTAAATATATCTGCCAGAGCCCCTGCAATTTCAACACTAGTCTCCTTCAAGGTCCGGAGGGAATACCCTGTCAGGTCCTAGGGATTTATCTACTCTGATTTGCCTCAAGATAGCAAACACCTCCTCTTCCTCAATCTGTATAGGGTCCATGACCTCACTACTTGTTTGCCTTATTTCCATTGACTCCATGCCAGTTTCCTTAGTAAATACAGACACAAAAAACACATTTAAGATCTCCCCCATTTCTTTTGGTTCCATATATAGCCGACCACTCTGATCTTCAAGAGGACCAATTTTATCCCTTACTATCCTTTTGCTCTTAATATACCTGTAGAAGCTCTTTGGATTATCCTTCACCTTGACTGCCAAAGCAACCTCATGTCTTCTTTTAGCCCTCCTGATTTCTTTCTTAAGTATTTTTTTGCACTTTTTATACTCCTCAAGCACCGTATTTGCTCCCTGTTTCCTATACATCTCTCTCTGCTTCTTTACCAGAGTTCTAATAACCCTTGAGAACCAAGGTTCCTTATTCTTATTCACTTTGCCTTCAATCCTGACAGGAACATACAAACTTTGCACTCTCAAAATTTCTCCTTCGAAGGCCTCCCACTTACCAATCACATCCTTGCCAGAGAACAACCTGTCCCAATCCATGCTTTTTAGATCCTTTCTCATTTCTTCAAATTTGGCCTTTTTCCAGTTTAGAACCTCAACCCGAGGACCAGATCTATCTTTATCCATGATCAAGTTGAAAGATGGAGAACAGGCAAGGAGTTATTGTGAGAGGGAAAGAGAGAAAAATAAATAAATAAATAATAGATTAGGGATGGGGTAAGAAGGAGAATTGGTTGATATTGTGTACTTGGATTTTCAGAAGGCCTTTGACAAGGTGCCACACATGAGGCTGCTTAACAAGCTACGTACCCATGGTATTACAGGAAAGATTCTAGCATGGATAAAGCAGTGGCTGAATGGCAAGTGGCAAAGAGTGGAATAAAGGGAGCCTTTTCTGGTCAGTTGCTGGTGACTGGTGGTGTTCCACAGGGGTCTATGTTAGGACCGATTCTTTTTAAGTTACATGTCAATGATTTGGACGATGGAAATGCTGGCTTTGTTGTAAAGTTTGCAGACAACATGAAGCTAGGTGGGGGAGCAAATAGTTTTGAGGGAGAAGATAGGTTACAGAAGGACTCAGATAGATTAGGAGAATGGACACAGAAGTGGCAGATGGAATACATTTTCAGGAAGTCTATGGTCACGCACTTTGGTAGAAAAAATGAAAGGGATGACTATTTACTAGATGGAGAGAAAATACAAAAATCTGAGGTGCAAAAAGACTTTGGAGTCCTTGTGTAGAATTCCCTAAAGGTTAATTTGCAGGTTGAGTCTGTGGTGAGGAAGGCAAATGTGATGTTAGCATTCATTTCAAGAGGACTAGAACATAAAAACAAGGATGTAACACTGACACTTTATAAAGCACTAATGAGGCCTCACTTGGAGTATTATGAACAATTTTGGGCCCCTTATTTTAGAAAAGAGGTGCTGAAGCTGGAAAAGGTTGAAAGGAGGTTCATGAGAAAGATTCCAGGATTGAACGGCTTGTCATATGAAGAGTGTTCGATGGCTCTGGGCCTGTATTCACTGGAATTCAGAAGAATGAGGGGTGACCGGATTGAAACCTATTGAATGGTTGAAAGGCCTCAATAGAGTGGATGTGGAGAGGATGTTTCCTATGGTGGGAGTGAGTGTCTGAGACCAGAGGATACAGCTTCAGAATAGAGGGGTATCCTTTTAGAATGGAGATGAGGAGGAATTTCTTTAGCCAGCGAGTGGTGAATCTGTGGAATTCTTTGCCACGGGCAGCTCTGGAGGCCAAGTCCTAATGTATATTTGAGGCAGAGGTTGATAGATTCTTGATTATTCAGGGCATGAAGGGATATGGAGGGGAAAGGCAGGAGATTGGGGCTGAGAGGCAAAATGGATCAGCCATGATGGAACGGCAGAACAGACTTGATGGGTCAAATGGCCTAATTCTGCTCCTATATCTTACGGTAATTAAATGCCCATCTAACCTAATTCCTTCTGCCTACACAATATCCATATCTTGTACATTCATGCATTATCACCACATTTCTGGATTTCTTTACTACTTAAAAGCTTGTTAATTCCTGATTTGAATAAACTGAATGATCTAGCTTCCACAACATAGAGTAAAAGGGTTCCAAATGTTCACTATCCTGTAACTCAGCGGTCCCCAAACACCGGGCCGCGGATTGGTACCGGGCCGCAAAGCATGTGCGGAAATGATATGATTTGGCGGTATGAAGCGATATGGGTCAGCTGCACCTTTCCTCATTCCCAGTCACGCACACTGTTGAGATTGAACGCACAAGAGGTCATTACACACGCGAGGTCATGACACACACATGGTCATTACGGCCACGCCGGACGTCATCAGCCAGTATGAGTAAAAAACAAACGTCGCTTGAGAGTTTCTTTGGAAGAGGTGGTAGGGGACATAAAAGGCCAAACGATGATGATAATGCAGAGACAGCTGAGGCCGAGACTGCAAAAAGAAAGAAAGCTTCCTTCAACAGAAAATATGACGAGTCGTACATGACTTTATTGCGACCGGTGACTCGCACGCTCCAAGCCCCCTGTGTGTGATATGTGGAGACATGCTGTCTAATGAGGCAATGAAGCCCTCAAAACTGCTTCGGCACCTTGAGTCCAAGCACCCTGCACTTAAAGACAGACCTGTTGAGTTTTTTGAGCAGAAAAAACTTGAGCAAGCGGGAGAGAAGCAAGCGCTGAGAGCCACCACTTCCACAAATGCTGCTGCTCTGAGAGCGTTGTACTTGGTGGCTAGCCGTATTGCTAAGGCTAAGAAGCCTTTTGCTGTTGGTGAGGAATTGATTCTGCCTGCTGCCGAGGTCATGTGCCGTGAACTGTTGGGAGAAGCTGCAGCTAACAAGATGGCACAGGTTTCTCTTTCAGCTACCACAGTTTCAAGAAGAATCGATGTTATAGCCGAGGACATCGAAGCACAGCTGCTGGAATGGCTTAACGAGTCACCATGGTATGCTATCCAGGTCGACGAGTCTACCGATGTCGACAATAAGGCAATATTGCTGGTTTATGTGCGATATATATTTCAAGACGATGTTCAGGAGGATATGTTGTGTGCACTGCCGCTGCCAACTAACACAACTGGGGCAGAACTATTCAAGTCTTTGAATGACTACATGTCGGGCAAACTGGACTGGTCATTCTGTGTTGGAATATGCATAGACGGGGCTGCAGCTTTGACTGGACGTCTGTCTGGTTTCACGTCCCGAGTCAAAGAGGTTGCTCCTGAATGCCAGTCTACGCACTGTGTCATACACAGGGAAATGCTGGTTAGCCGAAAAATGTCACCAGATCTTAACAGCGTATTGAGTGACGTTGTTGAAGTTATCAATCACATCAAAGCAAAAGTCCTTAACTCACGTCTGTTTGAGCAGCTTTGCGAAGAAGTGGATGCAGAGCACAAATGCCTTCTCTTTCACACTGAAATCAGGTGGCTATCAAGGGGGAGAGCCCTGGTCAGGGTTTTTGAGTTAAGAGAGCCGCTACAGAGATTTATTTCAGGAAAAAAGTCACCACTGGCAGCACACTTCAGTGACGAGGAGTGGATAGCAAAACTCACTTATCTGTGTGACATCTTCAACCTGCTCAATGAACTCAATTTGTCACTTCAGGGGAGAATGACAACTGTCTTCAAGTTGGCTGATAAAGTGTCTGCTTTCAAAGCCAAACTGGAAATGTGGGGACGGCGAGTGGACAGGGGCATATTTGACATGTTCCCAACATTAGCTGGGATTTTGGGAGATACTGAGGCTGCACCGTCTTTCTCATAGCTGGTGCGCGATCACCTAACTTCGCTGTCGACAGAATTCGAGCGTTATTTCCCAACCGCAAATGACCCAAGACATGCAAAGGAATGGGTCCGTGACCCATTTGTTAATGTCCCCGGTGAATCATCCATGTCAGCGCGGGAAGAAGATCAACTCCTCGAGCTTGCAAATGACGGGGGGCTGAAAAGTATGTTTGACATAACTCTGCCGGCATTCTGGATCAAAGTCAAGGCCGAATACCCTGAGATAGCCATGAAAGCACTGAAAATGTTACTTCCATTTCCATCATACCTTTGCGAAGCAGGATTTTCTGCAATGAATGCAACGAAAACTAAATTGCGGAATAGAATGGACATAAGGAACCCCCTTCGAGTATCGCTGTCTCCCATCGCCCCTTGATGGGACCATCTTGTTGCAGGAAAACAAGCCCAGGGCTCCCACTGATTCAGCGATATTGGTGTGTTGCAATGATTTTATATGTTCATACGGGGAAAATATGTGCTGTGTGTTTAATATCCAAACGTTACTTAAAATATTATGATGCTATTGACTTTATAAGTGATTTGTGATTACCATTAATTTATAAGGGAACATTTTTGAGCGTTCGCAGACCCGAAAAATAACTTACCAAATCATACCAAACAACACATAAAACCTAAAATAACACTAACATAGAGTAAAAGCAGGAATTATATGATAAATACACAGCCTATATAAAGTAGAAATAATGTATTTACAGTGTAGTTTCACTGAACAGAATCGCTAAAAACGATTTGTCAAAAAGATCGGCACGTACATGCATGTGCACTTCACGCATGCGCACACAGGTACCTGCGCAAGGCTTCGTGGTCATTGTAGTCTTTTTTGGGATAAACGCAGCGCACTTACTGTTACTCTTGTGCGTTGGCAACTCTCCCCCGCCCTCTCCTCCCCCCCCCCCCGGTCGGCAAGAATATTGTCAATAAAAAACCAGTCCGCAGGCGCAAAAAAGGTTGGGGACCCCTGCTGTAACTGAGTGAAGAAAATTCTCCTCACCCCAGCCCTAAATTGTCCACCCCTTATTCTTCTGGTGACCCCTGGTTTTGCTCTACAGAGAGGGGCATCATCCTACTTGCATCTAGAAGGAATAGTGTCAGAATTTTCCATGTTTCAGAGGAAAATACACAAAATTCTGGAGGAACTCAGCAGCTCAGACAGTATCTATGCAAAAGAATAAAGAGTTAATGTTCTGGACCCAGTCCTTTCATCAGGACCCTTCATGAATCCTGAAGAATGGGTCTCAGCTCAAAACATCCACTGCTTATTTCTCTCCATCGAAGCTGCCTGATCTGCTAAGTTCCCGCAACAATTGGTGTATGTTGCTCTGATTTCCCGATTCTGCAGAATCTTTTGTGATTTCTATGTTTCAGTTGGATCTCCTCTTGTTCTTCTGGAGTCTAGAACATACATGCCAACTCTACTCACTCTTTCCTCACACGTGTTTGGAACCAGTCTATTCACTCTTTACTGCACTCTCTCTATGGTATAATAAAATGTAAACAATACTCCAGGATATTCTCAGTTTGATCCTGCAAGTTAATGATTTGACACGAGTCAACTAGCCAAAGGTCTGTTCTTTTGGAAGGATAAAGGGGCATTTTTAAAAAATGCTTTCTGGCCTCAGTTCTGAAGAAAATATGTTAAAAATGAGCACAATTTTTATTTCAAGTACTTCAAGCACAGAGAGGCTCCAATTTCCAAGTGTTTCACCTTAACCCCATTGCTGCAATGCTAGTCAATCAGGGTTGAGGAGTATTCCAGGTCATTGCTTCTAGTTATACAGATTTCCTATGCAATATCACTCGATGACAAGAAAACACAAGTTTTAGGACATAGTGACTTCACCATAGCATAGCTACTCAGAATGTTCCATTGGTTTTTATTGACCTTCAATGATATCCTGTATCAGTCCCCAAATTAATGACCTACATGTACAGCCAATACTATGTATTGTATGAAGTCTTATGAATCAAACATGTTATCTAGGAAACGCAGGCAAATGATGGGTGATGCTGACAGTGGTAGGACAGTTAATAGCCAAAGCTGAAAGAGACAATTACTGAAGAAAAACACTTGACATAGACTTATTCCATCCCTAGATCTCTTGGAGTGAATTGATGTATCAAGTAGAAAAACTTGCTTGTAAATTTGGGGCATAAAGGGTTAATTCAGAGTGACGGAACAGAAAAATACATCTGTCAGCCAGTATCAAATTACAAGGCTTACTCCTAGACGGTTAGAGAAAAAATAGAGCCTGCAGCATTGCACAGATTATGTGAGTGCATGGTGGTGGGGGAGGAAGACATTCTGAAAGAAGATGAATAACAACCTAATTTTGCATAAAATTTAACTGTAAAGTTCACCATTTTAATGAATATATTGTACTTATAGTATCAATAATGCAAACAGGACCTGAGAAGGTGCAATTCTCTCCCCTTTTTATTATCAGCTTTTTCATTAAATGTCTCTGACGTGTTCCCTGGCAACAGCCTGCACTGCACTTTTGGCTCCAGTTCAACATTTTTTCTTGCAAAGCAGCATCGCTACTGCTCGAGGTGTCGCTAGGATAGGCTAAGTAAGTGGTCTAATAATGCAGTTTTCACAATCACATGATACAGGACCAGGCACCAAGAGCGTGGCTGCCAAGATGCATAAATCATTGGCGTAAAGGAGTTTATTCTTCAAGCAGATCTAAGGACAGGAAAGTGGTGTCTATGTTCATTCACTGATCCAACAAAACACAAACAATTCCATAGGCAGCAATATTTATTCCAGCACAACTACATACTTCAAAATAAATATCTTCCCATGAATTATTATCAGCCAGAAGATAAATAATGCCTGAAGCTTTAGCAGAGTTGGTGACATTGCAGATTGAAGAGAAAAATTAGCCACATTAATACTTCAATAGAACACAACAGCTTTTATCTTCCTATGAATGAACCTCACTCTTTTAAGTTGTGTTAAAATAGATTGCAAATCATCTGCTTCCCTGCATGCTTCTGTAGGTATAAAATGACGGGCATTAACAATTGCCAGTGAATGTACACAATCTGATTTTTTGATTTATATCTGATCATTACGAGTGCCAATCCTTTTTTCCTTCCACTCTTGACAGCACGATCGATTAAGGCTGGCTAGAACACAGCAGTAAGTACTAACGGGCTACAGGCTACAGAAAACATTAACACTGTGGTGCCCCAGCTGAAAGAAAGTAACATTATTTTCAATGGACTCATGAACTGTATAATCAATTGTCACACTTAACACCAGCTGCTCTATTCTCAATGAACAAGTAGCTCTGCCAGAGTGAAGGAACATGAGCACATAATTAAATAGACCAGCTTCAAACAAGTAACCATTCACACTGTGTATTTGCCAGATGTGTCAGGGACTGTATCTTTAGATCATGTTAAGATACATACATCCATGACACTTGGAGGTTATATATAATTCTCCATGACTGCACTTGTGCCATAGCAGCTTCACATACAACAGTACCGTGCAAAATCGGACTTGAAGCAGATGTTACCAAGGTAGAAAATTATTAGATAATTTGCAGAAAATAGCTGTAAGCGCCATTGCTTGCACAGTACTTTCATTTCAAAGGGAGAAGCAAATTGACAAATAGCTATTTGAGAATGGTCTATTTCTTTCAATGGTATGTAACTTTGATCCCTTTGGGCAGCAATGACAAGGTAATTCATTTCAGTATTTAACAAATGCCTGCTTTCTAACAAGCTACCATCTAGTTGCTTTGACAGTTTTGGGCAACTGAAATTGTCAGTTATTTTCCACCTTTCCATGTCCCTATGCAAGCAGGCAGTATCAATGGGCGCTTTTTCACACGCAGACCAGACACTGATTTAAACACACGAATCTACAGCAAATAGATAGAGGAGGTACTGATAGTTTTGAAGTTCAAATGTATAAAAGACAACAGGCATATGAACTACTATTATTGCAAAAAGGGTTATTTAATATCTCTGCAACACCCAGATAATCACGACAGATTTCATCCAGTAATATTGTTGACCCACCTCTTAATAACTTGTTAACTGAAATATTGCTTCTGATTAATCAGAAATCATAGTTTGCAGAGGAAAATAAAGATGAGGATTCCTTTCTTTACACTTTTTTGGTATGATCAACCAGCTATCTCCTCACTATCAGTTTACTTTTGGCTAGACTGGAAAGTGTAGTAAATTGGTACAGGGTACATAAGAATGACTTAAGAATGAGTCCTGATGAAGGGTCTCGGCCCAAAACGTCGACTGTACCTCTTCCTATAGATGCTGCCTGGCCTGCTGCGTTCCACCAGCATTTTGTGTGTGTTGTTATAAGAATGACCAGTGCTTTTCTCCTCCTATATGTAGAAAAATGTCTGCTTTCTCCTAGCATCTCACCAAAAATATGCGAATGTCATGACCAGTACACCTGTAAGAAAGCATAGGCAGGTGCAAGGTAATAGACACCATAGGATGCATGAGTTGAAATGTGTTTATTTTAATGTTACACATAAAAGTGATGAACTTAAGAGCATGGATCACTACATGGAACTGTGATATGGCCATTACTGAAACATGACAGAGAGGGAAGGGACTGGATGCTTAATGTTCTAGGGTTCTGATGTTTCAGACAATATAGAGAAAGATGTAAATAGGAGTGCAGGAAGGGAAGAGTTGCACTGCTAATCAAGGACTACAGAGTAACTCTGTGGCTATTCCCTGCAACAACAAATATACTGCTTTGGATTCTGTTGAGAGGAATGACCTAGCAGAGGAAAGCCACAACAATCATGTCTCTGGCACTGAATCTGGCTCTATGGCTCAGAAGGGAAGGGGGAGAAGAGATGAGCTGTAGTGATAGGAGATTCGTGGGTGAAGGGAATAGAAAGGAGGTTCTGTGGACGAGAACAAGATTCCCAGATGGTTTGGTGCCTCTGGAGTGCCAGGGTCAAGGGCATCTCTGATCAAGTTCACAGCATTCTTAAGTGGGAGGGTGAGCAGCCAAAGGTTGTGGACCACATCGGTACCAACAACATGTGTAGGTGTGGTGGCAAGGTGCTACAAAGTGAGTTCAGGGAATCAGGTGCTAAATTAGAGGGCAGGACCTCCAAGGTTGTGATTTCTGAAACCCATGCCACTTACTAGTGAGGCAAGAGACATGATGATCATTTAGTTTGACACATGGCTATGGAGTTGGTGTAGGTGGGAGAGGATCAGATTACTGGATAATCGGGCTCCTTCCAGGGAAGGAGAGACCTGTATAGAAGGGATGGTTTGCACCTAAACAGGAGGGGGAGGACTAATATCCTTATGAGAAGGTGCTGCATCGGGGGGAGGTTATATTAGAGTTGCAGGGGGGTGTGGGAACCAGAGCGCCAGAATAGATACTGGAGTGTTTGCTAAGCCGACATACAAAGTCAGTAATCAAAAAGTTGAGCATGGTGGAACTAATGTTCTTAACTGTGTGTATTTCAATATAAGGTGTAGGAAAGGCCAATGATCTTAGGGCATGGGTCAACACCTGGAATTACGACACTGAAGCCATTAGACACTTGGTTGCAGGAAGGGCATGACTGGCAGCTCAGTGTTCTGGGGTAATATTATCTTAGATATGATAGAGTGGGAGAGATTAAAGGAGGAGGGGTGGCGTTATCAGTCAGGGAAAATGTCACGGCATTGCTCAGTCAGAACAGACTGGAGAGCTTGTCTAGTGAGGCTTTATGGATAGAACTGAGGAATAAGAAAGGTATGACCACATTAATGGGATTATATTGTAAATCACCTAACAGTCCGTGGGATTTAGAGGAGCAGATATGTAAAGAGATCGCTAACTATTGCAAGAAACATAAGGTTGTGATACTGGGTGATTTTAATTTTCCACATATTGACGGGGAATTCCCATACTGTAAAAGGGCTGGATGGGAAAGGGTTTGTCAAATGTGTTCAGGGAAGTTTCCTTAATCAGTATATAGAAGTCTCAACTATAGAATGTGCGATACCAGATCTCCTATTAGGGAATAAAACAGGGCAGGTGATAGGTGTTTGTGTAGGGAAACACTTCGAATCTAGTGATCAGAATGCCATTAGTTTCAAGGTAATTATGGAACAGGATAGGTCTGGTCCTCGGATTGAGATTCTAAATTGGAGAAAGGCAAATTTTGATGGTAGCAGAAACTATCTGGCAAAGGTATATTTGGTAAATGGAAAGCCTTCAAAAGTGAAATTTTGCGAGTACAGTGTTTTTTGTTTCTGTCAGAATAAAAGACAAGGATAACAGGCTTAGGGAACCTTGGTTTTTGAGAGATATTGAGGCCCTGGTTAAGAAAAGGAAGGTGATCCATAGCAGGTACAGCAGGCAGGAAAAAATGAGGTACTTGAGGAGTATAAGAAATGCGAGAAAACACTTAAGAAGGAAATCAGGAGGACTAAAAGACATATGGCTGCTTTAGCAGACAAGCTGAAGGAGAAAGCTAAGGTCCTCTATAAACATATTAAGAACAAAAGGATAGCAAGGGACAAAACTGGTCCTCTGGAAGATCAAAATGGTAATCTATGCATGGATTTGAAAAGATGGCGAAGATCTTAAATGCATTTTTTTCATCAGTATTTACTTGGGAGGCAGACACGGAGTCCATAGATGTGAGGTGAAGCAACAGCAAGGTGAAGAACCCTGTACAGATTATAGAAGAGGAGGTGTTTGCTGTCCTGAGGAAAGTTAGGGTGGATAAATCCCAGGGCCTGTCAACGTGTACCCTCGAACTCTGTGGGTGGTTAGGGAAAAAATTGCAGGGGCCCAAGCAGAGATATTTAAAACATCATTCACCATGAGTAAGGTGTTGAAGAATGGAAGGTAGCTAATGTTGTTCCAAGAAAGGTTCTAGGGAATTATAGGCCAGGGAGCTTGACTTCAGTTTTGGGAAAGTTACTGGAAGGTATTCTAAGGGACTGTGTATATAAGTATTTGGATAGACAGGGACTGATTAGGGATCGTCAACATGGCTTTGTGCATGGTAAGTCAAGTCATGAGGAAGTTGATGAAGGCAAGGCAGTAGATGTTATCTACATGGACTTTGACAAGGTACTTGACAAGATTCCTCATCGGAGGTTGCTCAACAAGGTTCAGTCGCTTGACACTCAAGATGAGGTAGTAAATTGGATTGGACATTGGCTTTGCGGAAGAAGCCAGAGAGTGGCTGTGGATGGTTGTTTCTCTGATTGGAGGTCCGCGACTAAAGCTGTGCTGCAGGGATCAGTACTGGGTCCATTGATGTTTGTCATCTATATCAATAATCTGGATAATAATGTGGTAAACTGGATCAGCAAACTTGCGGATAACGCCAAGATTGGGGATGTAGTGGACAGCGAGGAAGACTATCAAAGCTTTCAGCGGGATTTGGACCAGCTGGTGAAATGGGCTGAAAAATGGCAGATAGAATTTAATACAGACAAGAATGAGGTGTTGCACTTTGGAAGGATCAACCAGAATTGGTCTTATATGGTGGGCAGCAAGGCACTAAAGTGTGCAGTAGAACAGAGGGATCTGGGAATATCAATCCATAATTCCTTGAAATTGGTGCCACAGGTAGATCAGGTTGTAATGAAAGCTTTTAGCACATTGGCCTTCATAAATCCATGTATGGAGTACAGGAGTTGGGATGTTATGTTGAAATTGTATAAGATGTTGGTAAGGCCTAATTTGAAGAATTGTGTCCCATTTCAGTCACCTACCTGCAGGAAAGATGTAATTAAAATTTAAAGGGCACAGAGAAAATTTACAAGGATTTTGCAGGGACTGGAGGATCTCAGTTATAGAGAAAGGTTGAGAAGGTTAGGACATTATTCCCTATAATAGAAGATTGCGGGGAGATTTGACAGAGGTATACAAAATTGTGAGGTGTATAGACAGGGTAAATGCAACCAGACCTTTTCCCCTAAAGTTGGGTGTGAGACTAGAACTAGAGGTCATTGATTAAGGGTGAAAAGTAAAATGTTTAAGGTGAACACGAGAAGGATTGTCTTCACTCAGAGGTTGGTTAAAGTGTGGAACAAGTTGCCGAAGTGTTGGACATGGGTTTGATTTTAACAATTAAGAGAAATTTAGATTAGGTACATGTATGGGAGGAATATTGAGGGCTATGGTCTAGGTGCAGTTGGTGGAACCAGGCAGGTTAATGGTTCAATATGGTCTAGATGGGTTGAAGGGCTTGTTCTTGTGCTGTAGTGTTCTATGACTACGACTCTAATTGGGGATCATTGAAACCTATCGGATATTGGAAAGCATAGATAGAGTGGATGTGGAGAGGATGTTTCCAATAGCAGGGGAATCCAGGGACCAGGGGATATAGCCTCAGAATAAAGAGACATCCCTTTAGAACAGAGAAGAGGAGGAATTTCTTTAGCACTTGGTAAATCTGTGTAATTCTGTGAAGGCCAAGTCATTCGGTTTTAAAGCAGAAGTTAGGTTCTTGGTTAGTAAAGGTATCAAAGGTCATGGGGAGAAGGCTGGAGAATGGGGTTGTGGGATAAGTCAGTCATGATCGAATGGTGACATTTCAATGGACCAAATGGCCTAATCCTGCTCCTATGTGTTAAGGACTGATGTGAGCATGAGATATGGAATCAGACAGCTGGAGCAGACAGCACTGGTTTGCACACTTTCAATTGTGAACTGGAATAGTTCCTGCAGAGTCAGATTTATGGACAAAAATAAATAAAATTTCAAGTAATACACTTCTGGTCAAAATGGTCTCCTGGATTGAATTGTTCTGTTGAGGTGCTCAGAGAATTGACTTTAGCTTTTCAGTGTTTTTGTTTCTGTAGGATGATCATGCTGCTGATGTATAGGAGAGCTGTCGTGAAATGAAGCTTGTGACATTCTGTAATCTTGTGTAGAACGTTCAATGGACCACTTGGTGTTCCCTTCATTATTTTAGACGTTCCGATCAAACTGCTGAGGTAGCAATGTTTGTTATTGAACTATTGTAATCAGTGACTGAAACACAATACCCATATTAAAAGGATAACAGCAGTTAACATTAAAACTAAGACAAATGAGATAAAAATACGTCAGGTAAAGTTTGCCATCTTCATTAAAGAATGTACCCTGGAAATTTAAACTTCTGATGATACCTCAGGGATGGATATCATATATATGACAATGTAACACGCTGGAAACTGAAATTATGACATACGACAATGTATAATACACACAGGAAACAGAAATCACGACATACAACAATGTAATAAATGCTGGAAACTGAAATCATACATACGGCAATGTAATACACTTTGGCCTTTTCCACCAGCTGCCAGTTTTCCTTCAGGTCCAAGTGCTTCTCCCTTCTGTAACAATTTGCTGCTGCTAGATTAGCGACAAGAGACCTACAATAACCGAATGAAGTGATTTAGCACACCACAAGTGCAAATAAACTTGAAATGCAGAATCAGAATCAGGTTTACTATCAACAACATGTGTTGTGAAAAGTGTTAACTTAGCAGCAACAGTTCAATGCAATACATTATATAGAAGAAAAAAAATTACAATAATAAGTAAATCAATTACAGTATACTTATATGGAATAGATTAAAAATCATGCAAAAAACAGAAATAATATATATTTTAAAAATGAGGTAGTGTTTAAGGGTTCAATGTCCATTTAGGATAGCACAGAGGAAAAAGCTGTTCCTGAATCGCTGACTGGGTGCCTTCACGTTTCTGTACCTCCTACCTGAAGGTAACAGTGAGAAAAGGGCATGCCCTGGGTGCTGGTGGTCCTTAATAATGGACGCTGCTCTTCTGAGACACACTCCTTAAAGATGTCCTGGGTACTTTGTAGGCTAGTACCCAAGATGGAGCCGACTAAACTTACAACCCTCTGCAGCTTCTTTCAGTCCTGTGCAGTAGCGCCCGCCCCCCCCAACCAGACAGTGATGCAGCCTGTCAGAATACTCTTCACAGTACATCTACAGAAGTTTATGAGTGTATTTGTTGACATACCAAATCTCTTCAAACTCCTAATGAAGTAATCATCTACGTAAGAATGAATCACAATATCCAAAAGATTGCCAGATACAGGTTTCCCCCGCCATCCGAAGGTAGAGCATTCCTATGAAACAGTTCGTAAACCGAAATGTCGTAAAGCGAAGAAGCAATTACCATTTATTCATATGGGAAAATTTTGTGAGCGTTCGCAGACCCAAAAATAACCTACCAAATCATGCCAAATAACACATAGAAACCATAGAAACTACAGCACAGAAACAGGCCTTTTGGCCCTTCTGGGCTGCGCTGAACCATTTTCTGCCTAGTCCCACTGACCTGCACACGGACCATATCCCTCCATACACCTCCCATCCATGTATCTGTCCAATTTATTCTTAAATGTTAAAAAAGAACCTGCATTTACCACCTCATCTGGCAGCTCATTCCATACTCCCACCACGCTCTGTGTGAAGAAGCCCCCCCCTAATGTTCCCTTTAAACTTTCCCCCTCTCACCCTTAACCCATGTCCTCTGGTTTTTTTCTCCCCTTGTGTCAGTGGAAAAAGCCTGCTTGCATTCACTCTATCTATACCCATCATAATTTTATATACCTCTATCAAATCTCCCTTCATTCTTCTACGCTCCAGGGAATAAAGTCCAAACCTATTCAACCTTTCTCTGTAACTGAGTTTCTCAAGTCCTGGCAACAACCTTGTAAACCTTCTCTGCACTCTTTCAACCTTATTTATATCCTTCCTGTAATTTGGTGACCAAAACTGAACACAATACTCCAGATTTGGCCTCACCAACGCCTTATACAACCTCATCATAACATTCCAACTCTTATACTCAATACTTTGATTAATAAAGGCCAATGTACCAAAAGCTCTCTTTACGACCCTATCTACCTGTGACGACACTTTTAGGGAATTTTGTATCTGTATTCCCAGATCCCTCTGTTCCACTGCACTCCTCAGTGCCTTACCATTAACCCTGTATGTTCTACCTTGGTTTGTCCTTCCAACATGCAATACCTCACACTTGTCTGTATTAAACTCCATCTGCCACTTTTCAGCCCATTTTTTCAGCTGGTCCAAGTCCCTCTGCAGGCTCTGAAAATCTTCCTCACTGTCTACTACACCTCCAATCTTTGTATCATCAGCAAATTTGCTGATCCAATTTACCACATTATCATCCAGATCATTGATATAGATGACAAATAACAATGGACCCAGCACTGATCCCTGTGGCACACCACTAGTCACAGGCCTCCACTCAGAGAAGCAATTCTCTACCACCACTCTCTGGCTTCTTCCATCGAGCCAATATCCAATCCAATTTACCACCTCTCCATGTATACCTAGCGACTGAATTTTCCTAACTAACCTCCCATGTAGGACCTTGTCAAAGGTCTTACTGAAATCCATGTAGACAATATCCACTGCCTTCCCTTCATCCACTTTCCGGGTAACCTCCTCAAAAAACTGCAATAGATTGGTCAAACATGACCTACCACGCACAAAACCATGTTGACTCTCCCTAATAAGTCCCTGTCTATCCAAATACTTGTAGATTCTGTCTCTTAGTACTCCCTCCAATAACTTACCTACTACTGACGTTAAACTCACCGGCCTATAATTTCCCGGATTACTTTTCGATGCTTTTTTAAACAACGGAACAACATGAGCCACTCTCCAATCCTCCGGCACCTCACCCGTAGACAGTGATGGGCAAGGGGTATATTCAGAGGGACAGAGGGAGAAAAAGGAGAGTGAGAGAAAGAATGTGTGTATAAAAATAAGTAACAGATGGGGTACGAGGGGGAGGTGGGGCATTAGCGGAAGTTAGAGAAGTCGATGTTCATGCCATCAGGTTGGAGGCTACTCCTTTACAAACTGTACAGTTTCCATGATCTCACTACTTGATTCTCTCAATTCCATAGACTTCATGCCAGTTTCCTTAGTAAATACAGACGCAAAAAACCTATTTAAGATCTCCCCCCTTTCCTTTGGTTCCGCACATAGCCGACCACTCTGATCTTCAAGAGGACCAATTTTATCCCTTACAATCCTTTTGCTCTTAATATACCTGTAAAAGCTCTTTGGATTATCCTTCACTTTGACTGCCAAGGCAACCTCATGTCTTCTTTTAGCCCTCCTGATTACTTTCTTAAGTATTTTCTTGCACTTCTTATACTCCTCAAGCACCTTATTTACTCCCTGTTTCCTATACATTTCATACAACTCCCTCTTCTTCTTTATCAGAGTTGCAATATCCCTTGAGAACCAAGGTTCCTTATTCCTATTCAATTTGCCTTTAATCCTGACAGGAACATACAAACTCTGCACTCTCAAAATTTCCCCTTTGAAGGCTTCCCATCTACCAATCACATCTTTGCCAGAGAACAACCTGTCCCAATCCACGCTTTTTAGATCCTTTCTCATTTCTTCAAATTTGGCCTTCTTCCAGTTCAGAACCTCAACCCTAGGGCCAGATCTATCCTTGTCCATGATCAAATTGAAACTAATGGTGTTGTGATCACTGGAACCAAAGTGCTCCCCTACACAGACTTCCGTCACTTGTCCTAACTCGTTTCCTAACAGGAGATCCAATATTGCATCCCCTCTAGTTGGTTCCTCTATATACTGATTTAGAAAACTTTCCTGAACATATTTTACAAACTCTAAACCATCTATACCCCTAACAGTATGGGAGTCCCAATCAATGTATGGAAAATTAAAATCCCCTACCACCACAACTTTATGTTTCCTGCAGTTGCCTGCTATCTCTCTGCAGATTTGCTCTTCCAAGTCTCATTGACTATTGGGTGGTCTGGAATACAATCCCACTAATGTGGCCATACCTTTCCTGTTTCTCAGCTCCACCCATAAGGACTCAGTAGACAAGCCCTCTAATCTGTCCTGCCTGAGCACTGCTGTAATATTTTCCCTAATGCTACTCCCCCACCTTTCATTCCTCTGCCTCGATCACATCTGAAACATCGGAACCCTGGAATATTAAGCTGCCAGTCCTGCCCCTCCTGTAGCCAAGTTTCACTAATTGCTATAACGTCATAATTCCATGTGTCAATCCACGCCCTCAACTCATCCGCCTTCCCCGCAATACTCCTAGTATTGAAATATATACACCTCAGAAGGTTTTTACCACCACTCACAACCTTTCTATCAGCGGATTTGCTTGAACTTTCAACATCATTTATTTTCACCCCAGCCACACTGTCAGCTCTGGCACTCTGGTTCCCATCCCCCTGCAAATCTAGTTTAAAGCCTCCCCAATAGCATTAACAAACCTCCCTGAAAGGATATTGGTCCCCCTGTAGTTCAAGTGTAACCCGTCTGTCTTGTACAGGTCCCACCTGCCCCAGAAGAGGTCCCAATGATCCTGAAATCTGAAACCCTGCCCCCTACACCAGTTCCTCAGCCACCTGTTCATCCTCCAGAGCATCCTATTCCTACCCTCACTGGCGCCTAGCACAGGTAGTAATCCTGAGATTACCACCCTTGAGGTCCTGCTTTTCAACTTCCTACCACTCTCCAGGACCTCCTCACTCTTCCTTGCTATGTCATTGGTACCGATGTGCACCACGACATCTGGCTGGTCACCCTCCCGCTTCAGAATGTCATGCAAGCGATCAGAGACATTCTTGACCCTGGCACCCGGGAGGCAACAAACCATCCTGGATTCTCTGTCACGACCACAGAACCTCCTATCTGCACCTCTAACTATCGAATCCCCTATCACTACTGCTCTCCTCTTTTTCCACCCTCAACTACTTAAGTGGCCCCAGTTCGAGGTCCCTTTATAATTAGTTACATCCACTGCAACTCCACCTTTTCAAGGACCCCTAAAGTCTGCATCCAATGAATTTGAGCTGACTCCGTCCAATCTTTTCTCATAAGACAACCTGCACATTCCAGGTACAAGTCCAGTAAGTCTCCTCTGAACGACTTACACTGTTTTTACATTTCTCTTTAAAGAGACGAGTACTAATCACAGTACTGCACTACTGGTTTGGTCAAGTTCATTTATAACTGAAGACTAATTTTCCTAATTTTGTATCCAATTATCCTTTTAATAAATGCTAACATTTTTAGCTTTCTTACTCACTTGCAGACCTGCATAACATCACTGAATGGATTATGCACTAGTTCACCCAGGTCACAGCTTCAGCATCTCTTGCCATTGAGATAATGTAATTTTAATACTTTGCTTAAAAGGTTGAAGTTCATTCAACAACTTTTCAGATGCCTCTGGAAACACAATTATGATACATCCCCAAGTTTCCCTTTATCTATAGCATGAAACATAGAGTCATACAGCACAAAGCAGACCCTTCAGCCCACCTGGACCATGCCGACTAAGATGTCACTACAGTGATGTTCAAAAGTTTGTGAACCTTGTAGAATTTTCTCTACTTCTGCACAAATATGAGGTAAAACGTGATCAGATCTTCATGCAAGCCCGAAAACTAGATGAGAACCTAAATAAATAACACAAAAAAATTATACTTGTTCATTCATATATTGAGAAAAATGATCCAATATTACACAAAAAATATGTGAACCTCTTGGGTAATGCCTACTTCAAAAGCTATTTGGAGTCAGGTGTTCCAAACAATAAAATGATATTGGAGGTGTGGGTTGTAGAGGTGCCCTACCCTATAAAAAAAAGATACACAATGTCAGGTTACTGACAGAGTCTGCTCTTCTCAAGAAAGATCTTTTTGTCCACCATGCCTCAATCAAAACAACTTCCAGAGGACCTTAAAGAAGAATTGTAGAGAGGCATAAAGATGGAAAAGGCTACAAAAGCATTTCTAAAGACCTGAGTGTTCACCAGTCCACAATAAGAGAAATTGTCTACAAATGGAGGAAACTCAGTACTGTTGCTACTCTCCCTTCAAGTGGGCATCCTACAAAGATCAAACCAAGAGCATAACATGCAAAGCTGATGGAGGTGTAAAGAACCCAAGGGTAACAGCAAAAGACCCACAGAAAGCTTTAGAACTTGCTAAAGTCTCTGTTCATGTGTCCACTATAAGAAAAACACTGAACAAGAACGGTGTTCATGGAGGACACCATGGAGAAAACCATTGCTCTCCAAAAAAAAACACTGCTGTACATGTAAAGTTTTTGCAAAAGACCACCTCGATATTCAACAATGCTTCTGGGACAATGTCCTGTGGACAGATGAAACAAAAGTTGAACTTTTTAGCAGAAGTGCCAATTGCTATGTTTGGAGGGAAAAAGGGCACTGCACACCAACACCAAAACCTCATCCCAACTGTGAAGCACGATGGAAGGAGCATCATGGTTTGGGGCTGCTTAGCTGCCTCAGGGCCTGGACCGCTTGCACTTGTTGAGGGAACAATGAACTCAAAATTGTATCAAGACATTTTACAGGAGAATGTCAGGGTAGCAGTCCGTTATCTGAAGCTTAATAGAAATTGGTTAATGCAACAAAACAATGATCCAAAAGGCAAGAGCAAATCAACAGAATGGTTTAAAAGGAAGAAAACTGGTGTTTTGGAATGGTGGAATCAAAATCCTGACCATAATCCTGTAGAAATGTTGTGGAAGGACCTGAATTAAGCAGTTCATTCGAGGAAGACCACCACTAACATCCCAGAGCCCAGCAGAAGGGTTTCGGCCCAAATCTTCAACTGTACTTTTTTCCATAGATGCTGCTTAGCCTGCTGAGTTCCTCCAGCATTTTGTGTGTGTTGCTCATATTTCCATCATCTACGGATTTTCGCACTTGTTCCCAAAGTTGAAGCAGTTTTGTAACGAGGAATGGCCTAAGATTCCTCCAAGCCGATGTGCAGGACTGATCAAGTTACCAGAGACGTTTGGTTGAAGTAGTTGCTGTACAAGGGGTCACACCAGTTACTGAAAGCAAAGGTTCACAAACTTTCCCAACAAATACATGTAATATTGGATAATTTTTCTCAATAAATAAATGAACAAGTATAATGTTTTTGTGTAATTAATTCATTGGGTTCTCTTTATCTAGTTTTAGGACTTACGTGGAGATCTGATCACATTTTAGGTCATATTTATGCACTCTACTTCCATGTGCCATGCCCATAAAATTCTAAACCTTTCCGTTCCACATACCCGTCTGCTATGTTTTGCAACTCCAAAACATAAAAACTAATCAAAAAGAAAACAACAGAGCCGGGAATGAGAGTCTAACACCATTTTTAACTTTAAGCGAGGTGAGCATGTATCACATGGTGGTGAGGTGATGCATGCCATTCATGAGCTTTTACATATAACCCATAATTAAGTACTTAAAGGAACAAGAATGCTAATCAATCAATATATTTACAGTATTACTCAAATATTACTGAAATATTAAATACATAATACTTCTCCCTGCTTAGCTATAAACTCTAACTCAATATAGAATTAATCTCAACTTATATACATATACTCTATACACAGTATACTATATAATACAACTACTATAAAGACATCCAGAGCAGAGTAACATTTTTCCTGACAAGGGAGGTCACTCTACTTGGCAGGTGAGACTCTGTGTAAACAATCTCAGGTTCTGGGGCCACCTCCATGGAGGTTTTAGGAGTTGGTTCTGAGATTGTAGGAAGCAGTTCTAACATTTCTGTACACCTTTTTCTGCTTTTATCTCTGGATCTACTTTGACCTTTGCTTCTCTCCCAGTCCTGGCTTCTTTCTCTCTCTCTTATCCTGCTCTCGATCCCTTTCTTTTTCTTTCTCACTTTCTTTCTCTCTTTCATCCCCATCTCTTTCTCAGCTACGTTCTTTCTCTAATTCTTCTCTCCTTTTCAACTACTTACCTTTCATTTTCTCACCTCCTTTTTCTTCTACTTTCTTGTATCTCTGAATTTGCTTATTTATCAAAAAATAAGGTCTAATTTATCCTCTTCCATTTCCATAGCACATGTCATCCTCCTCTTTCATTTCTTTTCTCTTCTTTCTAGGGTGTACAGTTTCATATTGGGTAGATCCCTTTAGTTCGCTGCAGTATTCTATTAATCCCTCTATTGCTCCCTTTATGATCTGATCTCTCCTATTGGTTTCCTCATCCACAACAGCCTCTGATGAATCCTGTTTTTGTATCTCCATTGACTCCTTTCTTTTTGGTCTTCCATTCGTGCAGCTGGGCTTTCGTCTTTGCATCTACTTTTACAAGCATCTTTTTGTCTCCCATTTGAAGTTCATGCAAAAACCTTAATGCATGCAGAGTAGATTCTGGTTCTTCACACTCATGAAAGCCGAATGCTTGCAACTTTCCTGAAGTTTCTTGAATTCTCTTTCAGCTTAAAACCAAGCCACATTTCACAAGTAACTGTCTGATTAATATATCAGAAGCTTTCTCAGATAAGTTGCCTACAAAAATTGTTGTAGTCAGACTACTCTTTTAGTCACTTTCACGATTCCTCTGAGCAGCATGGTCCTTTTGGCAATGGTTCATGGTGTACTGCATGGACAGTTGTGGCATCATCCAGTATCTTTCTTAACTCGCTTTCAGTTGACACTATTTTAGAGGATCTGGCATGTAAATGATAGATGGATCTCTAATCAAGTTGTACTTGTCTCAGTCATTTATGTCCCCATAATGCTGCCCCTCCTGTTTTTACCACATACAAGCCCAATGTGGTTTGTTGGTTGTTGTATTTTGTCATAATGAATATCATTCTCACAGGAATTAAATTTTCTCCAGTATAAATTCTGAGCAGGATATCTGCAGGCTTCAGTTCGGTATCTTTGAATTACCGTTCAAACTCAAGGGTGGCAGGGAAGAGAAGTGTGCACAGTCACATCACAACAGAGAAATTACTCAGGAAGCTGAATAGTCTAAGGGTAGATAAATCTCCCGGACCAGATGGAATGCACCCTCGTGTTCTGAAGGAAGTAGCTGTGGAGATTGCGGAGGCATTAGCAATGATCTTTCAAAAGTCGATAGATTCTGGCATGGTTCCAGAGGACTGGAAGATTGCAAATATCACTCCGCTATTTAAGAAGGGGGCAAGGAAGCAAAAAGGAAATTATAGACCTGTTAGCTTGACATCGGTGGTTGGGAAGTTGTTGGAGTCGATTGTCAAGGATGAGGTTATGGAGTACCTGGAGGCATATGACAAGATAGACAGAACTCAGCACGGTTTCCTTAAAGGAAAATTCTGCCTGACAAACCTATTACAATTTTTTGAGGAAATTACAAGTAGGCTAGACAAGGGAAATGCAGTGGATGTTGTATATTTGGATTTTCAGAAGGCCTTTGACAAGGGGCCACACATGAGGCTGCTTAACAAGATAAAAGCCCATAGGATTAGGGGAAAGTTACATATGTGGATAGGGCGTTGGCTGATTGGCAGGAAACAGAGAGTGGGAATAAAGAGATCCTATTCTGATTGGCTGCCGGTTACCAGTGGTGTTCCACAGGGGTCTATGTTGGGGCCGCTTCTTTTTACATTGTTACATCAACAATTTGGATTATGGAGTAGATGGCTTTGTGGCTAAGTTTGCTGATGATACGAAGATAGGTGGAGGGGCCGGTAGTGCTGAGGAAACAGAGAGTCCGCAGAGAGACTTGGATAGATTGGAAGAATGGGCAAAGAAGTGGCAAATGAAATACAATGTTGGAAAGTGTATGGTTATGCACTTTGACAGAAGAAATAAATGGGCAGACTATTATTTAAATGGGGAGAGAATTCAAAGTTCTGAGATGCAACGGGACTTGAGGTGCAGGATACCCTTGAGGTTAACCTCCAGGTTGAGTCGGTGGTGAAGAAGGCAAATGCAATGTTGGCATTCATTTCTAGAGGAATAGAGTGTAAGAGCAGGGATGTGATGATGAGGCTCTATAAGGCACTGGTAAGACCTCAATTGGAGTACTGTGGGCAGTTTTGGTCTCCTTATTTAAGAAAGGATGTGCTGACATTGGAGATGGTACAGAGAAGATGCACTAGAATAATTCCGGGAATGAGAGGGTTAACATATAGGGAACGTCTGTCCGCTCTTGGACTGTATTCCTTGGAGTTTAGAAGAATGAGGGAGGACCTCATAGAAACATTTCGAATGTTGAAAGGCATGGACAGAGTGGATGAGGCAAAGTTGTTTTCCATGATGGGGGAGTCTAGTACGAGAGGACGTGACTTAAGGATTGAAGGGTGCCCACTCAGAACAGAGATGCGAAGAAATTTTTTTAGCCAGAGGGTGGTGAATCTATGGAATTTGTTGCACGGGCGGCAGTGGAGGCCAAGTCATTGGGTGTATTTAAGGCAGAGATTGATAGGTATCTGAGTAGCCAGGGCATCAAAAGTTATGGTGAGAAGGCGGGGGAGTAGGACTAAATGGGAGAATGGATCAGCTCATGATAAAATGGTGGAGCAGACTCGATGGGCCGAATGACCGACTTCTGCTCTTTTGTCTTATGGTCAACTTCTTTAGCCAGAGGGTGGTGAACTTGTGGAATTTGCTAGCACAGGCAGCTGTGCTATTGTTGGGTGTATTTAAGGCAGAGCCTGACAGGCTCTTGATTGGACAAGGCCTCAAAGGTTACAGGAAGCAGGCCAGGGAGTAGGGCTGAGGAGGGAAAGAAGGATCAGCCATGATTGAATGGTGGAGCAGACTTGATGGGCCAAGTGGCCTAATTCTGACTCCTATGTCTGATGGTCTTAAGAGAATGGTTTTCCAGAGATCATACCTGGACCTTTTGTAATTTTCTTGGTCACCAGACTTCAATGCCTCTGATCAGGCCTTCGCATATTGCAGATCTCATGTTTCATCCAGGGCTTCTGGGGAAGACTCTGAATGATTTTGTGGAGACATACTCATCTACAACTGTTTTAATAAAGTCTGTGACAACCATGATATATTCATTCAGATGAACAGATGAATCCCTGAACACGGCCCACCCAGTGATTCAAAGCAATCCCGTAGCTTCTCCTCTGCCTCCTGCAGCTACCTCTTCGTTGTCCTAATCTCTGGCACTTTGTGCTTTAGCCTCAGCCAGTATGCAGGTAGGAGAAGGACAGCCAAGTGATGCAATTTACTGCAATGCACTCTGGCATGGAAACAGTAAGCATTCCTTATCTTATTATAACAGTGGCCCAGTTTGTTGGGATCTCTGGTGCTACAGGTTATATGCTAATGGTAATTGGGCAGGGCTTTCTCCAAACAAGCCTGTTTGAAATCCATGACTGTGATCTGCAATGCGTCAGAATAGACTGTTTCTTCTATGGAGACGGTATCATGTAGAATCTCAAATGCTTGATTATAGTTGGCTCTGGTGGTATGTAAACTGCAGTCAAGATTATCGAGGAGAACTCCCTAAGTAAATAGAATGGATTGCATTTGACTGTTGACACCTCAATTCTTTGCCTTTTCTGAATCAGCAGATCTGTCCATTTGATAGACTTCTGAGCAAACTGTATGCTTTTAAACCCAATACACTCAGCAAAACTGGCACTTGCTTCTCATTGGCTATTACATTTGCTTCAAAATACCGCTTAAATGGTTCTGTATGTGAAATCCAGTTAGCTTTTGTGCAATCAAACACATCAATCTTCCTGATGTAGCCAGTTGTTTCTGCTTATGATCACCCAGTATTCACTGTTTATGACCTTGCGAATTTGTCAGCTGTCTTCTTTTAAAACTCGACCATGCTTGTCCCTTCAAAAGAAGCATGTGGTTCATTGTTTGCTTTACTCGACTATTTCACGCTGTGCTTTCTTTTCATCTCGAATATATTGCTGCGCTTCAACAGTTAGATAGTTATCTTGGGTTTGTTTAACTCTTCCTCATCACAACTGTAATGTTTTGTAACTCCAAAACATAATAACTAATTGAAAGGAAAACGAGAGAGCCAGGAATGTCAATCTAACTTCATTTTTTACTTTAAGCGAGGGCATATTTATCATGCCATGGCATAATGAAATATGCCATTCATGTGCTTTTACATATAACCCGTAACGAAGTATTTATACAAGAATTAATCAAACAATATATTTATCATATTACTCAAAGATTACTGATATATTAAATATATAACACTGTCCATTTGTCTTTTTAGTTGTTATTGCACCCACCTCAACCACTTTCTCTGCAGCAAATTCCACACATGCACAACCCTTTGTGCAGAAAAAAAATTGGTCTTTCTATTAAATTTCTCACTTCTTATCTTAAATCCATGTCCTCTAGTTCTAGGTTCCCTAATCCTGGGAAATAAGACTCTATGCATTCAGACTTTCTATTCCCTTCTTGATGTTTACACCTCTATCAGATCACCTGTCAATCTCCTACACTCCAAGGAAGAGTCCTAGTCTGTTCAAACTCTCCCCATAACTGTGTTCCTTGAGTCCTCACAACAACCATAAATCTTTTCTGCACTCGTTCAGTTTAATTATATCTTTCCTATAGCAGGGCAACCAAAATAGAACACAATACTCCAAGTGCAGTCTCACCAGCGTCCTGTACAACTGCACCATGACCTTCTCAATTCTTGTACTCATTGCCCTGATGGATGAAGGTTAGCATGCCATTCTACTCTTTAAGAAGGGAGGAAGGTAAAAGAAAGGAAATTATAGGTCATTTAGCCTAACCTCAGTGGTTGGGAAAAGTGTTGGAGTCTATTATTAAGGATGAGGTTTTGGTGTACTTAGAGACAAATGTTAAAATACGTCAAAGTCAGCATGGTTTCTGTATAGGGAAATCTTGCTTGTCCAATCTGTTAGAGTCCTTCGAAGAAATAACAAGCAGGGTGGACAAAGTAGAGGCAGTGGATGTCATTTACTTGGCTGTTCAGAAGGCATTCAACAGGGTGCCTCACATGTGGCTGCTTAAAAAGGTAAAATCCTATGGCGTTACAGGAAGGATACTGGCATAGATAGATGAATGGCAGACAGGCATGAGGCAGTGAGTGGGAATAAAAAGGGCCTTTTCTAGCTGATTGTCGGTGACTAGTGGTACACCTCAGGAGTCAGTATTGTGACCGTTACTTTTCACATTGTTTGTCAATGACTTAGATAATAGAATTGATGGCTTTGTGGAAGTTTGTGGATGATACGAAGATAGGTGGAGGGGTAGTGCTGAGAAAGCATTGCGATTGCAGCAGCAGTTAGACAAATTGGAAGAATGAGCAAAAAAGTACCAGATGGAATAGTGTTGGGAAATGTATGATATTGTATTTTGGTAAAAAGAACAATAGTGTGGACTATTATCTAAATTAATTTACAGGTTAAATCTGTGGTAAAGAAGGCAAATGCAATGCTAGCATTTATTTCAAGGGGAATAGAACATAAAAGCAAGGAGGCAATGCTGAAGCTTTTTAAGACACTAGTCAGGCCGCACTTGCAGTACTGTCAACAGGTTTGGGCTCCATATCTTAGAAAGGATGTGTTGTCTTTGGACAGAGTCCAGAGGACGTTTACAAAGATGATTCTGGGAATGAAGAGGCTAACATATGAGAAGCGTTTGGCAGCCTTGGGCCTGTACACACTGGAATTTAGAAGAATGTACGGGGATCTCATTGAAACCTACTGAATGTTGAAAGGAATAGAGAGGGTGGATGTGGAGAGGATACTTCCTCTGGTGGGGGTATCCAGAACTAGAGCGCACAGGTTCAAAATTGAGGGGCATCCCTTTAGAACAATGGTAAGGAGGAATTTTTTTACCCAGAGAGTACTGAGTCTGTGAAATGCTCTGCCACAGACTTTGGTGGAGGCCAAGCCCATGGGTATATTTAAGGCAGAAGTTGATAGTTTTCTGATCGGTCAGGGCATCAAAGGATATGGCGAGAAAGCAGATGTCTGGGGTTGAGTGTGATCTGGGATCAGCCATGATGCACAGGCAGAGCAGATTCGATAGGCTGAGTGACCTAATTCTGCTCCTATGTCTTATGGTCTTATGCCAGACACTTTCTTCATCACTGCATCTACTCATGATTCCATTTTCAGGGAGCCATCTACCTGAAGGTCCCTCTGTTCTACAACACTTCCCAAGGCCCTACAATTCAATGTGACAGTCCTACCTTGATCTGATTTTCCAAAAGAGCAACATCTCACACTTAACTGAATTATCTTAATATCTGCCACTCCTCAGCTGATAACTTTCTTCACTGAAATTGGCGGTAGTAGAACATTGCGTTCGCAATGACCATAGGATTGATTTTGACGGTACAAAATGACTATGCAGTGCCAATGGCTTTTGGAGCCGCCTGGTAAAGGAAGCTATTGAAATAAAACTAGAACAAAAGAATATTAACAAAGACTAAGGTCTCACTCTAAGTAAGAAACAGAATTCAACTGTAAACAAGGCGAGAAAGCAGAAACTTGATTGGATGTGGACCAACGAATCAGGAGGGATGGACTACTGGGGTATAAATGCCACTAGACTAGACATGCCCAGGCAACATCCCTGATGAAGACGGCAGAGTTTGTCATTGAAACCTGGTTTATAATCGATACTTGTACCTGGCTGGAAGCCCGAGAAGAGTTTATTCATAACTTCCTGTCAGTTTCTTTTTTCAGTGTCCATCCTTTTTTGAATAACATAGCCTCAATTTCAAAATAGTACATGTAATTTGAAAATTAAAGCCAATACATCAACTCTCTCTCTAGCCACTTCTTATAAGACCCTGGGATAAGTGCAGGATAGGAATTCTCTTGGCGGCGCTAGATGGAGTAGGTCATATTTTGGCTGGGCTCTGGATATTTTTCAATTTTCTTATCACCCTTCTATTATATATATATCAAAATGTCTTTAACATCTTTATATGTTTGAATTCTGAATTCTAATCGACGGAAATGACTTCCAGACTAAGAAGGGCATTAGCCAAAGGCAAAGAAACTGGTAATGGAAACAGGAAGAAAGAAGGCACTTTCAATCAAGCTATACAGCCTCAACTTACTTTGCAAGCTATCTCGAATTTATAGGATGAAAAACTCGACAAGAGATTCACTACATTGGAAATAATGTTGAAGAAGAATCAAAGTAAATTGACAGCATTTGGAAAAGAGAGTGAAAAACAGCAACGGCAAATTTCAGAGCTTACTGAAGCGGGGAAACTGAGAGGTTCCAGAATGAACTCTTTCGAAAAGAAATCAAATACAAATACTCGTACATTGGAGCAGTGTAAAGCCAAGATTATTGATTTGGAGAGCTGTGGTTGCAGACAGAATTTGCAAATAATAGGACTCAGTGAAAAGGTTGAGAGCAGGGACCTTACTAAATTTTCTTCTCAATTCTTAATGGAAGGCTTTGGCTCGGAGGTCTTCTCCTCTCCTCAGGTACTCGATCATGTGCATCGATCATTAAGACCCAAACCATCGAAAGAGTTAAATCCGCATCCTGTAATTCTTCGATTTCACTATGTGAGTACTTAGGAGCACTTAATTCGAATTGCTTGTCGGAAAGGAATTATTGTACATCAAAATCTTAAGTTTCGTTTGGTTGAAGATTATTGCCCTGAGGTATTGCAAGAAAGATCGCGTTTTAAATCGGAGATGTCGGAACTATATCAAAGGAATTTTCGACTGGCTCTGCTATACACCGCTCGCTTAAGAGTTGTTTTACCCGATAATTCGTTTAAATGGTTTAAATCCGTGGACGACGCACAACAATTTCTTGAAGAACATTCCTTGAGCTCGGATGTTTAATTAATTTACTGTTCCTTTAATTTTGTATACACCTGGTTTATTAGTTAACAACCAGCTTATAGATTTGGACATTTTAAGTTCGTGGAGCTTTGCCCTTGGGCTGAGTCCTCTGGTACTTTGTTTTGGCTTATGTCTGCTCTATGTTAATGTCCCTTTCCTTTTCCTCGATTATTTTATTTTAAAAAAAATTTTAATTGTCCGTTTTAGAAAATTATTAAGACTCTGACTTGGTGATTATTTGATTTTTCTTGAAATATTATTAAGATTGTACTCTGTTCTATTTCTTAAGACCGGGTCTTTTTAAATAAGACCATAAGACAAAGGAGCTGAAGTAGGCCATTCGGCCCATCGAGTCTGCTCCACCATTTTATCATGAGCTGATCCATTTTATCCTATTTAGTCCCACTGCCCCGCCTTCTCACCATAACCTTTGATGCCCTGGCTACTCAGATACCTATCAATCTCTGCTTTAAATACACCCAATGACTTGGCCTCCACTTCTGCCCGTGGCAACAAATTCCATAGATTCACCACCCTCTGACTAAAAATTTTTTTTCGCAATTCTGTTCTGAAAGGGCGCCCTTCAATGCTGAAGTCATGCCCTCTCGTACTAGACTCCCCCATCATGGAAAACAACTTTGCCACATCCACTCTGTCCATGCCTTTTAACATTCGAAATGTTTCTATGAGGTCTCCCCTCATTCTTCTAAACTCCAAGAAATACAGTCCAAGAGCGGACAAACGTTCCTCATATGTTAACCCTCTCATTCCCGGATTCATTCTAGTGAATCTTCTCTGTACCCTCTCCAACATCAGTACATCCTTTCTTCAATAAGAAGACCAAAACTGCCCACAGTACTCCAAGTGAGGTCTCACCAGCGCCTTATAGAGCCTCAACATCACATCCCTGCTCCTATACTCTATTCCTCTAGAAATGAATGCCAACATTGCATTTGCCTTCTTCACTACCGACTCAACCTGGAGGTTAACTTTAAGGGAATCCTGTACGAGGACTCCCAAGTCCCATTGCATCTCAGAACTTTGGATTCTTTCCCCATTTAAATAATAGTCTGCCCGTTTATTTTTTCTGCCAAAGTGCATAACCATACACTTTCCAACATTGTACTTTATTTGCCACTTCTCTGCCCATTCTTCCAATCTATCTAAGTCTCTCTGCAGACTCTCCGTTTCCTCAGCACTACCGGCCCCTCCACCTATCTTCGTATCGTCAGCAAATTTAGCCACAAAGCCATCTATTCCATAATCCAAATCGTTGATGTACAATGTAAAAAGAAGCGGACCCAACACTGATCCCTGTGGAACACCACTGGTAACCGGCAGCCAACCAGAATAGGATCCCTTTATTCCCACTCTCTGTTTCCTGCCAATCAGCCAACGCTCTATCCATGTGTGTAACTTTCCTGTAATTTCTGTAAATGGTCCGCAATGGGTTGTTTTTTATCTTCTATGTTTGGCATTCCTTTCGCAATGTTTAGACTATGGCTAGTTTTTATTTCATTTTTAATTTGGAGATTTGCCATCAAGAGAGATGGGGGTTGGGTGGTTCTTGGATAGTTTACTGGCTGCCTGTTGGCCAGGTTTTGGGGCTTTGTGGGAGGGGGAGGAGATTACTTTTAGTTCAGTATTTTTCACTTGGGCTGATTTGAAACTAGAAAAATGTCTGTATTGTCGTAACTTCCAGTTCCTCTTTAAACTTTTGTTCCTCTTCCTGACTCATGAGTTTCCTACGTAATTTGGTTAACCCTTTACTTACCATATGGTTTATTTAAGGAAAATGGATAATATTATTAACTTTGTTTCATGGAACATGAATAGTTTGAATCATCCAATTAAACAGAAGAAGATTTTTAAAGTTATT
Source organism: Mobula hypostoma (assembly GCF_963921235.1). Taxonomy (NCBI): domain Eukaryota; kingdom Metazoa; phylum Chordata; class Chondrichthyes; order Myliobatiformes; family Myliobatidae; genus Mobula; species Mobula hypostoma. The sequence goes on along the minus strand of NC_086114.1, from coordinate 751,399 downwards.
CATAGATTGAATGCTCAGATTATTTTTGTGCAGGAGACTCATGTGAAGAAGGTGGAAAATCAGTGTTTTTTTAGGTTTTGGAAAGAACAGCAGTTTCATTCAAACTCATCGACTAAAGTGAAAGGTGCTTCCATTTTCTGTCATGGTCCGGTCCGTGAAGTCCACATTCCGGTTCAGAGACCAGTCCATTGTTCCTTATTCCAGGTTTTCCGGTTTTTCCTTGACCTGTTGTGTGCCTTAATTGAAGCACATGATTCTCATTTTGGGCTGGCTACACAAACAGCTCCTTGGTTCAACTTCAGTTGCTGGACTGTTCCCTCCCCTTCCCCTTGCTTCTGAAGCTTCGACTATAACGCCGTCAGGTTCAGCCGCCAGGGCAAGACCGGGGCCTTGCTGTGTCTAGGTAAGGAACTGTCTTTCGTTGTTTGGAACTGTCTCTTTGTGTCCTCGCCTTTGCTAGGTAGGTCTGGCCATTTGCTGCTACCTTGAGTTTAGAACTGTCTCTGTGTCCACACCTTTGCTAGGTAGGTCCGGCTGTTTGCCGCTACCTTGTGTTGGGAACCATTTCTTTGTGCCCTCGCCTCCGCTGGGTAGGTCCGGCCATTTGCCGCTACCTTGAGTGGAGATCTGTCTCTCAGTGTTCTGTGTATGAGTCCCGGCCCTACGTCCTGCTCCTTAGGAGGGTCCCTGACTCTGTGTAGAGCCCCAGCCCCAAGCCCTGTTCCCAAGGAGGGGTCCCGACTCTGTGTTCCATGTTCCTGTTCTCCCTCGACCAAGTCAAAGCTTCGTGTTCTTCTCCTGTCCATGAGCCTTGCCCAGCCCGGTGCTGGGGTTCCCTCGTCCTGTCCAAGTGTCTCACGTCCAGTCCTGTTGCCACTCTTCGTCCTTGCCTAGATCCGGGGTCCGAGCCCGAGTCAAGACCCAGGTTCCAGGTCCCTGTCCAGTCTCTGGCTTGGAGTCCTTGTCCAGGTTCCAAGTTCCTAGTTCCTTGTCCAGGTTCCGCTTTCCTAGTCTAGTCCAGCCCAAGCCCTGTATCCTAGCCTCGTCCAGTGCCTGTGTCTTGTCCAGAGTCGTTTCTTCTCCACTTCCCCTGCTTGCTTGACACTCCTAGTCCTGTTCCTAGTACTTCAGTGTCTGTGTCTTGCATTTGGGTCCGCTACCAACGCCCCCCCATGACATTTTTATAGATCCTCGATCTCATTAGTTCACTATGATATAATCTCAGACCCACATGGTAGATTTCTATTAATTACTGGTCTACTTTATAACCAAAAAGTAGTTTTGGTTAATGTTTATGCACCAAATATTGATTGTCCTGAATTCTTTAAGCATTTATTTGTATCTCTTCCCAATTTAAATGAATATATGTTAATATTGGGCGGTGATTTTAATTGTTGTTTGAATCCTATGATGGATAGGTCTGCGCCCAATCAGGTAATTCCAAACAAATCTGCTATTTTTATTAATTCCTTTTTAGTTGACTCGGGAATCTTAGACGTTTGGAGGTTTTTATATCCTAATGATAAAGAGTTCTCTTTCTTTTTTCATGTATATCATAATTACTCTAGAATTGATCACTTCTTTATTGATTCTCGATTAGTTTCATTTGTCACTACCTGTGAGTATGATACAATCGCCATTTCCGACCATGCGCCTTTGAAATTATCAATTAAATTTAGGGATGCAATTTTTAGTATTAGACAATGGCAGTTCAATTCTATTTTGCTTCAGGATTTAAATTTTGATAATTTTATTAAAGAACAGATTGCATTTTTCTTTTCATCTAACTCAACAGAAGAAACTTCCAGTGGGATATTATGGGATACCTTTAAAGCATATATCCGTAGGCAAATTATTTCATACTCTGCTGGAGTGAAAAATCATATTAATAGTGAAATACGTACATTGGCTGATAAGATTAAAGAAATTGATAAAAAAAAACATACCATTGCTCCTAATTTGGAGCTTTATAAAGAGAGTTGAACTTCAGATGCAACATAGTTTGTTATTAACATCTCCCGATTGAAAATCAATTACTTAAAACTAAGAGTCAATTTACATACATGGTGATAAATCAGGTAAATTACTGGCTAATCAATTGAAAGCTGCTTTGGCATAATGTCAGATTAATAAATTTCGTAGACGGGATGGTAATTTGACGGTTGACCATGATGAAATTAATAAATTTTTTCAAGAATTTTATACCAATTTATATCAATCACAATTTCCTGATGATCCTACCATAATGCATGAATTTTTAAGGAAACTAAATATTCTGAAATTACCAGCTGATGAATGTTTAGCATTAGATGCACCCATTACTGAAGAGGAAATAAAGAAAGCAATCTTTTCGATGAATTCTGGTAAAGCACCTGGCCCGGATGAGTATATAGTTGAATTTTATAAATCTTTTTCAGACTTACTTTCTCCCTGGTTATGCAGAGTTTTTAAAAATGCTTTATCTGTAGGTAAATTACCACAATCTCTTTAATTCCTAAAAAAGATAAAGATCCTACTGAATGTGCATCATAGAGACCTATATCTTTGTTGAATGTGGATTCTCAAATCTTTTCCAAAATATTAGCAATTAGAATAGAGAAGGTAAACACAAAATACTCTGCAGATGCTGGGGTCAAAGCAACACTCACAACATGCTGGAGGTACTCAGCAGGTCAGGCAGCATCTGTGGAAACGATCAGTCATGTTTCGTCCTGACGAAGGGTTCTGGCCCGGAACGTTGACTGATCGTTTCCACATTTGCTGCTGACCTGATGAGGTCCTCTAGCATGTTGTCAGAATAGAGAAGGTACTACCACAAACAGTCTCTGAAGATCAGACAGGATTTATTAAAAATCATTACTCACATTTTAATGTTAAGAGGCTAATGAACATTGTATACACTACTTCAGTTAAAACTCCAGAACGTGTTATTTCGCTTGACGCCAAGAAGGCGCTTGACAGACTTGAATGGGAATATTTATTTAATATACTTGAGAAATTTAATTTCAACTCAAAATTTATATCCTGGATTCAATTGATATATACTTGAGAAATTTAATTTCAGCTCAAAATTTATACCCTGGATTCAATTGATATATCCTACACCTCTGGCTGCTGTATTTACCAACAATCAGAGATCCCCCTTTTTTTTAGGCATTTTTGAGGTACTTGACAGGGCTGTCCTTTAAGCCCTTTACTATTTGATATTGCCTTGGAACCCTTGGTAATTGCTATCCGTGATTCACCTAATATATTTGGCATTATTCGTGGGAATGGGACGCATAAAGTATCACTATATGCAGATGACCTGTTACTATATATCTCTAACCCAGAGAAATCCATTCCTGCAGTAATAACACTATTTGCTCAGCTTAGTAGTATTTCTGGTTACAAACTGAATCTTGATAAGAGTGTGTTTTTCCCATTAAATATGCAAGTTCCAGTTTATAGACAATCACCATTTAGATTGGTTACTGATTATTTTATTTATTTGGGTGTTAAAATTACCAAGAAGCATAAGGATCTATTTAAAGTTAATTGTTTACCCTTAATTGATCATGTTAAACAACTGTTTACTAAATGGTCCCCATTGTCCTTATCTTTAATTGGTCAAATTAATACTATTAAGATGTTTATTTTACCTAAATTTATGTTTCTATTTCAGGCGGTATCAATTTTTATCCCTAAATCTTTTCTGATATTATTGATTCTAAAATTTCTTCATGTATATGGCAGAATAGAAATCGCAGGTTAAGTAAGAAATATTTACAGAAATCATAAAAGGAAGGCAGTTTGGCTTTGCCGAATCTTAGATTAACATTTGATATTTAACGTTTTGGACACAAGAGTTGGATGAAACTCAATGTCCCTGATGGATGACCTCGAGCAGGAGAGTCTGTACAGGGAACTTTTCTGGCTTCTATTCTAGGAGCTGCGCTTCCCTTTGCACTTACTAAATTGAATAAACAAATGATAAATCCAATAATTGAACATACAATATGAATATGGTTTCAATTTCATAAATTTTTTGGATTGAACAAATTTATCCTGTCAGTTCTATCATATCTAATTTTTTCTTTCAACCATTTAGAATTGATCAAGCTTTTCTTCTATGGAAAACAAAGGGAATAACATGTTTTCGTGATTTATTCATGGATGATTGTCTTATGTCTTTTGAACAGTTGTCTAATAAATATAATTTGCCTAGATCACAGTTTTTCAGATACTTACAAATTAGAAACTTTCTGAACGCTACTTTATCTACCTTTCCGATATCGCATCAAATTGAAGTTACAGAAAAAATTTTGGGTTTAAACCCCTATCAGAAGAGTTAAATAGTAATTATTTATGATCTGATTACAAAAATACATCTAGATACATCTGATAAAATTAAGAATGAGTGGGAAAGAGAACTTCAAATATCTTTATCTACAGAAAAATGGAAGAAAATTCTTCAATTAGCTAATACTTCCTCAATGTGTGCCAGACACGCCTTGATACAATTTCAGGTGGTTCAGGTGGTTCATATGGCTCACATGTCCAAGGATAAGTTAGCTCGTTTTTACTGCCACATAAATCCTGTCTGTGATAAATGTAATTCTGACGTAGCTTCCTTGACACATATGTTCTGGTCTTGTCCTCTTCTAGAAAAATATTGGAAAGATATTTTTGATATTATTTCAGTAGTTCTGCGTATTGATTTACAACGTCATCCTATTACTGCAATTTTTGGACTACCAGTGATAGACCCTAGTCGTTTATCTTTGTCAGCTTGTCATCTAATTGCATTTGTTACATTAATAGCCAAAAGATCCATTTTATTTAAGTAGGAAGATTTTAATCCCCCCACTACATTTCAATGGTTTTCCCAAACGATAGCATGCCTAAACTTGGAAAAAATTAGGAGTGGTACTATGGATCCTTCGGTTAAATTTGAAGGCCATTTATTCAATATTTTCATATGATGTAAGTTGACCCTTTCTTAATCCTTTGTAGTAATTTTTTTGTTCATGTATAGAGGAGCGGAGTTAATGACAAATAATAATTTTAGCCGATGTAATATGACAGCCCAAGCTTTGTTTTTTTATAGTTTAGTTTTTTTTAGTTTAGGGTTTTTTTTCTCTATCTTTATAAAATATCTTTTTCATGGTCAGTTACTATGAGATTAGGAGGCTAAACTATATTTGTTACTTGGAATCTGTGCCTGTATATGTTAACTGTTATAATTGTAATCCCGATCTCTATGTATCATTACTATTATTATGTTTATTAATTTTGAAACTTAATAAAAAGATTGAAAAAGAAAGGATAAGTGCAGGATGAAGTGGGTCAGTACTGGAGACTTGTCTGCCTGTACTTTCAATAGTTTGCTCATTTCTGATTTACAATAATTTTTGACACACTTCGTGTATCCCTTAATAATGAAACATGACAGAAAATCTCCTTTAATTCTTCTGCTGTCTGCTTGTTTCCCATTATTACTCCCCAGACTCACTTTTGTGCAGTATTCAAGTTATATTTACTATTTTGCAATCTAGGTAATGTTATTCAAAATATATAGATTTATGGTATTTATAAATGAAGATACAGCACAGAAATCATGACATTTACTGAATTTATATTGAATACTTGGTCAGCCTTATTTAGAGTACACTCTCAGAATTTTTGGCAACACATTTTGAAGATTACAGAGAAGTATAGATGAGATTTATTAGAATGGTTCTTGGGGATGATGGATTACCATTGATAGCAGCTATAGGGCAAACAGAAGCTGTATACGGTCTAAAACCAAAATGGTTTTAGAGTTTCTAATAGTTGAATGGTCAGCAGCTAGAAGGCACATATTTAAGAAAGAAGAACCTGAACCAGCCAAGAACTGATTTTACTCATGAACAGTTAGGATTTGGAACACACTGCTTGATAGGGATTGGATAATGATTCAACAGCAACTCTTCTCTGCTGTTCTATCTGTAAGGAGTTTCTTCTTTTATGTTACTGCTAAGGCTAATAAAATGGCTTCTCTGTAATGTTAACTGCTGAGTTAAAGGTAGCAGCTTGTTTGGGTTATAATTACTGATAACGAGAATTGTATTGAATTGGGATAGATGTTATTCTTTCTTGTGTGTCTGTAAGCTATTGTTTTCGCTGGCTTTGGGCAGAAGGCGCAATGGGGACAGACAGGAGACGCGATACGGTAAGCTGGCCGACGGAACAGACCCCAAGCAGGAGTCCGAGGCCCAGTGTCTTCGGAGAGGAGACAAGGACAGACTTGTGTGTGTGGAGCGTTTGGTCGACCACCGAGGCTGGTCCCATTCGAGGGTTGGCGGAGTTCGGAGGACATCGACTGGAGGAAAGGGAGATCCCATTAATTGAGCTCCAATGGTTGTGCATGAAGTGGTTGAACTTTGATAAGTTTGGCGCCTTTTAATTTCCTTTTATATTGTATCTCTATTAATTACGTAGCTCCAGTAAATACTTATAAAGTGTAATCATTTAATCGCATATGGTATGCTGTCTGTTATTAGGCATGGTGGGGTACATCACACAGCATCCATACAAACTTGATTATCCAGTTTGGCGGGGCTGAAGTCTGCTCCCCCTAGACGAAAGCGAGCTGAGCGAGCCTGAGGCTTAACAGGAGGCTACATTGTGGGGGCTCATCCAGGATTGGATTCTGTGGAAGCTGTGTGATCGCCCTGTTTAAATTATGCATGCTGCAGGGGCAGAAAGCTGGTGTGCCTCTGTGGGATTGCTGGTTATTACTGCATGCGTCTTGGGTGAGGTGGCTGTTGGTACCCCGGAGGTCTTTGTTCGAGTTCAGACTAGCGCTGATGAGATGGTGGTGGGACTGCCAGTGTCTATTGGTGCCCCAGGTGTGAGGCGGGGCCATGGGCTGTCCATACTGTTAGGAGAGAGAGGGAAGAGTGGTCTGATTCGGAGGTAGTGTCTGCAAATAAATGTTCCAGCTATGGCAGGCGCCGCCTGTTTTTTGGGATAATGTCCACCCCTAAAGGCGTGGGTGGAACAGACCTCTCAGTTGTTAGATGAGTGGCAGTGCTTGGCTGAGGGAAAGCAACAGGGATTGGTTGGAAGTTTGGATAGGCAAGCTGTTGACGTTGTCAGAACTGTCAGGTTCAATTACCCCGTAGTGACAGCTGCCAGTTATATGAAAGCAGGGGAAAATGCGATTGGGTCGACTGGAAGTAAAATGCAGCACCTGGGGGGCTTTCCATACCTGAGCCAGGAGATTGGTGGAAAGTTTAGAGGTTATCTTTTCTGGCTAGGGGGGGCAGATAAATTGCTTGCGGTGCCAGGGGGATCAGCTCCTCCCAGAGTTGTTCAGCTGATCAGAGAGGTGTCGGGAAACTTAGTGGAGGCCCAGTGGGGGAACGGCTTGGGGTCTCCGGGGGAGCACGTTCCCAGCAATGTACCAAGAAAATCCCGAAAAGAACAGACCATATTCCTGAAGGCTTAGAGGGACCACGCCCTCAGGTGTCGTTACGGATAGATAGAAGCTATGCTAAAGCCATCCTCGACACTGGGTCGCTGGTCAAGTAGTTGTACAGTTCGTCTTACAACCGGTTTCTGAAGCATTTACCCTTGACAACATTAAGGGCACTGGAGATTTGGGGTACCAGTGCCAGTGATTATCCAGACGATGGTTATTGCTCAATGAAACTGGAGTTCTTGGAGGCCAATGTGTGGGCGTCAGAGGGTCGTGAATTGTTAATGCTGATGTGTCCGGACCCTGGTGTGACAGGCAGCATTTCGGTTCTTGAGGGGACCAACACCCCGCTGGTGAGGAGGTGCATGGGGCCGTGCCAGGAGGAGGCGGGTGAGAGCTGTTTGGGAGCATTGTCTGTGCAACCAGTGTTTCAAGCTGCTTGTGAGGATGTGCGTAGCAGCATTGGGCCGGTACTGAATTTAAATGAGAGCCAGTGGTGGTATGGCCCGGCGGGGGGAGTATTGGATGGTGAGACCCTCTTAGTGGACACTCCAAAATACTCCGAGGGAGGGGAGTTGACTGCTGAAGACACCTCGGTGAGAGAGAGGTCGTGGCGACTGGGTCCTGCAGCCGTGGAAAACGTAGGCAGCATGTGTGTGGATTATAGGACTCTGAACAGGCGCACTGTCATTGACCAGTATACAGTCCTGACGGCCGAAGACGCGATGGTCTGTCTGAGTGGTGCGATGTGGTTTAATGTGCTGGATCTGAGGAGTGGATGTTGCCAGATCCCGATGAGTGAGGCTGACAAGGAAAAGACAGCCATTATAGGTCCCCTAGGATTCTTCCGGTCCGAAAAGATGCCACAGGGCATATTTGGAGCCCCTGCAACCTTCCTGCGTGGCATGGGAAGACCATGGGGGATGTGGAAGTGTTTGGAGTTTTGGCGTATGTGGATGATCGCCTAGGGTTTGGATTCGCCTTGGGGGACTATGATGCGAGGCGAGTGCCGGAGCACGGGCGACAAAGAATTAACGAAGTAAAATTTTCTTTGGCCGAGTGCCAGGTCTGGAGGAGGACGCAGATCCTATGTGTTTGACTGAGAGAGGAGATTTGCACCGCTGAACTGAACGCTCAGAAATGCAGGCTGGAGACCGAGTGTTGCAATTTTGGGATAACCACTGAAGAATTGGAACCCATGCTCGTCAAAGTGGAGATGGGGAAACAGAATCTGAGCCGAAACTGTGGTCATTTACTGATGAATTAATCCAGAGAGACGAAACAATGACCAACCTTCAAAAGGATCAGCAGAAACTCAAGAAATCGATCCAGAACAGATTGGAAGAAGCTGGTGGTGTAATTGCGTCCCAGATGGAGATGGACGCGAAGCGTGTGTCAGAACTGCTAAGACCAGGGCGAGAGTTGAAGGAGTCCAAGAAGAAGCTGACGTCTCGATTGCAGGAGGCTGAAGAGGCTGCAGAGGCAGCCCGGGCTAAGTGCTTCAGTTTGGAGAAAATCAAACAGCAGCTACCAATCAAGGAAATGGGGAAGAATACGAATTCGATGGATGATGAGATGGAGGTGTGGTGCATGCTGCCTTTCGCTAACTTCCCCTTGTTGGATGAAGAGACTTTTGGCCCTTCTCCCACTGAGTCAGGGATAGTGAGAAAGGCTATCTGTGGGCAGCCTGGGTTACAGCAGGACCCTGAAGGAAAAGGAGTGGGGCCCTGGACACGGGACAGGGGGCTCAGAGATGCAGTGGGGGCATGAGTGAGAGATTGAGAGAGGATTTGGCAAGCAGACCCGAGGTATCCCCAGTGGTGTCCGAGCCTGAAGGGTTTAGGTGAGGGGGTACGGAGGTCTCGGAGGATTAGGAAACTCCCAGATAGGTTGGCCTATGTAGCGCCTGAGGAACAGGGTGTAAGGTCTACTGTTTGCTGAGCAATGTCACTGTTTGTACCTGGATTGGGTTTTTGTGTCTGCAGGAAGGGTTGGCGAGTTAGTTAGAAATCATGAGGTCATGACTAAATTTTGTGGGGGGAGAGTGTAAGGGGTTTCTTCTTTTATGTTACTGCTAAGGCTAATAAAATAGCTTCTTTGTTATGTTAACTGCTGAGTTAACAGCAGCAGCTTGTTTGGGTTATAATTACTGATAACGAGAATTGTATTCATTTGCTAACTAATTGGGGTAGATGTTATTCTTTCTTGTGTGTCTGTAAGCTATTGTTTTCGCGGGCTTTGGGCAGAAGGCACGATGGGGACAGAGAGAAGAGGCGCGATGCAGTAAGCTGGGCGACAGAATGGACCCCGAGCGGGCGTCCGATGCCCAGGGTCTTCGGTGAGGAGAAGAGACGAGGACAGACTCGTGTGGAGCGTTTGGTCGACCAACGAGGGTGGTCCCATTCGAGGGTTGGCGGAGTTTGGGGGACATCGACTGGTGGAAAGGCAGACCCCATTAATTGAGCTCCAACGGTTGTGCACATAGTGGTTGAACTTTGATAAGTTTGGCGCCTTTTAACTTCCTTTTATATTGTATCTCTATTAATTACATAGTTCCAGTAATAAAGTGTAATCATTTAATCGCATATGGTGTACTGGCTGTTATTTGGTGGGGTGGGGTACATCACACAGCATCCACACAAACTTAATTACCTAGTTTGACGGGGCCGAAGGCTGCTCCCCCAGACGAAAGCGAGCTGAGCGAGCCTGAGGCCGACCAAGGGGGCTACATATCCAATGACTATATATTATTAGCACAAAGAATTTGCCATCAACTTGAGGAATTAGAAAACCACTGCAAACTCCTTGCAGTAATTTTTGAAAGACTGTTGCAAGGGTCGATTTTAGTATCTGATATAAGAATATACAGTGATTAGGGTAATGGGTAGATAGAGAAGAAATGAGATTTATGTAAGAAAAATAAAGAAATAGGTTTGATATAACTCAGAATCAGGTTTATTATCACCGGCATGTCACATGAAATTTGTTAACTTAGCAGCAGCAGTTCAATGTAATACAGAAGAGAAAAAATAATAATAAAAAATAAAAAAAAATAAGTAAATCAATTACAGTATATGCATACTGAACAGATTTAAAAAACGTGCAAAAAACAGAAGTACGTTTATCACAATACGGAGATATATCTAAATAAAAACGAGACAACTTATACTTGGTCGTACGGGCCCTATGGACCACTTTAAATTGTAGGAGAGAGTGGCTGGCACATAATGATGAAGTGTTAACCAATTTAAAAATTTGATTCCAAGTTTCCTCAGAAATTGAAGTCTGTAAATCTTTTTCCCAAAGATTTTTAATTTTATCTAGAGGAACACTTCTCACTCCCAACAGCATATTATAAACATTAGATATAGATCCATTATAAAAAGGTTTCAAATTAAAAATTACATCTAGCAGATTCTTATCAGGACTTTTAGGAAATGTAGTTATTTGAAACCGTAAAAAATCTCTTATTTGTCGGTATCGAAAAAATTAGTTTTGGGTAAACTAAGTTTAGTTGACAGTTGTTCAAATGAAAAGAGACCTCCCTCTACAAACAAGTCCTGAAAGCATTTAATACCTAATCTATCCCATTCTTTAAAAGCCACATCAATCATAGAGGGTTTAAAAAATAATTAGAAAAAATGGGACTCGAAAGAGAATATCTCAATAAGCCAAAGTATTTTCGGAACTGTATCCAAATTCTCATAGTGTGTTTAACTACCAGATCATCAGTTAACTTACTCAGAGACAAAGGAAGTGAGGATCCAAGAAGAGAAATAATAGAAAATGTATTAACAGAGTTAGCTTCTAAAAATAAACCCACATTGGGCAATCCTCACAGTTAATGTAATATAACCAAAATGTAAGATTTCTTATATTAACCGCCCAATAATAAAATCGAAAGTTTGGTAAGGCTAATCCTCCATTCTTTTTATCTTTCTGAAGATGAATTTTATTTAATCTAGAACGCTTATTCTTCCATACGTAAGAAGATATAATAGAGTCAAGAGAATCATAAAAAGATTTAGGAATAAAAACAGGCAATGCCCGAAAAAATATATAAATTTAGGTAATATATTCATTTTGATAGAGTTAATTCAGCCAATCAGCGATAACGAAAGAGGCGACCAATTTGATAGTATCCTTTTTACGTGATTCAACAGGGTAAAAATTTCTTCTTTAAATAGACGCTTATAGCTTTTAGTGATTGTTACACCTAAGTAAGTAAATTGGAGGTAAATGTAATAATGGAGAAGCTTCACTCATTCATGTTTTGGACGTGTCCGAGTCTTGGAAAACTCGATACTTTTCAAAGTAATCTTTTAAGCCTAATCCTTTGACCACTTTATTTGGTATTGTTGGAGGAAAGGATATTATTTTGGAGTCATCTTACTTGCATATTTTGGCTTTTATTTGCTTATGGCCAGAAGGATGCTCTTGCTTAAATGGAAAGATGCAGCCCCTCCTATTCACGCTCAATGGTTACGTGATGTGATGTCATGTTTAAATTTAGAGAAGATTCGATGTTCAGTCTCTGAATCTAGCCAAGACTTTCAAACATTGTGGGGAGCTTTTCTGAATTATTTTCAAAACCTTCGATTTGCAGTTAAAGCACAGATGATGACTAATAATTTTATTTCCTCTTTTTTTTCTTTACTAATCAGCTTCAGTCTTGGTAGTGGGTTAGATTTTTTTTATATAATAAAATTCCTATATTTCAATATTCTGAATTAATTAATTTGTATAAATATAGGGTAAGGAGTCTTTATAAGCAATTTAGTATAATGTATTGATATATTTTTTTTTCTTGTATTCCGTATTCTTATATGTAAAGTTAATAATAAAAATATTGGAAATATAAAAAACAGAAATAAGTATATTTTAAAAAGTGAGGTAGTGCCCAAAGGTTCAATGTCCATTTAGGAATTGGATGGCAGAGGGGAAGAAGCTGTTCCTGAATCACTGAGTGTGTGCCTTCAGGCTTCTGTACCTCCTACCTGATGGTAACAGTGAGAAAAGGGCATGCCCTGGGTGCTGGAGGTCCTTGATAATGGATGCTGTCTTTCTGAGACACCAGTCCCTGAAGATGTCCTGGGTACTTTGTAGGCTAGAACCCAAGATGGAGCTGACTAGATTTACAACCCCCTGCAGCTTCTTTCAGTCCTCTGCCCTCCCCCATGCCAGACAGTGATGCAGCCTGTCAGAATGCTCTCCATGGTACATCTATAGAAGTTTTTGAGTGTATTTGCTGACATGCCAAATCTCTTCAAACTCCTAATGAAGTATAGCGGCTGTGTTGCCTTCTTTATACTACACTGATATGTTGGGACCAGGTTAGATCCTCAGAGATCTTGACACCCAAGTACTTGAAACTGCTCACTCTCTCTCTGAGGATTGGTATATGTTCCTTCATCTTTCCTTTCCTGAAGTCCACAATCAGCTCTTTCACCTTACTGACGTTGAGTGCCAGGTTGTTGCTGTGGCACCACTCCACTAGTGGGCATATCTCACTCCTGTATGCCCTTTCGTCACCACCTGAGATTCTACCAACAATGGTTGTATCGTCAGCAAATGTATAGATGGTATTTGAGCTATGCCTAAGCACACACCTCTGAGGTGTTGATCGTCAGCGAGGAGGATATGTTACCACCAATACACAGATTATGGTCTTCCGGTTAAGAAGTTGAGGATCCAATAGCAGAGGCAGGTACAGAGGCCCAGGTTCTGCAACTTCTCAATCAGGATTGTGGGAAGAGTCAATGAACAGCATCCTGACGTTAGTGTTTGTGTTGTCCAGGTGGTCTAAAGCCATGTGGAGAGCCACTGAGATTGCGTCTGCCGTCGACCTATTGTGGCGATAGGCAAATTGCAATGGGTCCAATAGGTCTTTGTAGGCAGTGGTATAATTGCTGCTTTTTTGAAGCAAGTGGAAACTTCTGCCCGTAGCAGTGAGAGGTTGAAAATATCCTTGAATACTCCTGCTATTGATTGGCACAGGTTTTCAGAGCCTTACTAGGTACTCCACTGGGACCTTCCGTCTTGCAAGGGTTCACTCTCTTTAAAGTCAGCCTAACATCGGCTTCTGAGACAGAGATCACTGGGTCATTAGGTGCAGTAGGGATCCTCACAGCTGTAGTTGTGTTCTCCTTTTCAAGGCGGGCATAGAAAGTGAAGCATTGCTGCCATTCATGCTATTGGGTTTCAGTTTGTAGAAAGTAATGTCTTGCAAACCCTGCCAGAGTTGCCATGCATCTGATGTCGCGTCCATATGGGTAAACTACTTCCACTCCTTGGGAAATCATGTTAACAAGTTTACTTTGGAAAATTTTGATAAAGCGAGCTTTTGCCATGTCAGATGATCAAATCAGGAATAACCCAACTGGTTTTGTGACTAATGGTTAATTATTTGAAGGAGAGAAATGATCCTGGGAAATAACAAGAGAACAGGAATAGATAGGTTTATGAAAGGGATACATGTTTGTTCAAATTACTGGAGCTCTCCAAGAATGTAACTGACAGAATTATCAGAATAATGAGAGCTTACTAAAATGAACTGAGAAGTCAGCTCAAGGGCTCAGTCCATTGAGAGGGAGCAGCTCATGTGTAAATAGATGTTTCGGAATACACAGGATAGGTACGTGATTAAAAAAAAAATTCCAAGGGGAGGACCCACCATCAATAGTTAATGAAAAAAGTTAAAATTAGTATCTTAAAGAGAAACACACACAAAATGCAGGAGAAACTCAGCAAATGAATGAACGTAAACACGAGAAAATCTGCAGATGCTGGAAATTCAAGCAACACACACAAAATGCTGGTGGAACACAGCAGGCCAGGCAACATCTATAGGAAGAAGTACAGTCAATGTTTTGGGTCGAGACCCTTCGTCAGGACTAACAGAAAAAAGAGATAGTAAGAGATTTAAAAGTGGGAGGAGGAGGGGGAGACCAGAAATGGTAGGAGAAGACAGGAGGGGGAGAACATAGAACATAGAATAGTACAGTACATTACAGGCCCTTCGGCCCACAATGTTGTGCCGACCCTCAAACCCTGCCTTCCATATAACCCCCCACCTTAAATTCCTCCATATACCTGTCTAGTAGTCTCTTAAACTTCACGAGTGTATCTGCCTCCACCACTGACTCAGGCAGTGCATTCCACGCACCAACCACTCTCTGAGTAAAAAACCTTCCTCTAATATCCCCCTTGAACTTCCTACCCCTTTCCTTAAAGCCATGTCCTCTTGTATTGAGCAGGGTGGTGCCCTGGGGAAGAGGCGCTGACTATCCATTCTATCTATTCCTCTTAATATCTTGTACACCTCTACCATGTCTCCTCTCATCCTCCTTCTCTCCAAAGAGTAAAGCCCTAGCTCCCTTGATCTCTCATCATAATCCATACTCTCTAAACCAGGCAGCATCCTGGTAAATCTCCTCTGTACCTTTTCCAATGCTTCCACATCCTTCCTATAGTGAGGCGATGAAGCCAAGAGCTGGGAAGTTGATTGGCAAACAGGATACAATGAATAAATGTTCAACGTTTCTTGCTGAGACTGCTTATCAGGACTGGAAAGGAAGAGAAGAAATGCCAGAAATAAAAAGCTGGGAGAAGGGGAAGGTGGACAAGTTAGAAGTTGATTGGTGAAGCCAGGTGAGGAGGGGGGGGGGGATAAAATATGAAACTGGGAGGTGATAGGTGGAAAAGGCAAAGGAATGTTGAAGGAATCCAACAGGAGAGGAGAGTGCTTCATGGGAGAAAGGGAAGGAGGAGGGCACCTGGGGGAGAAGCTATGTACCTGAGGAGAAGAGGTAAGAGGCCAGAGTGGGGAATAGAAGGAGGAGGAAGGGGGAAGAAAATTAAAATTACTGGAAATTGATGTTCACACCATCAGGTTGGATGGAATATAGGATGTTGCTCCTCCACCCTGAGAGTTGCCTCATTGTGGCAGAAGGCCATGGACTAAAGTGTCAGAAAGGAAATGGGGATAGGAATTAAAATGGTTGGCCACCCGAAATTTCTATGTTTTACAAAGAGAAAACACACTGCTGCCCAAAGGGAGGAGGCAGGTTAGGAAAATGGACAGAAAATTTTAAAAACCAATGAATAATTAAATGGATAGAGTACATGAGAAATTCAGAAATGTACAAACCAATGAAAAGAATTTCATATAAAAAAGGAAAGGGTCAATATTGGGTATTAGTCCTATAGAAAAGTGGGTCTGGAGAGTAATAATGGAAAACAAGGAGACAGCCGAGGAATTAAAGGAGATTTTGTGTCTGGTTTTATTTTGAAGGGATACACACAGTGTCTTGGAAATTACTGTAAATCAGAAATGAGCAAACTTTTGAAAACACAGGCTGACAAGTCTCCAGGGCCTGATCCACTTCATCCTGCAATTATCTTACGGTCTTATAAGTAGTTTATATATTGGTTTTAATTTTCAAAATAATATTGCTAAGAATCCTGCCATTAACCTTGTACTCTGCCTTCAAGTTCAACCTTCCAAAACGTATAATTTCACATTTTTCTAGATTGAACTTCATCTGCCACTTCTCAGCCCAACTTGGCACCCAAACAACATACTGATATAAACTATGACAACTTTCCACACTATCCCCAACACCTCCAAAAGGAGCATTAAGCAGGGACATCCAAGTGTTGGTGTCTGATATGTGATGGAAGTATTTAAGGGAGAGACTGAAGGGCAGATGGAGGCAGATAAAGGATGAATTCTGGTAAGTGAAGTGTGTAGGTAGAAGGTAGATGGAACCAGGAAGGGAAGGTATGAAAATGGGCGATGTATAGGACGGAGGAACTGTATGGGAATAAAGCTGGAAGGAACAGCGATAAATGGGAAGGAGAGGAAGATGGGAACACAGGAGGTAAAGGTTACAGTATGTGAGACTGAAAAATTCAGCAATTATTTCTTGAGTTGTAGACTAAGTAAGTGGAATGAGATATTATTAACACTTCCCAATCTACCTATGATCATTTAAATTACATACCACCTCTGTGTTTATCTTGCTGGAGTGAATAACTTTACATTTATCCACGTTAAATATCTGCCATTTGCTTTAAAGCCCCTATGTCCCTCAGATTCCTTTTAAATATTTTCTCTTTTTACCTTAACTATATATCCTCTACTTGCAGACTCGTCTACATTGAGATAACGACCATTCACCTTATATAGCCACCCCTTAGTCTCCTACGCTCTAGGGGACAGATGTCCCAGCCTATCCAGCCTTCTCTTATAACTCAACGCTTCCAGCCCAGTAACACTCTGTGAGTCTTTGCTGTATTATTTCCAATGTTATCTTCCTATCTAGTTAACAACCAGAAACACATACATTCATGTAAGTACAGTCCCATTGACATCTGTACTGCAGTAACATGGCAACCTGACTCTTGTACTCAGTTCACCTCATTCATACTCTGAGCTGCAAGTCATTATTAGCTTTCAGTCCCATTAATTTCTCCAACATTTTTAAAAACTAATACCAATTTCTTTTTAAGTCCTCCTCTACATCACGTTGTAGCTTTCTTGGGATTTCTGGTTCATTATTTGTGTGTTCTGTGAAGACAGAATTAAAATAGTTGTTCAATTGTTCTGGCAGTTCTTTCTTACATGTTGTAAATACTCTTGTTTCTGACTAAGGGGCCTATGTTTATCTTCACAAACTTTTTCTATTTAGTATGTTTTGTTCTTTTCAAGTTTACTCATATTGTAATTTTGGCAACTTTACATGACTCCCTTGTGGGTGTAAAGTTCTTTTGATCATTTATCTTTCAGTGGGGCTATGCCTTTAAGAGACAGGGCTAATACCATGCACAAAGAAAGGATAAAATCCACTGAAGATGGTGAGATCTTTATACCTAATCCTTTCCACATCTCTCTTTGCCATCAACTCACAGTCTCTGCTGTTTTAACTTGGAAGGCTAGACAAAAACATACGGTAGACTGGAGGAAAAAATGGAAGATGTGGTGTAGTATGTAGAATACATTTTAAAATAAGGAAAATAATGTAAAATAAAAGGACCAGATGTAACGCTGAGTGCGTACAAGTAAACATTGCACAAATGGATAGGGCTACAGCCATCAACACTTTGGAAGAATTCACTAACCATGGGAAAGGTGTAACATAGATTAACATGGAGTATACCACAAATAAGGAAGTCGTCGGAAGTTTGAGTTTATTTCCACCGCAGCATACAAGACCAAGTACAAATAAATCAAGATTTTTGGGAGCTGTGGTGTGATTAACAGGAAAAGATTACTTTTGTTGGTCACATAGCAGAGAAGACAAGCAAGACAGAAGAGTTTAAATGAACAAAAATTATAATTCCTAGGCATAAACCATTTATATGAAGTAGAGACCATGAATACATTATGCTTATTTCCCTGAAGTCTGGGGAGTAATTTGGGATTACTTGGAAATTATAATATTAATACAACGGTTCTTTTGTTTGAGACTTATCTCAACAAGGACTCTCAAACAGTAGACATAGTTGCACTGAAATAAACAAACCTTGAATGAAACATACTGAAGATCCACTGACCAGTCACTCGGAACAGCATTTGACCTTTTAAACAAAACAAGTATTCTAACCTTAAAACCAAGTTTCTTGAAAGGATTCGCTGACCTGTTGTCACCAGTGATGCAGGCAGCACAAGTGCCAGTTGGTTGTTCACTTTGCTCATAGTAATGGGCATCAACATGCGCTTCTTCAGCTTTTTCCTTCAGGATGTCACCAAATTTATCTTTTCCAATGCACCCAAAGAAAGTTGCTACTTTATGGGGCTGCTGAATCATCCACTGCAAGTGAAGGGAAAAATTTGTTTCAAAAAGTATGATGGTAGATCTAAGACAGTCCATCAACGTGCAATCACCTCCAAAATACAAGCCCGCAGTTCTCACAATTTAGACTTCTATAAATTCACCTAGATGCCCACACTTGCCATAATCCTGAAGCAGCCCCAATCAAAGTTGTAAATTATGTCCTTTGTGATTGTGATCACAAAGATAGATTAACCATAGAACCATAGAAACTACAGCACAGAAACAGGCCCTTTGGCCCTTCTTGGCTGTGCCGAACCATTTTCTGCCTAGTCCCACTGACCTGCACACGGACCATATCCCTCCATATACCTCCCATCCATGTATCTGTCCAATTTATTCTTAAATGTTAAAAAAGAACCCGCATTTATCACCTCGTCTGGCAGCTCATTCCATACTCCCACCACTCTCTGTGTGAAGAAGCCTCCCCTAATGTTCCCTTTAAACTTTTCCCCCCTCACCCTTAACCCATGTCCTCTGGTTTTTTTCTCCCCTTGCCTCAGTGGAAAAAGCCTGCTTGCATTCACTCTATCTATACCCATCATAATTTTATATACCTCTATCAAATCTCCCCTCATTCTTCTACGCTCCAGGGAATAAAGTCCCAACCTATTCAACCTTTCTCTGTAACTGAGTTTCTCAAGTCCCGGCAACATCCTTGTAAACCTTCTCTGCACGCTTTCAACCTTATTTATATTCTTCCTGTAATTTGGTGACCAAAACTGAACACAATACTCCAGATTCGGCCTCACCAATGCCTTATACAACCTCATCATAACATTCAAGCTCTTATACTCAATACTTTGATTAATAAAGGCCAATGTACCAAAAGCTCTCTTTACAACCCTATCTACCTGTGATGACACTTTTAGGGAATTTTGTATCTGTATTCCCAGATCCCTCTGTTCCACTGCACTCCTCAGTGCCTTACCATTAACCCTGTATGTTCTACGTTGGTTTGTCCTTCCAATGTGCAGTACCTCACACTTGTCAGTATTAAACTCCATCTGCCTTTTTTCAGCCCATTTTTCCAGCTGGTCCAAGTCCCTCTGCAGGCTCTGAAAACCTTCCTCACTGTCTGCTACACCTCCAATCTTTGTATCATCAGCAAACTTGCTGATGCAATTTACCACATTATCATCCAGATCATTGATATAGATGACAAATAACAATGGACCCAGCACTGATCCCTGTGGCACACCACTAGTCACAGGCCTCCACTCAGAGAAGCAATTTTCTACCACCACTCTCTGGCTTCTTCCATCGAGCCAATGTCTGATCCAATTTACCACCTCTCCATGTATACCTAGCGACTGAATTTTCCTAACTAACCTCCCATGCGGGACCTTGTCAAAGGCCTTACTGAAGTCCATGTAGACAATATCCACTGCCTTCCCTTCATCCACTTTCCTGGTAACCTCCTCGAAAAACTCCAACAGATTGGTCAAACATGACCTACCACGCACAAAGCCATGTTGACTCTCCCTAATAAGCCCCTGTCTATCCAAATGCTTGTAGATTCTGTCTAATGCAGAATAACAGCCAAACTGATAGAAAGGTTGAGTGGTGGTAATAATCTTCTGAGGTGTATATATTTCAATACTAGGAGTATTGCGGGGAAGGCGGATGAGTTGAGGGCGTGGATTGACACGTGGAATTATGACGTTGTAGCAATTAGTGAAACTTGGCTACAGGAGGGGCAGGACTGGCAGCTTAATATTCCAGGGTTCCGATGTTTCAGATGTGATCGAGGCAGAGAAATGAAAGGTGGGGGAGTGGCATTGCTTGTTAGGGCAAATATTACAGCAGTGCTCAGGCAGGACAGATTAGAGGGCTTGTCTACTGAGTCCTTGTGGGTGGGGCTGAGAAATAGGAAAGGCATGGCCATATTAGTGGGATTGTATTACAGACAACCCAATAGTCAAAGAGAATTGGAAGTGCAAATCTGCCGAGAGATAGCAGGCAACTGCAGGAAACATAAAGTTGTGGTGGTAGGGGATTTTAATTTTCCATATATTGATTGGGTCTCCCATACTGTTAGGGGTCTAGATGGTTTAAGAGTTTGTAAAATGTGTTCAGGAAAGTTTTCTAAATCAGTATATAGAGGGACCAACTAGAGGGGATGCAATATTGGATCTCCTGTTAGGAAACGAGTTAGGACAAGTGACAGAAGTCTGTGTAGGGGAGCACTTTGGTTCCAGTGCTCATAACACCATTAGTTTCAACTTGATCATGGACAAGGATAGATCTGGTCCTAGGGTTGAGGTTCTTAACTGGAAGAAGGCCAAATTTGAAGAAATGAGAAAGGATCCAAAAAGCGTGGATTGGGACAGGTTGTTCTCTGGCATGGATGTGATCGGTAGGTGGGAAGCCTTCAAAGCAGAAATTTTGAGAGTGCAGAATTTGTATGTTCCTGTCAGGATTAAAGGCAAGGTGAATAGGAATAAGGAACCTTGGTTCTCAAGGGATATTGCAACTCTGATAAAGAAGAAGAGGGAGTTATATGACATGTATAGGAAGCAGGGAGTAAATAAGGTGCTTGAGGAGTATAAGAAGTGCAAGAAAATACTTAAGAAAGAAATCAGGATGGCTAAAAGAAGACATGAGGTTGCTTTGGCAGTCAAGGTGAAGGATAATCCAAAGAGCTTTTATAGGTATATTAAGAGCAAAAGGATTGTAAGGGATAAAATTGGTCCTCTTGAAGATCAGAGTGGTCGGCTTTGTGCAGAACCAAAGGAAATGGGGGAGATCTTAAATAGGTTTTTTGCATCTGTGTTTACTAAGGAAACTGGCATGAAGTCTATGGAATTAAGGGAAACAAGTAGTGAGATCATGGAAACTGTACAGATCGAAAAGGAGGAGGTCCTTGCTGTCTTGAGGAAAATTAAAGTGGATAAATCCCCGGGACCTGACAAGGTGTTCCCTCGGACCTTGAAGGAGACTAGTGTTGAAATTGCAGGGGCCCTGGCTGAAATATTTAAAATGTCGCTGTCTACAGGTGAGGTGCGGAGGATTGGAGAGTGACTCATGTTGTTCCGCTGTTTTAAAAAGGATCGAAAAATAATCCGGGAAATTATAGGCCAGTAAGTTTAACGTCGGTAGTAGGTAAGTTATTGGAGGAAGTACTAAGAGACAGAATCTACAAGCATTTGGATACACTGGGACTTATTAGGGAGAGTCAACATGGCTTTGTGCGTGGTAGGTCATGTTTGACCAATCTATTGGAGTCTTTCGAGGAGGTTACCAGGAAAGTGGATGAAGGGAAGGCAGTGGATATTGTCTACATGGACTTCAGTAAGGCCTTTGACAAGGTCCCGCATGGGAGGTTAGTTAGGAAAATTCAGTCGCTAGGTATACATGGAGAGGTGGTAAATTGGATTAGATATTGGCTCGATGGAAGAAGCCAGAGAGTGGTGGTAGAGAATTGCTTCTCTGAGTGGAGGCCTGTGACTAGTGGTGTGTCACAGGGATCAGTGCTGGGTCCATTGTTATTTGTCATCTATATCAATGACTTGGATGATAATGTGGTAAATTGGATCAGCAAGTTTGCTGATGATACAAAGATTGGAGGTGTAGTAGACAGTGAGGAAGGTTTTCAGAGCCTGCAGAGGGACTTGGACCAGCTGGAAAAATGGGCTAAAAAATGGCAGATGGAGTTTAATACTGACAAGTGTGAGGTATTGCACGTTGGAAGGACAAACCAACGTAGAACATACAGGGTTAATGGTAAGGCACTGAGGAGTGCAGTGGAACAGAGGGATCTGGGAATACAGATACAAAATTCCCTAAAAGTGGCGTCACAGGTAGATAGGGTCGTAAAGAGAGCTTTTGGTACATTGGCCTTTATTAATCAAAGTATTGAGTATAAGAGCTGGAATGTTATGATGAGGCTGTATAAGGCATTGGTGAGGTCGAATCTGGAGTATTGTGTTCAGTTTTGGTCACCAAACTACAGGAAGGATATAAATAAGGTTGAAAGAGTGCAGAGAAGTTTTACAAGGATGTTGCCGGGACTTGAGAAACTCAGTTACAGAGAAAGGTTGAATAGGTTGGGACTTTATTCCCTGGAACGTAGAAGAATGAGGGGAGATTTGATAGAGGTATGTAAAATTATGATGGGTATAGATAGAGTGAATGCAAGCAGGCTTTTTCCACTGAGGCAAGGGGAGAAAAAAACCAGAGGACATGGGTTTAGGGTGAGGGGGGAAAAGTTTAAAGGGAACATTGGGGGGGCTTCTTCACACACAGAGAGTGGTGGGAGTATGGAATGAGCTGCCAGACGAGGTGATAAATGCGGGTTCTTTTTTAACATTTAAGAATAAATTGGACAGATACATGGATGGGAAGTTTATGGAGGGATATGGTCCGTGTGCAGGTCAGTGGGACTAGGCAGAAAATGGTTCGGCACAGCCAAGAAGGGCCAAAAGGCCTGTTTCTGTGCTGTAGGTTCTATGGTTTCTATGGCCTCTTCGGTCCACCTACAAAGAAGCAATGTCACTGGCCCCCTCTCCAGCTTCTTCAATAGTCCCAAAATTTCTCTTGAAACCAAGTACTGAACGGGTGCTCTTTCAAACTGTCAGGCTAAACAATGCAAACAATATGAACTCATTCTACCAAAATATTTTTCTCCTTTGCCAATCACCTTAAAATCCTTTCACGAATAGGTCAATATTTTGAAACCTCTCTTCATGACTTCTTCACCTCTTATATAAAGACAGCAATATGCTTTTCCTCATAACTCAGGTTTCTCGCAACTTCTGATGCATTTGACCACACCATATGGAGACCAAGCACCTCTCTTCCATTGTTCAGCATCACCTTACCTGTGCCAGTGGAATGAAACATAAACATAGAAACATAGAAAATAGGTGCAGGAGTAGGCCATTTGGCCCTTCGAGCCTGCACCACCATTCAGTATGATCATGGCTGATCATCCAACTCAGAACCCTGTACCAGCCTTCCCGCCATACCTCCTGATCCCTTTAGCCACAAGGGCCATATCTAACTCCCTCTTAAATATAGCCAATGAACTGGCCTCAACTGTTTCCTGTGGCAGAGAATTCCACAGATTCACCACTCTCTGTGTGAAGAAGTTTTTCCTAATCTCGGTCCTAAAAGGCTTCCCCTTTATCCTCAAACTGTGACCCCTCGTTCTGGACTTCCCCAACATCGGGAACAATCTTCCTGCATCTAGCCTGTCCAATCCCTTTAGGATTTTATATGTTTCAATAAGATCCCCCCTCAATCTTCTAAATTCCAACGAGTATAAGCCTAGTCGATCCAGTCTTTCATCATATGAAAGTCCTGCCATCCCAGGAATCAATCTGGTGAACCTTCTTTGTACTCCCTCTATGGCAAGGATGTCTTTCCTCAGATTAGGGGACTAAAACTGCACACAATACTCCAGGTGTGGTCTCACCAAGGCCTTGTACAACTGCATGGAATGGATTGTACATTCACCTCAGATCTCAATAACAATGCCGGTATAATCCTTTTACTTGTCAAGACACATTAATGATTTACTTTGCACAGGCCTTCTACACTTTGTCATCTCTGTATTTTTACAACCTTATCCCCTGTATTTTCTTAGCATTCATTAATTCTTTACATCTCTGCATAGGATGCCATCCATCATATACAATTATCTGGGAACGAAATGTTCTAATATACACTATGTGTACTATGAGCATAAAATATAGGAGTAGACAGCAATAAAATACATTGAATTTCAAACATGATCAACTTTTCCTCTAAAGTCAAAATGCAACACCATACTTTCCATACTGTATGTATGTTAGAAATTTCCACATTCCTCCAAATACCTGATTTCATTGAAGTTTTGTAAATCCCAAAAGTTACCTAAACTGTTTTTCACAAATTTAATCATTAATAGCCCAAACAAGAGAAAATCTGCAGATGCTGGACACACAAAATGCTGGAGGAACTCAGTAGGCCAGGCAGCATCTATGGAAATAAGTACAGATGACATTTCGGGCCAAAACGCCAACTGTAGTTTTTTTCCATAGATGCTGCCTGGCCTGCTGAGTTCCTCCAGCATTTTGTGTGCGTTGTTCACTAACAGCCCAACAGATTATATGCTTAACATCCGAGTCCAGATATGGGCAGAGCAACAATGGTACTAGACAGCGACTTCTTTGAGCTCATCAGCGGAAACAGCTTAATTCTTACTTTTAATATCTCTCTTTTTCCTTTCCAAGGTGGACGAGATTCTGTCAAAGACTGCAACCTAGAGCTACACTCAAACTTTGATTCTTTGCAGCAATGGGACGTGCTGCAAGGGCTTACTGACAGGCCATTTTTCAATATCCCAAGAGCACAGCCGAGAAGACGAATGCACCTTTGGAGTTCTGAGGCTTGCAGCCTTGGTGATGAACTGATTCTATGGTTATTGAAGAATTGTGGGAGAAAATAGAATACCGTGAACAGTTATCAGCTGTCAGAGGGCCCTGTATTTGGCGAATCTCTCTCTCTCTCTCTCTCTTTTGCTGGTGGAGGAGAGTTTGTTGCCAAGTCTCAAGTCAGAGAACTCGGGGTGGGGTGGGGGGAAGAAGCAATGTGGCAGACTTTTAACATTGTAAGTCAGCAAGTTGTTTTGTTTATGTCTCCCCTCTTGCTGAGTGACACCTATCTGTCCCTTTGTTAGGTAGAGAGGAGGCCTGTGGTATGTCAAATTGTAGCGTGAATGATTAGCTTCTGTTGTACTGCAGATCGTGGTTTTTCTTGGAGGGGTTTTCCTATTGCTTGCTTGATGGTGGAGGGTGCCAATGCTTTTTTGCAGAAGTAAGTGGGGGGAGAGGGTTATTGCTTTGGTGTTGCTTGTGCTTGGTGGGGAAGTAGGGGGGCTTTTCGGTTCTAACGTTTTTACTGTCACTTACTTTTTGGGGCACTCCTCTGTTATTGTGGATATCTGCGAAGAACAAGAATTTCAGGTTGTATATTGTATATATTATCTGATATTAAATGGAAATATTGAACTATTGGAGAGGTTGTTTGAAACAAGCTTTATGGACCACTTTCAATAGCGAAAGTAGGCAAGGACAAAAAATGGCATGAAATGGGTATGGCTATATTTCTGAATACACCGTTGAGTAAATAAAATTACTTTAAGAAAGCTAATTAGGAGTTGAGAAAGTTGACAATTGTAGTACCTTCATTCTGTAGTATCTTCCCAAAGCTCAGACGAGCAGCTGGAATCCCTATAACAACTATACACTAACTTCAAGTCTGGAGCGCATTTGTCCTAACTTTTTAGCAACAAATATATAATGTCTCGCTAACCTTCACAGCAATGACATGTAGGCAGGTCAACATGGGATAAGGTGCTCTCACTGACGTGTTACCTTTTACCCTGTGTGGTTTCCACAACAAAATGTACTTATTGTGGTATTTTAGGCACAACCCTATCATTAACTTTAACTGAAATGTTAAACTCAAAAGTCAATGGTTTGGAACTCAACATCGACAAGAAAGAAGGTACCCTTTTGTAAACCCTTAATTTTTCTTAATATTCTTGCAGGAGCAGTCTAGTCTTCAATGATTTTAGATTATATTAAATTCCTTTTGATTATAAATAATTATTCCTTTTATGTTCAAAAGCTAAATAAAATACCAGAAAAGATCTGTAGATCTGGGCATAAAATATCTGTAAACTCTCTTTATTGGGTAGTTCAAAACAAAAAAGGTAACATGCTTAATAAAATTTCTACACAAAGACTTATCAGCTTTGGCTCATTGTTGTGAATATATTTCTGAAACGACAATGTTTCAGAAGAAACTTGCCAAAAGCTTGTGGATATTAATCACTTGGTTCAGCATTTAAAATTCCCTTACACCAACTAAAACACCAAAATTCACCTCTAATAAGCCACTGGGGAGATTTTCACAAATATAGCTTAAAACAAATCCAAGCCTCTGTGTCTTTGAGCAGTGGGATTTTGTCTACTTTCCTAAAGGGAAATTATACACAGAGCCATTAAGACCCAACATCACGGTAAATTGAAACTTGGAGCTTTGTTATTTTGCAGACACATTCAATAAATAATGGAGTGTGAATCTAGCAGAAGAGGGGAAGTCATAAAATTTAATTTAAATACTACTTTCAGTAGGCTAGTATTGAGTGCATTCACTTTTCAGTCTGACACTCACTATTCCCGATGGAATGCTCGCACTGTAATGATTCTTCTTTTGCACTGTAAACTTAGATAATGTTTCAGCCCAATTATTCATAATACAAACATTATCAATTTAAAACAATACTGAGGGAATTGAAACTTATGCAGAGATTTAAGTAGCATGTAAAAAATGTTCTTAGTCTTTCCCGTTAAGGATGACAACCATAACAATGATTAGGTATGGTAGGTATGCCAACACTGTTTTTCAGGTGATGTTCATTGTGCTCATTCAGTCTTGCTATTCCCAGAATTGCCCTTATGGAGGATTAGTCCAATTAACTTGAAGAACACCAATTTGCTTGCAGCTGACAACAAAACCTTGGGTCCACCTAAATGCCAAGAGACAACACTCCAACTCCCCCCCCGCCACAACTCCAAGTAATGTTTATGACTAAGCCAACTCAGTACAACCATTATACATCATAATCCCCAACAGGGACAAATAAACCAGAAAATGGGCATCTC
Source organism: Mobula hypostoma (assembly GCF_963921235.1). Taxonomy (NCBI): domain Eukaryota; kingdom Metazoa; phylum Chordata; class Chondrichthyes; order Myliobatiformes; family Myliobatidae; genus Mobula; species Mobula hypostoma. Next base: position 724,463 of record NC_086114.1, on the reverse strand, counting down.
AAACTGATATTATAGACCATCCAATAGTAACAGGAGCATCGAGGAGCAGATAGGGAGACAGATTCTGGAAAGGTGTAATAATAACAGGGTTGCCGTGGTGCGAGATTTTAATTTCCCAAATATTGATTGGCATCTCCCTAGAGCGAGGGGTTTAGATGGGGTAGAGTTTGTGAGGTGTGTTCAGGAAGGTTTCCTGACACAATATGTAGATAAGCCTACAAGAGGAGACGCTGTACTTGATTTGGTATTCGGAAATGAACCTGGTCAGGTGTCAGATCTCTCAGTGGGAGAGCATTTTGGAGATAGTGATCACAATTCTATCTCCTTTACAATAGCATTGGAGAGGGATAGGAACAGACAAGTTAGGAAAGTGTTTAATTGGAGAAAGGGGTGGTTGAGGCAGGTTCGATGTTGTCATTTAAAGTTAAATTGGATAGCTATATGGACAGGAAAGGAATGGAGGGTTATGGGCTGAGTACAGGTCAGTGGGACTAGGTGAGACTAAGAGTTCGGCACGGACTAGAAGGGCCAAGATGGCCTGTTTCCGTGCCGTAATTGTTATATGGTTAAAACAATAAAGGAAAAAGAAAGGAACTTTAACATAGAAACATAATAAACATCCGTACGTCAAAACAAAGTACGAGTAGGGCAAAGTTCTACCAAGGTAAAATGTCCAAATTTATAAGCTGGTGTATCTATACAAACATAAAGGATCAGTAAATTTATTAGACATCTGAGCTCAAACTTAGATCTTTGAGAAATTGTTGTGCTTCATCCACGGATTTAAACCATTTAAACGATTTATCAGGCAGAACAACCCTTAGGCGAGCCGGGTATAGCAAAGCCAGTCGGCAACTCCTCCGATATAATTCCGACATCACTGTTTTAAAATGCAATATATCTTGCATTACCTCAGGACAATAATCTTCAACCAGACGAAACTTAAGATTTTGATGCTCAATAATTCCTTTCGGACGAGCAATTCGAATTAAGTGCTCCTTAGTATTCACATAGTGAAATCAAAGAATTACCGGGTGCGGTGTTAGCTCTTTCGAAGGTTTTGATCTCAGCGCCCAATGCGCACGATCAAGTACAGGAAGAGAAGAAAAAACCTCCGAGCCAAAGACCTCCATTAAGAATTGAGAAAAAAATTTAGTAAGATCCCCGCTCTCAACGTCTTCAGAGTCCTATTATCCACAAATTCTGTCTGCGACTACGACTCTCCAAATCAATAATCTTTCCTTTATACTGCTCCAATGTATGAGTGGTTGAAGTTAATTTCTTTTCCAAAGAATTCAATCTGCGATCTCTCTCCTTCCCAGCTTTAGTAAGCTCTGAAATTTGCCGCTGCTGTTTTTTGTTCTCCTTTTCAAGTGCTGCCAATCTACCTTCGTTCTCCTTCAACAATACTTCCAAAACAGCAAATCTTCTATCAAATTTTTCATCCAAAAGATTTGAGATAGCCTCCAAAGTAAGTTGAGACTGTTTAGGCTGTTCAAAGCCACCTTCTTTCTTTCCACTTCCATTACTGGTTACCTGGCCTTCGGCTAATAGTTTTCTTCCTGTTAGCCATTTCTGTCGATTAAAATTCAGAATTCAAGCATATAAAAGTGTTATAAACACTTTGATAAAGATAGCAAAGGGGTGGTAAGTACATTGAAAAATGAACAGAGCAAAGCCAAAATGCGACCTACTCCATCTAGTGCCCACAAGAGAGTCCCCCAGACTCCTCAATACCCAGAGCCTGGACAGCGACACCAATGCACAAATCCATGTTGACTGTTCCTAATCAGACCCTGTCTATCCAGATAATTATATATACCATCTCTAAGAATACTTTCTATCAATTTATCCACCACTGACGTCAAACTTACAGGTCGATAATTGCTAGGTTTACTCTTACAACCCTTTTTAAACAATGGAACAACATGAGCAATACACCAATCCTCCAGCACCATCCCCATTTCTAATGACATTTGAAATATTTCTGTCAGAGCCCCTGCTATTTCCACATTAACTTCCCTCAAGGTCCTAGGGAATATCCTGTCAGGACCCGGAGACGTATCCACTTTTATATTCCTTAAAAGCGCCAGTACTTCCTCTTCTTTAACCATCATAGTTTCCTTTCTTTTCAAATCTTTTTATTGTTATATACAGGAAAAATAACATGAGTACATCGAAGTAACAACACTTACAATGCCTCAAAAAATTATCTTAAAGATTGAAAAAATTTTTTGTGATAACACAAAAAACCTGCTAAGCAGAAAAGTGAGAAAAAAAAGAACCCATTAGGTGTACAACCCCGGAGTCATGCATCATACAAAAAGCTTCTAAAAATAAACATCAAACCACCAGCAAGAAAAGAAAATATACTAAAAAAATTTACAATTAGATCGTGGAAAAATTATATCAATTAACTCAAATGATAATAACGAGCAAATGAGCCCCATCTTTTCTCAAAATCAAATAAAGGTTCAAAGGTTCGACTTATAATTTTCTCCAAACTGAGACACAGCATCACTTGAGAGAACCATTGTGACAAAGTGGGAGCCGATGTATCCTTCCACTTCAACAAAATGGCCCTCCTAGCTATCAATGTAACAAATGGAATAACATGTTGGTCAGACACAGAAATACCATGAATATTTTGAGGAATTATTCCAAAGACCACAGTTAATTTATTAGGTTGTAAATTAATTTTAAGTGCTTTAGAAATTGTTCCAGAACTGTTCCAATATAGAACAAGACCAAAACATATGTGTCAGTGTAGCTATCATAGTTTCCATAACTTCCCTACCTGTTTTCCTTATCTTATACAATTCAATATCTTTCTCCTTAGTGAATAGTGAAGAAAAGAAATTGATTCAGAATCTCCCCCATCTCTTTTGGCTCCACACATAGCTGTCCACTCTGATTCTCTAAGGGACCAATTTTATCCCTCACTATACTTTTGCTATTAATATAACTGTAGAAACTCTTGGGATTTATTTCCACCTTACTTGCCAAAGCAACCTCATATCTTCTTTCAGCTTTTCTAATTTCTTTCTTAAGTTTCTTTTTATATTCCTCGAGCACCTCATTTACTCCATGCTGCCTATATTTATTGTAGGTATCTCTCTTTTTCCGAACCAAGTTTCCAATATCCCTTGAAAACCATGGCTCTCTCAAACTTTTAAACTTTCCTTTCAACCTAACAAGAACATAAAGATTCTGTACCCTCAAAATTTCACCTTTAAATGACCTCCATTTCTCTGTTACATCCTTCCCATAAAACAAATTTTCCCAATCCATTCCTTCTAAATCCTTTCGCATCTCCTCAAAGTTAGCCTTTCTCCAATCAAAAATCTCAACCCTGGGTCCAGACCTATCCTTCTCCATAATTATATTGAAACTAGTGGCATTGTGATCACTGGACCTTTAGTGCTCCCCAACACAAACCTCCGTCACCTGACCTATCTCATTCCCTAACAGGAGATCCAGCACTGCCCCTTCTCTAGTTGGTACCTCTATGTATTGCTGCAAAAAACTATCCTGCACACATTTTACAAACTCCAAACCATCCAGCCTTTTTACAGTATATTACTTTTTTATTTTTAATTGTTCACTTTTGAAAATTATTAAGACTCTGTTTTCTGATTATTTCTTTTTTCTTGAAATATTATTAAGATTGTATACTGTTTCATTTTTTAAGACCTTGTCTTCTAAAATGGTCTGAAAATGGCTGTTTTGCTTTCTAACATTCTGCTTGCCAACAGATTTCATGACAATACGTACAGGACTGAGATTTGCCAACCAGTGGAGTGGTGCCGCTGCAACAACCTGGCATTCAACGTCAGTAATATGAAAGAGCTGATTATGGACTTTCAGAAGGGTAAGACAAAGGAACACATACTAATCCTCATAGAGGGATCAGAAGTGGAGAGAGTGAGCAGTTTCAGGTTGTTGGGTGTCAAGATCTGTGAGGATCTAATCTGGTCCCAACATATCAATGTAGTTATAAAGAAGGCAAGACAGCGACTATACTTCATTAGGAGTTTGAAGAGGTTTGGTATGTCAACAAATACACTTAAAAACTTCTATAGATGTACCATGGAGAGCATTCTGACAGGCTGCATCAGTGTCTGGTATTGGGGGTGGGGGGTGGGGGGCGCTACTGCACAGGACCAAAAGAAGCTGCAGAGAGTTGTAAATTTAGTCAGCACCATCTTGGGTACCAGCCTACAAAGCACCCAGGACATCTTCAAGGAGCTGTGTCTCAGAAAGGCAGCATCCATTATTAAGGACTTCTAGCACCCAGGGCGTGCCTTTTTCTCACTGTTAGGAGGTACAGAAGCCTGAAGGCACACACTCAGCGATTCAGGAACAGCTTCATTCCCTCTGCCATCACATTCCTAAATGGACATTGAACCCTTGGACACTACCTCACTTTTTTTTAATATACAGTATTTCTGATTTTTGCATGATTTTTAATCTATTCAATATACGTATACTGTATAAAGTATACTAAATAAGATTTATTTATTTATTATTATTTTTCTTCTATATTATGTAGTACATTGAACTGCTGCTGCTAAGTTAATAAATTTCATGTCACCTGACGGTGATAATACAGGTGTCCCCCGCTTTTCGAACGTTCGCTTTACAAAACCTCACTGTTACGAAAGATCTACATTAGTACCCTGTTTTCGCTAACAGGAGGTGTTTTCACTGTTATGAAAAAAAAGGAAGTGCGCCCCGAGCAGCCACTCTCCCCGGATTCGGAACGGCATTGCTTAAACACGTGCCTGTGAGCAGCCGTTTGCAAGATGAGTTCTAAGGTATTGGAAAAGCCTGGAAAAGCTCGTAAGGGTGTTACACTTAGCGTAAAACTAGACATAATTAAGCGTTTCGATCATGGTGAACGAAGTAAGGACAAAGTGAGTTTGGCTTGTGGAAGCTGACGAACATGGTGTTGAATAGGTTTTGGCATCCCATGACCAAGAACTGATAGATGAAGAGCTGATGCAATTGGAAGAGGAAAGGATAACAATTGAAACTGAATACAGCAGCGAACGGACCGAAAGTGAAGTCGTCCAGGAACTGAACCTGAAGCCACTGCGTGAGATTTTCGCTGTACGACTTTAATTTTGAAACGGTATGTCGGTTTAGGGGATATTTACAGGATGGTTTGAGTCCTTACAAAGAACAGTATGACAGAAAAATGCGCGAGGCTCAGCAGTCAAGCAAGCCTTCCACATCAGCCACAGCAGACGACGAACCTCGACCTTCGACATCGAGGCAGGCAGTCATAGGAGAAGATGAGCTGCCTGCTCTAATGGAAACAGATGACGAGATGACACCCCAGTGTCCCACCACCCCGCGGTTCGTGGATAATGCAGCGGTAGCCAGGAGGCACACAGCACATCTTTAAGAAAAAAGCCGAAATAAAGATGCTAATTAATTAAGTGCCGCCCGACACATAATTAATTAGCATGTTTATTTTGGCTTTTTTCTTAAAGATGTGCTGTGTGTCTCCCGGCTACCGCTGGACCCCTGCACGCTTCGCGGCAATGTATCGGTTGGCGGCCTGGAGGGTGGGGCCACTGCACCACCCAACCTGTGACGACTCAGTCTAACACACCACCATCAGTGTGCTCGGCGCTGAACCAATTCCGGTAAGTGATACTACACTATGCATACATTATTTCTACTTTATATAGGTTGTGTATTTTTACATGTTATTTGGTATGATTTGGCAGCTTCATAGCTTAAAGGTTACTGGAGAGCGCTTGCACCGTGTTTTTGCCAACAGCGCTTGCGTGAGGTTTTCTGCCGACGGCGCTTGCGCGAGATTTTCGCAGCGGAGAACAGTGCAGTAATGATTGTGGAAAAGTATTTCTACTTTATATAGGTTGTGAATTTATCATATCATTCCTGCTTTTACTATATGTTACTGTTATTTTAGGTTTTATGTGTTATTTGGCATGATTTGGTAGGTTATTTTAGGGTCTGCGAATGCTTACTAATTTTTCCCATATAAATAAATGGTAATTGCTTCTTCGCTTTACGACATTTCCGCTTACGAACCATTTCAGAGAAACGCTCTACCTTCGGATGGCGGGGGAAACCTGTAAACCTGATTCTGATTCTGACAATGCTGGGGTTTGTACTTGTGAATAGACAACTGAGAAAGTCATGTTTCATAATTCTAAACAAATAACAACCATGCAACTGGGTTTGGTAACTTTTTGTTGTTGTTGGCCTGAATAATTAAATCCCCCACAGCGCAAGGCCAGAAAATTAACATCCCTGATCAAAGATAATCTCCAGATCCTGGCCACCAGCTTCAAATGGCAACTGTATTTAACCTGAGTGGAAAGATGTTGATAGAAACTGAAAAGGCTTCTTGAACTATTAGAAAATACTTCTAATAGTCTAAAGAACATAGTGAATTATATGCAACAAAACCTTTTCCCATTCTCATAGATTCCAATTAAAATTTTCACGAGCACCATTACTTTTGTCTACACTATTTTGTCCTTTCTGTCTGATCTTTCACCAACAGGTTCATTCTTTTATTTATCTAAGAATCTATTTCCTTGCTTGAACATAGAACATACAAATCTACAGCACATTACAGGCCCTTCGGCTCACAATGTTGTGCCGACTATGTAACCTACTCTAGAAACTGCATAGCGCTCTATTTTTCTAAGTTCCATGTATCTATTTAAAAGTCTTTTAAAAGACCCTATTGTATCCGCCTCTACCACCGTCGTATTCAACGCACCCACCACTCTGTGTGTGAAAAAATTACCTCTGACATTCCCCCTGTACCTACTTCCAAGCACCTTAAAACTATGCCCCCTCATGTTAGGCCATTTCAGCCCTGGGAAAAAAACCTCTGGCTATCCACACAATCAATCCCTCTCATCATCTTATACATCTCTATCAGGTCAACTCTCACCCTCCTTTGCTCAAAGGAGAAAAGGCCAAGTTCACTCAATCTGTTCTCATAAGGTATGCCCTCGAATTCAGGCAACATCCTTGTAAATCTCCTCTGCGTTCTCTCGATAGTATCCACATCCGTCCTGCAGTGAAGTGACCAGAACTGCACGCAGTACTCCAAGTGGGGTCTGACAAAACTCTTGTACAGTTGTAACATTACCTCACGGCTCTTGAACTTAATCCTGTGGTTGACGAATGCCAACTCACCACAAGCCTTCTTAACAACACTGTCAACCTGTGCAACAGCTTTGAGTATCCTGTGGACACAGACCCCAAGAGCTCTCAGATCCTCCACACTGCTAAGAGTCTCACCACTAATATTACATTCTGTCTTCAGATTTGACCTACCAAAGTGAACCACTTCATACTTATCTGGTTGGAACTCCATCTGCCACTTCTCAGCCCAGTTCTGCATCCTATCAATGTCGCACTGTAACCTCTGGCAACCCTCCAGGTTATCTACAACACCCCCCCAACTTTTGTACCATCAACAATCTTACTAAACCACCCTTTTACTTCCTCATCCAGGTCATTTATAAAAATCACACAGAGGTGGTGTTGTGGATCAGAACAGATCCCTGCAGAACACTACAGGTCAACCACGTTCATGCACTTTAGAACCATAGAACACTACAGCACAGAAAACAGGCCATTCGGTGCTTCTAGTCTGTGCCAAAACATTATTCCACTAGTCCCACTGACCTGCATCCAGTCCATAACCCTCCAGACCTCTCCCATCCATGTACCTATCCAATTTATTCTTAAAACTTGAGTCAGCCCACATTTACATCAGATGGCAGCTCGTTCCACACTCCCACCACTCTCTTGAGTGAAGAAGTTCCCCCTAATATTCCCCCTAAACCTTTCTCCTTTCACCCTAAAGCCATGTTCTCTCGTATTTATCTCTCCTAATCTAAGTGGAAAGAGCCTATTCACATTTACTCTGTCTATATCCCTCATAATTTTGTAAACCTCTATCAAATCTCCCCTCATTCTTCTACATTCCAAGGAATAAAGTCCTAACCTGTTCAATCTTTCCATGTAACTCAACTCCTGAAGACCCGGCAACATCCTAGTAAATCGTCTCTGCACTCTTTCAATCTTACTGATATCCTCCCTATAGTTAGGTGACCAGAACTGCACACAATACTCCAAATTTGGCCTCACCAATGTCTTATACAACCTCACCATAACATCCCAACTCCTACACTCAATACTTTGATTTATGAATGCCAGGATGCCAAAAGCCTTCTTTACAACCCTGTCTACCTGTAACGCCACTTTCAGGGGAATTATGTATCTGAACTCCCAGCTCCCTTTGTTCCTCCGCACTCCTCAGTGCCCTACCATTTACTGTGTATATCCTACCTTAATTTGTCCTTCCAAAATGCAACACCTCACACTTGTCTGCATTAAATTCCATCTGCCATTTTCCTGGCCCATTTTTCCAGTTGGTACAGATCCCTCGGCAAGCTTTGAAATCCTTCCAAGCTGTCCACAACGTCTCCAATCTTAGTGTCATCAGCAAACTTGCTGATCCAATTTACCCATTATTATAACCATATAACAATTACAGCATGGAAACAGGCCATCTCGGCCCTTCTAGTCCGTGCCGATCTCTTACTCTCACCTAGTCCCACCGACCTGCACTCAGCCCATAACCCTCCACTCCTTTCCTGTCCATATAGCTATCCAATTTAACTTTAAATGACAACATCGAACCTGCCTCAACCACTTCGCTACCACTCTCTGAGTAAAGAAGTTCCCCCTCATGTTACCCCTAAACTTTTACCCTTTAACTCTCATGTCCTCTTGAATCTCACCCACTCTCAATGGAAAAAGCCTATTCACGTCAACTCTATCTATCCCCCTCATAATTTTAAATGCCTCTATCAAGTCCCCCCTCAACCCTCTATGCTCCAAAGAATAAAGACCTAACATGTTCAACCTTTCTCTGTAACTTAGGAGATGAAACCCAGGCAACATTTTAGTAAATCTCCTCTGTACTCTCTCAATTTTATTGACATCTGTCCTATAATTCGGTGACCAGAACTGTGCACAATACTCCAAATTTGACCTCACCAATGCCTTGTACAACTTCAACATTACATCCCGACTCCTATACTCAATGCTCTGATTTAAAGGCCAGCATACCAAAAACTTTCTTCACCACCCTATCCACATGAGGTTCCGCCTTCAGAGAACTATGCACCATTATTCCTAGATCCCTCTGCTCTACTGCATTCTTCAATGCCCTACCATTTACCATGTATGTCCTATTTTAATTAGTCCTACCAAAATGTAGCACATCACATTTATCAGCATTAAACTCCATCTGCCATCTTTCAGCCCACTTTTCTAAGTGGTCTAAATCTCTCTGCAAGCTTTGAAAACCTACTTTATTATCCACAACTCCACCTATCTTAGTATCATCTGCATACTTACTAATCCAGTTTAGCAGCCCATCATCCAGATCATTAACATATATGACAAACAACATCGGACCCAGTACAGATCCCTGACACACACCATTAGACACCGTCCTCCAATCTGACACACAGTTAACCACCACTACTCCCTGGCGTCTCCCATCCAGCCACTGCTGAATCCATTTTATTACTTCGATATTAATGCCTAATGATTGAACCTTCCTAACTAACCTTCCGTGTGCAACCTTGTCAAAGGCCTTACTGAAGTCCACATAGACAACATCCACCGCTTTACCCTCGTCAACTTTCCTAGTAATCTCATCAAAAAATTCAGTAAGATTTGTCAAACAAGACCTTCCACGCACAAATCCAAGTTGATTGTTCCTAATCAGACCTTGTCTATCCAGATAATTATATATACCATCTCTAAGAATACTTTCCATCAATTTATTTTATACTTTATTGTCGCCAAACAACTGATACTAGAACATACAATCATTACAGTGATATTTGATTCTGTGCTTCCCGCTCCCTAGATTACAAATCGATAGTAAATATTAAAAATTTAAATTATAAATCATAAATAGAAAATAGAAAAATGGAAAGTAAGGTAGTGCAAAGAAAAACCGAGAGGCAGGTCCAGATATTTGGAGGGTATGGCCCAGATCCAGGTCAGGATCCATTCAGCAGTCTTATCACAGTTGGAAAGAAGCTGTTCCCAAATCTGGCTGTCTTTAAGCTCCTGAGCATCTCCTGGAGGGAAGAGGGACGAAAAGTGTGTTGGCTGGGTGGGTCGTGTCCTTGATTATCCTGGCAGCACTGCTCTGACAGCGTGCGGTGTAAAGTGAGTCCAAGGACGGAAGATTGGTTTGTGTGATGTGCTGTGCCGTGTTTATGATCTTCTGCAGCTTCTTCCGGTCTTGGACAGGATAACTTCCATACCAGGTTGTGATGCACCCTAGAAGAATGCTTTCTACGGCGCATCTATAAAAATTAGTGAGGGTTTTAGGGGACAGGCCAAATTTCTTCAGTTTTCTCAGGAAGTAAAGGCGCTGGTGGGCCTTCTTGGCAGTGGACTCTGCTTAGTTGGACCAAGTCAGGTCATTTGTGATATTGACCCCGAGGAACTTAAAGCTTTTGACCTGTTCCACTTGCACACCACCAATGTAAATTGGGTCGTGCGGTCCGCTACTCCTTCTGAAGTCAATAACCAATTCCTTCGTCTTGCTGACATTGAGGGATAGGTTATTGTCTTCGCACCATGCCACCAGGTTCTTAATTTCCTCTCTGTACTCAAACTCATCATTACCCGAGATACGGCCTACAATTTTTGTGTCATCAGCAAACTTATATATTGAGTTCGATGGAAACCTGGCTATACAATCATGGGTGCACAGTGAGTACAGCAGGAGACTGAGTACCCACCATTGATGTCAAACTCACAGGCCGATAATTGCTAGGTTTACTCTTAGAACCCTTTTTAAACAATAGAACAACATGAGTAATATGCCAATCCTCTGGCACCATCCCAGTTTCTAATGACATTTGGAATATTTCTGTCAGAGCTGCTGCTATTTCCACACTAACTTCCCTTAAGGCCCTAGGGAATATCCTGTCTGGACCCGGAGACTTATCCACTTTTATATTCCTTAAAAGCACCAGTACTTCCTCTTCTTTAATCATCATACTTTCCATAACTACCCTTCTTGTTTCCTTTACCTTACACAATTCAATATCCTTCTCCTTAGTGAATACCGAAGAAAAGAAATTATTCAAAATCTGCCCCATCTCTTTTGGCTGTACACATAGCCATCCACTCTGATTCTCTAAGGGACCAATTTTATCCCTCACTATCCTTTTGCTGTTAATATAACTGTAGAAACCCTTTGGATTTATTTTCACCTTACTTGCCAAAGCAGTCTAGATCATTGATATAGACAACCAACAACAATGGTCCCAGCACAGATCCTTGAGGCACACCACTAGTCACAGGCCTCCAGTCTGATAAGCAATCATCCACTACCACTCTCTGTCTTCTCCCACACTGCAAATTTCGAATCCAGTTTACAACCTCTCCATGGATACCTAGTGTCTGAACCTTCTGAACTAACCTTCCATGTGGGACTTTGTCAAAGGGCTTACTAAAGTCCATGTAGACAACATCCACAGCCTTACCTTCGTCTACTTTCTTGGTAACCTCCTCAAAAAACTCTACAAGATTCGTTAAACACGATCTACCACGCAGAAAGCCATGCTGACTATCCTTAATCAGCCCTTGGCTGTCCAAATACTTGTATACCCGTAAGCTTTGCACTTTTCATAAGCTTTTCGTTTTTTTGTAACTAGATTTTCTACATTCTTTGTATACCATGGTTCTTTAACCCTACCATCCTTTCTCTGCCTCAATGGAATATACCTATGCAGAACTCCATGCAAATATTCCCTGAATATTTGCCACATTTCTGCTGTGCATTTCCCTGAGAACATCTGCTCCCAATTTATGTTTCCAAGTTCCTGCCTAATAGCATTGCATTTCCCCCTACCCAATTAAGTGCTTTCTCAAATTGTCTGCTCCTATCCCTCTCTGGTCTATGGTGAAAGGGATAGAGTTGTGGTCACTACCTCCAAAATACTCACCCACTGAGAGATCTCACACCTGACCAGGTTCATTTCCGAATACCAAATCAAGTACAGTGTCTCCTCTTGTAGGCTTATCTACATACTGTGTCAGGAAACCTTCCTGAACACACCTAACAAACTCTCCCCCATCTAAACTCCTTGGGCCAAGGAGATGCCAATCAAAATTAGGAAAGTTAAAATTTCCCATCAGAAGAACCATTTGCTTCTGTTGTAATTGATTTCTTTAAGAACCAGGTCAATTTTCGTCACCTGCAGCTTTAGGTCATTTATTAATTGCATTTGAAAACTCTTTTTCAATTAAAATAATCCAAATTCAAGACAATTCTTTCGTTTATCTCAGGAAGTCTCAATGTAGTTCCAGAGAAAATTTCTGGCACAGCCTTGTGCTGGAATTGAAAAAAAAATGTAACCAAACCGTAACTGAACAGTGAGCTTGCTGCAGATAATCTTACACAATATTTACAAAAAGCAAATATTAAAAGTCCTTTTCTTTAGCAGCATGCATGCAATATACAACATGAGACTGCCCTCACATTCAGAGTCCACTATCCTGGTGCTCTAATCAGTACTATTTTAGAAATTATTCTAAAATATAGCCAAGCTTCACTGGTTTTTCTCTAGCTCAGCAAGTTGCTTCCATTTGTTACCATGGCAACACCTTACTAGCTGGGAAATCTTAGATGCCAATGATAAAAAAAAGCCTTGAGATTTTAAATGGTGTCAGCAGAAAAACGTGTAAAAGCAATACATTACCATAGACATAGGATAATAGACTCTTGGCAATAATTTAGTCAAACAGCTGAGACAGATGTCATTGAGCCAATTATCCTTGTCTAGCTCACTTTACGAAAGAACCAAACAATTTGTCCCACTCCCCTGCTAATTCCTCATAACCTTCAACTTTGTCTTTTTAAAATACAGCACATCTCCAATTCCTTTCTCAGTGTTATATATTAATCTGCTTCCACCAATCATTTAAACATCACATTGCAGACAACTACATTTAGGACAACCCTCCCCATTATTAGGATCACCTCAATTAACTCTTTCCTTGACCTGTTCTACTCTTAAAGGAATCAATCCCAGCACTGCCAGTTTATCATCAGTAGAATCATTTCAGTAGATCTTCATTTTACTCTTTCAGAGAGGACTTGACAATCGTACCTTAAGCTACCCAGAAGCGGATATACAAACCAATGATTTCTAATATTCTGACACACATCCAAGTTATTGTATTTCATGTCTCTACTTACAAAGACAAGATTATACAAGTGATTTGAAAATCCACCTTTAGATATACAGATGCTAATCCCCATCCCTGTTCCAGTATCTTCATTACTCTATATCCATTGCATTATAATGCAACCCTTGCAAAATGCAGCACTTCGTTAGAGCTGACAGATTGGTTCCAGGTAGGAAGGATTTCAGTGATAAGGTTAGAAAGAGGTCATTCTGGAAACAATGAAGTGTGAGACCAGATTGGGGAGAAAAGTACAAAATCCATTCAACTTGCATTGGGTAAACAGATGCTCCCATTAGCAGACATTTTCATATTCAAAAAAATCAGCAGCAGACACAGCAAGAATGTTCTTATAAAAGTGGATTTAGTCTAGAACTCACTGCCAGCAGATTTGATGACATTTATCCCTGCCTAAACCTGCTTTAAAAAAATGGGGAAAAAAAGAGACTGATACTAACTGGGGATTAATTTTTCACCACTGGAGTCTGGATTTTAATCAAGCTTTGAGGAGAGAAAGATGGATGGATATTGATCAGGTACCCTACTTTTGGAAAATATCTAGATTGACAGATCTGTAATTGTGTGATGAAGTAAGAGTGCCAAACATTCGGGGAACCATGTATTTGTATCCAAGGCCTTCCTGTTCAACAAAGATGTCCTAGTGCCTTCCAGTTACCGTGCAAATTCTGCCCTGGATTATCTTCCCAAAATGTAACAATTCACACTTGTTTGAGTTAAATTCCTTCTGCTATTCCATAAGACCAGAAATATAGGAGCAGAATTTGGCCATTTGGCCCTTCGAGTCTGCACTGCCATTTCATTATGTCTGATCCATTTTTCCTCTTAGCCCCAATCTACTGCCTTCCCCCCATATTATTACATTCCCTGACCAATCAAGAAACTACCAACCTCTGCCTCTTTATATAAAGAGTTAACCTCCACAGCGGGTTGTGGAAACAAATTCCACAGATTCACTACTCTCTGGCTAAAAACATTCTTCCTCTTTCTGTTCTAAAAGGATGCCCCTTTATTTGGAGACAGTTTCATCTGGTCTCTGACACTCCCACCATAGGAAACATCCTCTACATCCACTCTATCAAGGCCTTTCACCGTTCGATAGGTTTCAATCAGGGCACCCCTCATTCTTCTACAGGCCCACAGCCATCAAACACTCTTCACACAACAAGCCATTAAATCCTGGAATCATTTTTGTGAACCTCCTTTGAACCCCCTCCTGTTTCAGTACATCCTTTCTTAGATAAGTTGCCCAAAACTGTTCACAATACTCTAAGTGAGGCCTCACCAGTGCTTTATAAAGTCTTAACATTACATCCTTGCTTGTCTTTGGTAGGCCTCTTGAAATCAATGAAATATCGGATTTGCCTTCCTCGCCACAGACTCAACTTAGAAATTAACCTTTAGGGAAACCTGCACAAGGACTCCCAAGTCCCTTGTGCCTCAGGGTTTGTATTGTCTCTTCATTTAGAAAATAGTCATCCCCTTCATTTCTTCTATTAAAGTGCATGACCATACACTTCCCAACACTGTATTCCATCTGCTATTTCTTTGCCCATTCTCCTCATCTGTCTAAGTCCTTCTGTAGCCTCCACTTCAGAACTACTTGCCCCTCCACCTATCTTCATATCTGCAAACTTTGCAACAATACCATCAATTCGATCATTGAAATTATAGACATGTAACTTAAAAAGAATTGGTCCCTTCTTGAAGAGTAGAGTGACAATGCAATTTTCTGGTCTTCTGGAACCATTCCAGAATCTAGTGATTTTTGAAAGATCATTACTAATGCCTCCACAATCGCTTTAGCCACCTCTTTCAGAATTTTGGGGTGTACACCATCTGGTCCAGGTGACTTACCTACCTTCAGGCCTTTCAGTTTCCCAAGAACCTTCTCTGTAGTTATGGTGAATTTACATACTTCATGACCCCCGACACTTGGAATGTCCACCATACTGCTAGAGTCTTCCACTGTGAAGACTGATGCAGTGACATAGAGTCAGAGAATGTCAAATCTTTGTTGGTGGAGTTAAGAAACTGCAAGGGTTAAAAAAAGTATTATGGGAATCGTACATAGGTCTCCAAATAGTGGCCAAGATGTGGGGTTGAGATTGCAAAGGAAGCTGGAAAAGGAATGTAATAAGGGTAATGACACAATTGTAATGGGGTCTTCAATATGAAAGGGGATTGGGAAAATCAGGTTGGTGTTGGATCGCAAGAGAGGGAATTTGTTGAATGCCTACGAGATGGCTTTTTAGAGCAGCTTGAGCTTGAGCCTACTTGGGCAAAGGCTATCTTAGATTGGGTGTTGCGTAATAAGCCTAGATCTTATTAGGGAGCTTAATGTAAAGGTATCCTTAGGAGGCAGTGATCATAATATGAGTGAATTCATACTGCAATTTGAGAGGGAGAAGCATAAGTCACATGTATCAGTATCACATTGGAATAAAGGGAATTACAGGGGCATGAGAGGAGCTTGCCCAGATGGATTGGAGAAGAATACTGGTGGGGATGACAGAGCAGAGATGGCTTAAATTTCTGGGAATGTTTCACAAGGTGCAGGATAGATATGTCAGAGAAAGAAAATCAGCAATAACAAAAGGGAAAACCTACCCTTCTTACCTGCTTCCTTGGCCTCAGCCACTTCTCGTCAAAGCCTCCAAGTTCCTACTCTGACTCTAGCTCCCACTCCAACGATGGCCACTCCTTTTATGGTTTAATAAATAAGAAAAACCCCCACACAAGGAGAAAGATCTTACTGCGTCTGGTGGCACTCCACCTGCCTTCCGCTGCTGCCGATGCCTCTGATGCTTTTTGTAGCTGTGCAATGGCTACTATTAGTCATAGTCATACTTTATTGATCCTGGGGGAAATTGGTTTTTGTCACAGTTGCACCATAAATAATAAATAGTAATAAAACCATAAATAGTTAAATAGTAGTATGTAAATTATGCCAGTAAGTTATGAAAAATAAGTCCAGGACCAGCCTATTGGCTCAGGGTGTCTGACCCTCCAAGGGAGGAGTTGTAAAGTTTGATGGCCACAGGCAGGAATGACTTCCTATGACGCTCTGTGTTGCATCTCAGTGGAATGAGTCTCTGGCTGAATGTATTCCTGTGCCCAACCAGTACATTACGTAGTGGATGGGAGACATTGTCCAAGATGGCATGCCACTTGGACAACATCCTCTTTTCAGACACCACTGTCATCGAGAGTCTAGTTCCATCCCCACAACATCACTGGCTAATGAGTTTGTTGATTCTGTTGATGTCTGCTACCCTCAGCCTGCTGCCCCAGCACACAACAGCAAACATGATAGCACTGGCCACCACAGACTCGTAGAACATCCTCAGCATCGTCCGGTAGATGTTAAAGGACCTCAGTCTCCTCAGGAAATAGAGACGGCTCTGACCCTTCTTGTAGACAGCCTCAGTGCTCTTTGACCAGTCCAGTTTATTGTCAATTCATATCCCCAGGTATTGGTAATCCTCCACCATGTCCACACTGACCCCCTGGATGGAAACAGGGGTCACCGGTCCCTTAGCTCTCCTCAGGTCTACCACCAGCTCCTTAGTCTTTTTCACATTAAGCTGCAGATAATTCTGCTCACACCATGTGACAAAGTTTCCTGCCGTAGCCCTGTACTGAGCCTCATCTCCCTTGCTGATGCATCCAACTATATCCAACTGTTTTTGAGAAAAACCCCCATGCAAGGAGAAAGAAGTCACCGCATTTGGTTATGCTTTGCCTGCCTTCTGCTGCTGCCAATGCCTCTGACATCCGAATTGCTTTCAGAAGTTCCAGCCATTGCTGCTCTGTCATTATACCTGCCAGTGTTCTTTTCCAATCAATTCTGACCACCTCCTTGCTCATGCTTCTGTAATTCCATTGACTCCACTGTAATACTGATAAATCTAAAGCTTCAGTATGAATTTGATCAGATTACAATCACTTTCCCCTGAGGGTTCTTTTACCTTCAGATCTGGAATTAATTCCAGTTCATTTGCATAACACCCAATCCAGAATAGCTGATCCCCTAGTGGGCTCAACCACTTGCTGCCCTAAAAATCCATCCCATAGGCATTCCAGAAGTACCCCCTTTTGGGATCCAGCACCAACCTGGTTTTCCTAATCTACCTAAAAGTACTCATAGGATCATAATATGATTGAATTCATACTTCAACCAGCAGGAAAAGCATAAGTCTTATGAATCAATATCACAATGGAATAAAGGGAATTACAGAGGCATAAGAGAGGAGCTTGCCCAGGTGGAATGGAGGAGAATACTGGCGGGGATGACGGCAGAGCAGAGATGACTGAACTTTCTGGGAATTGTTCACAAGGTACAACATAGAATAGTATGTTGAACAAGATACATATGTTCTCAGATGGCAGGAATAGGCAACCATAGATGACAAGGGAAGTTAAGGACTGAATAAAAGCCAAGGAAAGGGCACATAAGGTAGCAAAAGTGAATGGGAAGTTAGATGATTGGAAAGCTTTTAAAACCCAATAAAAGGCAACTAAAAATGTTGTAATAAGGTAAAAGCTGAAATATGAGGGCAAACTAGCCAATAATATTAAGCTAGATACCCCAAGTTTTTTCAGTTATATAAAGAGTAAAAAGGAGATGAGACTTGATATTGGACCAATGGAAAATAATGCTGGTGTGGTGGTATTGGGGAACAAAGAAGTGGCAGATGAACTTAATGGGTATTTTGCTTCAGACTTCACTGTAGAAGACAGTAGCTGTGTGCTAGAGGTCCGTGAGTGTCAGGGAGCAGGAGTGAGTGTCATTGCTATCATAAAGGAAGAAGTGTGAGGCAAACTCAAAGGTCTTTAGGTGGATATATTACCTGGACCAGATGGACTACATCCCAGAGTCCTGAGAGAGGTTGCTGAAAAATAGCCGATGTATTTTTCATGATTTTTCAAGAATGACTTGATTCTGGCAGGGTCCCGGAGGACTGGAAAATTGCAAATGTCACTCCACTTTTCAAGAAGGGAGAAAGGCAAAAGAAAGGAACCAATGAGCCATTTAGCCTAACCTCAGTGGTTGGGAAAGTGTTGGAGTCTATTATTAAGTTTGAGATTTCAGGGTACTTGGAGGCTAATGATAAAATAAGTTAAAGTCAGCATGATTTCTGTAAAGGGAAATCTTAAAGATACTGGCATGGATAGAGGAATAGCTCACAAGCAAGAGGCAGCGAGTGGGAATGGAGGAGGCCTTTTCTGGTTGGCTGCCAGTGACTAGTGGTGTTCTTCAGGGGTCAGTATTGGGACTGCTATTTCTCACATTATTTGTCAATGATTTAGATAATGGAATTGATAACTTTGTGGCAGAGTTTGTGGATGATACGAAGATAGGTGGAGGGGTAGGTAGCGCCGAGGAAGAAGTGCGATTGCAGCAGGACTTAGATAAGGTTGAGGAATCAGCTAAAAAGTGGCAGATGTTGTCAAATGTACAATAATTCATTTTGGTAAAAGGAACAATAGTGCACGCTATTATCTAAATGGGGAGAAGTTTCAAACATTTGAGATGCAGAGGGATTTAGGAGTCCTCGTGAAAGACTCCCAGAGGTTAATTTACAGATTGAACCACTTGGTAAAGAAGGCAAATGCATTTATTTCAAGGGGAATAGAATATGAAAGCAAGGAGTTAATGCTGAGCCTTATAAGACACTAGCCAGACCATACTTGCAGTACTGTCACCAGTTTTGGGCCCATATCTCAGGAAGGATGTGTTGTCATTGGATAGAGTCCAGAGGAAATTCATGAGGATGATTCACAGAATGAAAGGGTTAATATATGAGGAGCATTTGACAGCTTTGGGCCTGTACCCACTGGAATTTAGAAGAATGTGGGCAGCAGGATCACATTGAAACCTACTGAATGTTGAAAGGACTGGATGAGGTGGAAGTGGAGAGGATGTTTCCTATGGTGGGGGTCTCCCTGAATTAGAAGGCACAGCCTCAAATTTGAGGTGTGACCTTTTAGAACAGTGGCAAGGAGGATTTTTTTAGCAAGAGAATAGTGAATCTGTGGAATGCTCTGCCACAGACTCCGGTGGAGGCCAAGTCCGTGGGTATATTTAGGGCGGAAGTTGATAAATTTCCTGATTGGTCAGGGCATTAAAGGATAAGGTGACAAGGCAGGTGTATAGGGTTGAGTGGGATCTGGGATCAGCCATGATGGAATGGCAGAGCAGACTCAATGGGTTGAATGGTCTAATTCTGCTCCTATGTCTTATGGTCTTATGGACTTTATTCCTTGGCCCAATTACCTAGTTTAGCTAGATTCTGTTATAATCTTAAATGGCTTTCTTCACTATGCACTGTACCACCAATTTTCATGTCATCCACAAACTTACTAACCATATGAAATCATTACCATTGATGGCAAACAACAGTGGACCCAGCATCATTCACTGTGGCATATAACCTCTGGACATAGGCCTTCAATGGGAAAAACAACCCTCCACTACCATCCTTTCAACATCCATCCACAAACTAATTTTGTATCCAGAGGGTTAACTTACCCTGGAACCAATGTGCTCTAATCTTCTAGACCAGTTCACCATATGGGCCTTATTAAATGCCTTGTTAAAGTCTACACTTGTCAATCATCAAAAACTCAATCATATTTGTTAGACATTATTTTCAATTCACAAAGCCATACTAACTATCCTTCGTTAATCTTTGCCTTTCTAAATGTAGATAGATGCTGTTTCACAGAATTCCCTCCAGTAACTTTTTCGCCATGGAACTTAGGATCACTAGCTTATCATTCCCTGGCTTGTCCTCACAGCCTTTCTTGAATAAAGACCCAACATTAGCCATCCTCCATTATTTCAGTATCTCACCTGTGGCTAACAATGATACAAATTTCCCTGTAAGGGCCCCAGTAATTCCTTCTCTGACTTCTCACATGCCTATGATACACTTAGACCATAGAACAGTACAGCACAGGAACATGCCCTTTTACCTACAATGCCTGCCGGTCCAATTAAACTAGTAATCAAATGGCCAACTAAACTAATCTCTTCTGCCTACACCCTTCCATTTTCCTCACATTCATGTGCCTATCCTAGCATCTCTTAAAGGTCCCCCATGTATCTGTCTCTACCACCACCCAGTGACATTCCAGAAACCCATCACTCTCTGTGTAAAATCTTGCCCCTCACACCACCTTTGAAGTTAATCCCCCTTACCTTAATTGCATGCCCTTTGGTATTAGATATTTCAACCCTGGGAAAAATATATTGTCTGTCTACTCTATTTGCGCATGTCATAATCTTATAAACCTCTATCAGATCCCCCTCAGCCTCTGCCACACCTGAGAAGACAACCCAAGTTTGTCCAACCTCTTGTCATCCCAACCCCATCCAAAGCCTTAACACCCGTCCTATAATGGAATGAGAAGAACAGAATGAAATACTCCAGATGCAGCCAAACTAGAGTTTTATATAGCTGCAACGTAACTTCCTGACTTTTGTATTCAATGCTTTGACTGATAAAGGAAAGAATGTCATATACCTTCTTAACCAACCTGTCAACCTGCATAACTATTTTCAGGGAGCTATGAACTTGGACCCCAAAATCCATCTGCTCATCAACACTGTTAAGGGTCCTATCTCTCTACATTTGACCTACCAAGGAGCAACTCTTCACATCTGGTTAGATTAAACTCTATTAACCATTTCTTTGCCCATCAGTTTCTTCAACTGATCTATATCTCATATTTGTTGAAATTTGACAGGGAGAAAGTAAAGTCTTATATAGCAGTAAAGAAAATTACAGTGGTATGAGAGAGGAGTTGGTCAAAATAAATTAGAAGGAGCTGCTGGCAGGGATGAAAGCAGAGCAGCAATGGCGTGAGTTTCTGGGAAAAATGAGGAAGGTGCAGGGCAAATGTATTCGATAAATGAAGAAATACTCAAATGGCAAAATAATACAACCATGGCTGACAAGGGAAGTCAAAGCTACGTAAAAGCAAAAGAGAGGGCACACAACAAAACAAAAATTAGCGGGAAGACAGAGGGTTGGGAAGCTTTTAAAAACCTACAGAGAGCAACTAAAAGAATCATTTGGAGGGAAAAGATTAACTATGAAAGCAAGCTAGCAAACAATATCAGGGTGGACAGTAAAAGCTTTTACAAGTATGTAAAAATAAAGGAGATAGGAGCACCAGAAAATGAGGCCAGAGAAATAATAATGGGGCCCAAGGAGATGGCAGATGAACTCAGTGAGTATTTTGAATCAGTCCTCACTGCAGAAGACACTAGCAGTGTGCCTAATGTTGAAGAGTATGAGGGAAGAGAAGTGAATGCAGTTACTATTGCTAGCGAGAAGGTGCACCAAAAGCTGAAAGACATAAGGGTACATAAGTCACCCAGACTAGATTAACTATACCCTCGGGTTCTGAAAGAGGTAGTGGCAAAGATTGTGGCGGCATTAACAATGATCCTTCAAAAATCATTAGACTCTGGCATCGAGGCCAGAGGACTGGAAAATTAAAATTGCAGTCACTCCACTCTTTAAGAAGGCAGAACAGCAGCAGAGAGGAAATTATAGACCAGTTAGCCTGACCTCAGTGGTTGGGAAGATGTTGGGGGTCAACTGTTATGAATGAGGTTACGGAGTACTTAGAGACGCAGGACAAGGTAGGACAAAGTCAGCATGGTTTGTTTCCTCAAGGGAAAATCTTGCCTAATGCATCTGTTGGAATTCTTTGAGGAGATTACAGGAAGGACAGATAAAGGGGATGCAGTGATTGTTGTATATTTGGACTTTCAGAAGGCCTTTGACAAGGTGCCACACATCAGGCTGCTAACCAAATTAAGAGCCCATGGTATTACAGGAAAGTTACCGGCATGGATAGAGCATTAGCTGATTGCTAAGAGGCAAGGATCCTTTTCTGGTTGGCTGCCAGTGACTAGTGGTGTTCTGCAGGGGTCAGTGTTGGGACTTCTTTTTATGCTGTGTATCAATGATTTAGATGATGAAATAGATGGCTTTGTGCAAAGTTTGCAGATGATACAAAGATTGGTGGAGGGGCAGGTACTGTTGAGGAAACAGGTAGGCTGCAGAAGGACAGATTAGGAGAATGGGCAAAAGAGTGGCAAATGAAATACAATGGTGGAAAATGTATACTCATGCACTTTGGTAGTAGGAATAAATGGGCAGACTATTTTTTAAACAGGGAGAAAATCTGAAAATCTAAGATGCAAAGGAACTTGGGATTCCTTGTGCAGGACACCCTAAAGGTTGGTAGTGAGGAAAGCAAATGCAATGTTAGCATTCATTTCAAGAGGTGTTGAATACAAGAGCAGGGATGTGATGCTGAGGCTTTACCCTGAGTACTGTGAACAATTTTGGGCTCCTCATCCAAGAAAAGATGTGCTGGTATTGGAGAGGGTTCAGAGGAGGTTCACAAACATCATTCTGGGAATGAGAGGGTTATCATATGAGGAACATTGCTTTAAGGCCTTGGTGGGGGAGTCTCTGACAAGAAGGAACAGCCTCAGCATGAAGGGGAATCCATTTAAAACAGAGATGCAGAGAAATTTCTTTAGCCAGCGGATAGTGATTTTGTGGAATTTATCACCACAGGCAGCTATAGCGGCTAGGTGGTTGGGTGTATTTAAGGCAGAGCTTGATTGGGCCTTGATTGGACACGACATCAAAGGTTACGGGGATAAGGCCGGGGAGTGGGGCTGAGGAGGGGAAGAAAGGATCAACTATGATTGAATAGTGGAGCAGACTCGATGGGCCAAATGGTCTAATTCTACTCCTATGTCTTATAATTGTGGTCTTATAATTTGTCAGTTACCTACGCTATTCATAATATCAGGAATCTTTGTATCATCTGCAAATTTCCTAACCCACACATCTACAATTTCAACCAGGTCATTCATATACATTACAAACTGCAGAGATCCCAGCTTGGATCCCCATGGAACACGACTAAGCACAGACCTCCAGCTAGAATAAATCCTTTTAACTATTACACTCTATGTTCTATGGCAAGCCAATTCTGAATCCAAAGTGGCCAATTCACCATTGATCCCATGCCTCATAATCTTCTGGATGGGCCTCCCATGAGGGACCTTGACAAATGCCTTCGAAAAATCCATGTACACAACATCCACAACTCTTCCCTCATCAATCACCTTGTCAAAAACTCAATGAAGTTAGGAAGGCACGACTTGCCCCACACAAAGCCATACTGACTCTTCCTATTTATGTCAACGTTTTCCAAATACTCATAAATCCTATCTTTAAAAATTCTCTCTAGTTACTTCCCTAACATTGACGAGATTCACCGGTCTATAGTTTCCAGGATTATCTCCAGTTCCCTTCTTTAATAATGAAACAAATGGAACTCTTGGTCAGGCCCAGCGATTTATTCACCTTTATGTGGTTCGAGACCACCAGGCCCTCCTCCTTTATAATGCGGGTGTTTGAGGACATCATTGTTCTTTTCCCTGAATTCCGTAGCTTCCATGACCTCAACGGACGTTCAGATCTCGCTCACCTCCAGTGGCTGCACACAGAGACATCCTTAAGGGAGCCATTCTCTCTCTAGTTAGCTTTCTGCTTTTAACATCTTCATTGAAAACCTTAGGATTCTCCTTTACCTTCCCTGTCAAAGCTACCTCATGTCCTCTTTTTTCACCTCATCATTTCCCTCTTAAGTGTACTCCTACATTAGTTATCCTCTTCAAATTTGCTTGATCTCAGTTGCCTGTAGCCGACCAGAGCCTCAATATCCCTCGTTAACCAGCGTTCTTCACCTGCCAGATTTGCCCTTCACTCTAACAGGATCATGGTGGCACTGAACTCGCCCTATTCCACTTTTAAAATCCTCCAACGACTGTCCCTTTACATGCAAACAGCTCCTCCCAATCAACCTTTGCAAGTTCATATCTAATGTTTTCAAAATTAGCCTTGCCTCATTTAGGACTAACTTGTGGACCAGTTCTAGTTGTCCATAACTACTATAAGACTAATACAATGAAATTCAAAGTTCGAAGTACATTTATTATTGAAGTAGTCCTACATTATACAACCTTGTGATTTATCTCCTTACAGGCAACCACAAAACAAAGAAACCCAAAAGAACCCATAAAAAACAATCACCCAATATGCAGAGAGAGAAACAAAACAAATTGTCTAAATAATAAAAATAAGCAAATAGCATTCTGTCTCCACAAAACAACATTGGGAGTTTGAGGCTAAGTTATACAAATGCTACAGGTTAAAGTGTTAGTATTGTAAGTGTAGTATTAGCATATTCAACTAGAAAGAGATCGAGAAAGTTTATTATCTGAGTTCACCTGGAACAGACTAACCTGGGCTACTTTGACTGAATTCTGTGTGGAGCCACCCGCACGATATTCCACTTTGAACTTACTCACAAGTTCATCAAACCTGCAAAAAAAAAAAAAAAAAAAAAAAAAAAATACAAACCAAGAGTTAGATGCTGCATAGGGTGATTCAGCCAAATGAAAGGAACCAAGTTGGACCAGGTAAGATTCTCTGACAGTGAATCTGTTCTCATTATATGTTCAACAACAGGCCACTGCAAAATTAATTTTACAGCTGGTCTACATTCTAAAAATTAGACTCAAAGTAAAATGCATTACTCATATCCATTATTACACTGCCTGGCATTTTAATCACCTACATTTCATGCCCTTTACTGGGTAGATTTGTATGTTCATAAGACCATAGACATAGGAGCACAATTAAAGAAGTTGGTGCTAAACAGCAACTCCTTTGCTTGAATCTTAGGAAACAGCTTTATTTCTAACTTTGGTAACTTGTTTTCCCTTTTCAGGGTGTGGGGGGTTCTTCTAAAGACCCTGACCTGGGGTTACACTCTGACTTTGGTTCTTTGCAGGAATGGGACCCGCTCTCAGAGCCTCACCACCGGCTGCATTTTGATATCCCAAGGATGCAGCCTGGAAGACAAGCACGCCTTCAGATTTCCAGGATTTTGTGGCTCCGGGGACGTGCTGATTCTAGGCTGGTGCGCTGATTAAGGTATTGCAGGAGAACACAGAACATTGCGAGCTGCTGGGAGTTGTGTGTCTGGACAGCTGCGCCTTTTTGATGCTGACTCTCCAGGCGCAGAGCTTGGAAAAAGCCACGCAACAGATTTTTAACATCGTAACTCAGTGAGTTGTTTGTTGTGTCTCCTCCCTTGCCGTGAAACGGGGACACCTCTTTTTCCCTTATAAGGGAGAGGGAGAGGGAGAGAGAGGGAGAGGGAGAGGGAGGAGACTTCCGGTAGCGCTCATGGAGTGAAGTCGCGTTCTTGACTCGCTCCATTACCTCTGAGTTTTTTCTCTCTATGGTCAGCTATACTTTAATTAACTATTAAGGCATCAATTTTTACAATACTTTGAATTAAACTGAATTCTCTGACAATTGGATGATACTGAGATCGGCTATGTCTAAGAACGGGAAAGACGGCAAGGATGGTAAACCTCCGGTTAAACCGAAAGCTACGGATCTCCCTCCGACTGAATCACCGGTGACTTTGGAAGCTATATCGGAGTTAATTCAGAGGGAAATTTCAACCTCTGTTAGGGAGATGATTCGTACAGAAATTATGGGCTTTGTTAAAGACCTGATTCATATGGAAATCTCAACTAAGTTCCAGAAAATTGCCGATTTAATTGATAAGATGCAAACATGTATTGCGGAACATCAGTTGGCTATATCTGGTCTTCAAAAATCCGCGCAACAAAGTGAGCTTAAGATGGGGAAAGTCGAAGAAACAATTAATGTAATGAAGAAGAAACTTGACTTTTTGACTTTTAAAAACTCTGACTTGGAATCTAGAATGCGACGGCAGAATTTACGAATGATTGGCGTCAGGGAAGCCGTGGAAGCTAACAACCCTATGAAATATTTCTCCCAACTTTTAAAAGATGCATTCCCTACTGTATTTCCTGACCAACCACCGCTACTGGATCGTGTTCACAGAATCCCATCATACTCGTCTAGGTCAGATAGACCTAGGCATGTTATCTTACGTTTTCATTACTTTCAAGATAAGGAGAGACTGTTTCGATTCGCTCGATCTAAAGGTTTCATTGATTTTTCGGATCTTAAGTTCCGATTCGTGGAAGATTTCAGTAAACCAATCTGGGACCAACGGGTCCGTTACAGATCCGTGATGTCGGAATTCTATAAGATGGATTTAAGACCAGCGCTGCTGTACCCTGCACGTCTAAGGATTCGCATGTTAGATGGAGCTCTTCGTTTTTTTGATTCTCCATCGGATGCCCAGAGTTATCTGGATCAACTTTCATCTTCAACATCTTAATTGCCTTTTTTTAATTTTCTCCGTTGATCGGAGGCTGTGAATTGGTTGGTTTTAACTTTTCTGTGCCCTATTTGGGCAGAAAAGTTTACTTTCGATTTCTTAATATGGCTGCTAAACTTTCTTTTTAACTGCGTCATTTCTTTCTTTTCCCAGGGGATTCTGGGTGGTTACTTCCCTTTTGTCATCTTACGTATTTCCTGTGCGGCCTTAAATTTTGTAGTTTTTTTTAAATTTTATTCTGTTTTGCTTTTTATAATCATTTTATGTTAATAATCCTATTTTTTTTGTTGCTGTGTCTATTCATGAGTTTGAGGTTTATTGTGGTTTTTTTTAATATATACTTTCCGGCTTTTGTTCTGTTCTGTGTGTATTTTAATTGAGCTAACTTTTTTTTACTTATTTTTTTTACTGTTTTACAATTAGCTGATCCTTTTCATATTTATACCTTTTTTTTAGGGAGCGTATACCGGAAGTCATGGGGGTAGTTTTAGCGCTTGCTTCTTTCTGGCGGGTCTGCTTTAGATTTCGCCTTGGGGTCCTGGGGTGGGGGGCGGTGGGAGGGGCTTCACGTTTTAGTTTGTTTCTCTTTGGGCTATATACATTATTGAAGTATTGGTTACGTCCTTTTCCCCGGTATCTTTTGTATGTTCTGTTTCCTCTCCGGGTCTGTGGGTCGCGCCTATTGTCAATCCTCCTTGTTATGGGTTGACTTTAGGATTTATGGAGTCTATTATTAATTTTGTCTCCTGGAATACTAATGGTCTTAATCATCCTATTAAAAGGAAAAAAGTTTTTAAAGTGTTCCGGAGACTTAAAGCACAAATTTTATTTTTACAAGAGACCCATGTACGGAGGGGGGACAGACTACGTTTTTTCAAATTTTGGAAGGGACAACAATTTCATTCGAACTCCAATGCTAAGATTCGAGGCGTCTCTATTTTTATAGACTCCTCAGTTACTTTTATACAACAGGATATTATCTCTGATCCGAATGGTAGATTTTTATTGGTTAGTGGTTTATTATTTAATAAAAAAGTAGTTTTGGTTAATGTTTATGCTCCTAATATGGATTGTCCGGAATTTTATAAATCATTGTTTGATCAGTTTCCGAATTTGAACGAGTTTTCATTGATTTGGGGCGGAGATCTTAATACCTGTTTATCTCCAGCTTTGGACCGTTCGGCTCCTTTACGGACTTTACCTAATAAATCTGCAAATTTGATTAATTTTTTCCTTTCTGATTCTGGGTCGACGGACATTTGGCGTTTTCTGCATCCTCAGGAAAAAGATTTTTCCTTCTTTTCACATGTTCATCATTCCTATTCAAGAATTGATTATTTTTTCATTGATTCTCGTCTCATTTCTTCAGTGATTAAATGTGATTATGATTCTATAACCATTTCGGATCATGCTCCACTTAAGCTTTCTATTAAAATTATGGCCAATATACCAAACAATAGACAATGGCGTTTTAATTCGCTGTTGCTTCAGGACTCGGACTTTGTTAATTTTATGAATGAACAGATTGAGCTTTTTTTTACAATTAACCATACAGAAGATATTTCGGTTAACACTCTTTGGGACACTTTTAAAGCCTATATTCGGGGTCAGATTATTTCGTATTCCGTTGCTTTGAGGAAGAAACAGAAGCAGGAGGAGATGGTAATTGTGGACAAGATTAAAGAAATTGATAAGAAATATGTTATGGCTCCTTCTGAGGAGCTATACAAACAAAGAACTGAACTTCAAATGGAACACAGTTTACTACTCTCGTCCTCGATTGTAAACCAATTAAAGAAAACAAGAAGTGATTTTTATGTTCACAGTGATAAAATTGGCAAGCTGCTGGCTAATCAATTGAAATCTAATTATGTTAAATCTCAAATCAATCAGATTTATAACCAAAATGATCGATTGATATTGGATCATGTGGGGATTAATCAAACCTTTTGTGATTTTTATTCTTCTTTATACCAATCAGAGTCTCCTCGAGATTCTAAATATATGAATGATTTTTTAGATAAGTTAGACTTCCCTCTGATTTCACAGGATATGTCTTCTTTATTAGATACTTCCATTACAATGGATGAGATTAAGAATGTTATTTTTTCTATGAATCTGGGGAAAGCTCCTGGCCCTGATGGGTTTACCGTTGAATTTTATAAATGTTTTGCTTCTTTATTGATTCCTTGGCTCTATAAGGTTTTTGAGGCTTCTTTGAAACTTGGTAAACTTCCGGAATCTTTTAATAGAGCATCAATTTCTTTAATACTAAAGAAGGATAAAGACCCTGCTCAATGTGCATCTTATAGACCAATATCTTTATTAAATGTTGATTCTAAAGTTTTTTCTAAGTTATTAGCAAATAGACTAGAAAAAGTACTTCCTTCTATTATTTCGGAAGACCAAACGGGTTTTATTAAAGGTCGTTACTCTTTTTATAATATTCGTACATTGTTAAATATCGTTTATACTCCCTCACAAAATGTTCCTGAGTGTGTTATTTCTTTAGATGCCGAGAAAGCTTTTGATAGAGTAGAATGGCCTTATTTATTTAAGGTGCTTGAAATGTTTAATTTTAGCTTGAAATTTATATCCTGGATTAAACTGTTATATTACTCCCCTGTAGCCTCGGTTCGTACTAACTCCTTAAACTCACCTTTTTTTCCTCTCTTTCGTGGTACTCGACAAGGCTGTCCTCTTAGTCCCCTATTATTTGATATTGCATTAGAACCTCTTGCAATTGCTATTCGAGAATCTTTAAATATTACTGGGATAACTCGGGGATTAAAGTCCCATAAATTATCACTCTATGCTGATGATTTACTTTTATATATTTCTAATCCTGAGAGATCCATTCCTGCTGTTTTAGAGTTATTAGCACAATTTGGTCTTTTCTCAGGTTATAAATTAAATCTTAGTAAGAGTGAACTTTTTCCGATTAATAAACATCTTCCCTTATATTATAAATTTCCATTTAAATTGATTAATAATTACTTTTCATATCTTGGGATTAAAATTACTTGTAAACATAAAGATTTATTTAAGACTAACTTTTTACCATTAATAGACCATATTACTCAACTTTCATCTAAATGGTTTCCCTTATATTTAACTTTGATTGGTCGTATTAATGCAGTTAAGATGTTTTTTTTGCCAAAATTTTTATATGTGTTTCAGGCATTACCAATTTTCGTTCCTAAATCTTTTTTTGATAAAGTTGACTCTAAAATTTCTTCATTTATTTGGCAGAACAAGAATCCGAGACTGGGTAAAATACATTTACAGAAAGCTAAGAGAGATGGAGGTTTAGCATTACCTAACTTTAGATTTTATTATTGGGCTATTAATATTCGACATATGAAATTTTGGTTACTTGATCGGGACATACTATTTATTCCTAAATGGGTAGCATTGGAATTACAATCTGTTCAGGGTTATACACTTGGTTCTATTTTAGGTTCCTCTCTTCCTTTTGATTCGAAACGTCTTAAGCAGGTCTCTAACCCGATAGTTAAATATGCTTTGCGCATTTGGTTTCAATTCAGAAAATTTTTTGATCTTAATCAATTCGGGTTAGCGATTCCTATTTTAGGTAACATATTTTTTCCTCCCTCTTTTACGGATCGCGCTTTTCAAACTTGGAAGACTAAGGGTATTTTACGGTTTTTGGATTTATTTTTAGATGGTTCCCTTATGTCTTTTGAACAATTATCTAACAAATATAACTTATCAAGAATACATTTTTTTAGATATTTACAAGTTAGAAATTTCCTAAGTACTATACTTACTTCCTTTCCAATGCTTCCTCCTATATATATTTTAGATTCGATAATTAACCTTAATCCATGTCAGAAAGGTGCATCGGCTATGATTTATAATATTATTATGAAACTTAGGAAAGCTCCATTTGATAAGATTAGGGTAGATTGGGAACAGGAATTGGGGCTTACCATTTCTGTGGATGATTGGGGGCAGATTTTACAATTAGTTAATACTTCCTCTATTTGTGCTAAACATTCCCTAATTCAATTTAAAGTGGTTCATAGAGCACATATGTCCAAAGATAAGTTAGCGCGTTTTTACTCGCATATTAATCCTTTCTGTGATAGATGTTCGGGGCAGATAGCCTCTTTAACTCATATGTTTTGGTCTTGCCCTACTTTGGAAACTTTTTGGAGAGATATTTTCAATATTATTTCTAAGGTATTAAATATAGATATCTCTCCTCACCCTATTACTGCTATCTTTGGACTACCTAAAATTTCTAGTAATCTTTCCCCTTCAGCCCGTAGAATGATTGCATTTCTTACTTTAATGGCGAAAAGATGTATTTTACAACATTGGAAAGAGTTTAATGCTCCAACTACCTTTTTTTGGTTTTCTCAGACGATTTTATGTTTGAATCTGGAGAAAATTAGAAGTAACCTTTATGATTCTTCATTTAAATTTGAACAGATTTGGGGACCTTTTATTCGATATTTTCATTTAATGTAATATTTACCCTTCTTGTTTTCTCTTCACTGTTTTAATGGAGGTCGGGATTGAGGACGTGATTTTAAGTTTAACTCTGTTTGGTTTCAAGTTAGCCCATTGCTTTGCTTTGCTTTTAGTTAGTTGCACGGTGGGTTTTTTTTGGGGGTTTTTTTTTTCTTTTTTTCCATTGATATATATAAAATCTAGTATACTATTATGTTATCTTGGTTTCTTATGCTTAAATTACATTGTTTGTAGTATTTTCTTTTTGGTATTGTTATCTTTTGGAATTTTATTATACTTTAACATTGTATTAATGTTTATATGGCTTACCTTTTTTGTATACTTACTCAATAAAAAGATTTAAAAAGAAAGAAAGAAAGAAAGAGGGAGAGGGAGAGGGAGAGGGAGAGGGAGAGGGAGAGGGAGAGGGAGAGGGAGAGGGAGAGGGAGAGGGAGAGGGAGAGGGAGAGGGAGAGGGAGAGGGAGAGGGAGAGGGAGAGGGAGAGGGAGAGGGAGAGGGAGAGGGAGAGGGAGAGGGAGAGAGAGAGAGAGAGAGAGAGAGAGAGAGAGAGAGAGAGAGCGAGAGAGAGAGAGAGCGCGAGCCAGCCCATGGTATGTCTAATTATCAGGTGAACCTGTAGTTTTTGGGTACTGTAAGCCTGTGTCTTTACTGATGCTTTGCTGTACGCTTGAGTGCTCAGTGGAGGGTGCTGATGCTTTTTTGCTGGTGGGGACGAGGGCAGCGGAGGGGTAGGTGCCTTGCTGCTGCTTATGCATGGGAGGTGGTGTTGAGGTTCTAATGTTTTAACTGTCATTCATTCTTTGGGGCACTCCACTGTTTTTGTGGATGTCTGCAAAGAAAAAGAATTTCAGGATATATATAGAATACATTTCTCTAACATTAAATGCACCTATTGAAACCTGTGGAAATGAGGCCACTTGGTCCATTGACTTTTCTTCACTATTCCATCATGGCTGATTTATTATCCCTCTCAACTTCATTCTCTTGCCTTCTGTCCATAATCTTTGACACCCTAACTAACCAAGAACTTACAAAGTTAAATATACTCAGAGACCTTCACAGCTGTCTGTGACAATAAATTCCACAAATTATTCACCCTCTGGCCAAAGAAATTCTTTCTCATCTCTGTTTGAAATAGATGTCTCTCTATTTAGAATGTCCACTTGATAGATCCTATAGGATCCGCTATAGGAAAAATCCTCTCCACATGCACTCTGTCGAGGCCTTTCAATATTTGATAGGTCTCAATGAGATCGCCCCCTCATTCTTCTAAACACCGAGTACAGGCTCCTCGTATGTTAACCCCTTCATTCTCCGAATCATTCTTATGAACCTCCTCTGGATCCTCTCCAATACCAGTGCACCTTTTCTTAGATAAGGGGCTCAAAACTACTTACAATACTTCAAGTGTGGTCTGACTAATGCCTGAGCATCACTAACATACAACATAAAATCACTGACCAATTTGGTATCTATGCTAGAATCTTTCCTACGATAGCATGGACTCTTAAGCAACACACAACAAAGTTGCTGATGAACGCAGCAGGCCAGGCAGCATCTCTAGGAAGAGGTACAGTCGACGTTTCAGGCCGAGACCCTTCGTTAGTCCTGATGAAGGGTCTCGGCCTGAAACATCGACTGTACCTCTTCCTAAAGATGCTGCCTGACCTGCTGCGTTCACCAGCAACTTTAATGTGTGTTGCTTGAATTTCCAGCATCTGCAGAATTCCTCGTGTCTGCATGGACTCTTATCTTGTTAAGCAGTCACATGTGTGGCACCTTGTCAAAAGCCTTCTGAAAATTCAAGTAAACATCCATTGACTCTCTTGTCCATCTTACCTGTTATTTCCTCAAAAAAGTCCAACAGATTTGTCAGGCAAAATTTCCCCTCAAGGTAGACACCTAGTATCCCAAAAACTCATCCTTAATAATAGACAACATCTTTCCAATCACTGAAATCAGGCTCTGGCCTATAATCTCCTTTCTTCTGCCTCATCCCTTCTTAAAGAGTGGAGTGACATTTGCAATTTTCCAGTCCTCAGAAGCCATTCTAGGTCATTACTAATGCTGCCACAATCTCTTCAGCATCTTCTTTCTGAACCCTGGGGTGCAGACCATCTGGCCCAGAAGACTATCTACTTCAGACCTTTCAGCTTCCCTTGCACCTGCTCCTTTGTGCAAACAGTATACGGTTTTGGTTGCTTCATTTCCTAAACTTAATTAATGAGCTGTAGCCACTTGTGAGTGCATCGTACAAAGATAAAATAGAATGTGGTTGAAAGGATGATTACTGATACTTCAAGAATTTTCAACTGCTCAACTTTCACAAAAGTCCATTGGCACTGAAAGTCAGGTTATAACCTTTCCACTAACTTTATGCAAGAAACCTCCCTGCTTAGATCTGAAACAAGATTTTTGTTTCGGCACCTGTGACTATCATTTGTGATACTGAAAGAGATCATCAACTGAACTCACCCCTAATTACAGTACTGTAGCTTTTATACCCCTGCTGATCGCCCTTTAGCCTCACCCTGCCCTTCCCCCACCACTTACCTGGCCTCATCTGCCACTTTTATTTCTTTGTCTGTTTCCACCAGCTTCCCAGCTCCTCCTCTCCCCACAGTTCCATTTGTCAATCATCCCTAGCCCACTTTATTACTGATTGGGACCTGTCTCACCTTCCATCCCTTTTTATACTGGCTTTCTTCCCTATCAACACAGTTTCTACCTGAAACATAGAACATTTCTTCCTCTCTCCACAGATGCTAATTGACTTGCTGAGTTTTTGCAGAGGTTTGTATTCTGGCCCTCATCCCAGCATCCACAGTCTCTAGTATCACACTAATTGTTTTGTTCTGTCTACACATGTACTGCCTGTTAGTTGTGGATGCAAGAATCAATGGCAATTTCTCGTGACACAAGGTCTTCAATTTGCCTACTGCAGCAACAGATCCACAATAGATACCATCTCATTGGCTCTTCACTCGACCCTAGAACAACTGGATAATGCACACATCAGGATGCTCTTTATCGACTTCCGCTCAGCATTCAATACCATCATCCCTTCAAAACTAATTAATAAGCTCCAAGACATTGGCTTTGTGGGAGAAGCCAGAGAAGGGTAGTAGATGGTTGCCTCTCTGCCAGGAAGCCTGTGACTGGTAAAGTGCTTCAGGGATTGGTGCTGGATCCATTGTTGTTTGTCATCTATGTCAACGATCTGGATCATAACCTGTTAAACTGGATAGCAAATTTGCAGATGACACCAAGACTGTGGGTATAGTGGACATTGAGAGAGATTATCAGAGCTTGCAGCGGAATCTGGACCAGCTAGAAAAATGGGTTGAAAAGTTGCAGATGGAATTTAATGCAGAAAAGAACATGGTGTTGCACTTCGGGAGGACCACCCAGGGCAGGTCTTACACTGTGAACAGAAAAGCACTGAGGACTGCGGTAGAACAAAAGGATCTGGGAATACAGATTCGTAATTCATTGAAAGTGGCAGCACAAGTAGATGGCACATTGGCTTTCATAAATCAAAGGTTTTACTACAGGTGATGGGATGTTATGTTGAAGTTGTATAAGATATTGGCGAGGCCTAATTTGGAATATTGTATGCAGTTTTGGTCACTTACCTACAGGAAAGATGTAAGTAAGTTGAAACAGTAGAGAGAAAATTTACAAGGATGTTGTCAGGACTAGAGGACCTGACTAATGAGGAAAGATCGAATAGGTTAGGACCTTATTCCTTGGAACATAGAGATTGAGGGGAGATTTGATGGGAGTATACAAAATTATGAGGGGTACTGAGGTTGGGTGGGGCTACAACCAGAGGTCATTGGTTAAGGGTGAAAGGTGAAAAGTTAATTGTTCTGCACAGATTAGATGGCCCAAAGGGCCTGTTTCTTTGTTGTACTTTTCTATGACTTTAAAATTATAATCCATCTGCCATCATGCAAGGTGATTCCTTCCTGGAGAATGAACCTGCTTAGCTACAGTGCATACAAGGACTGTAAAAACAAACTGTATAAATGGACAGGCACTCTAGCATTAACACCAATATTATTGAGACATTGGGTATAACTAACAACAATAAAAACATTTACAAGTTAGTGTGCAATTCCATGTGACAATGACAAGTCCTCACAACAATCAGAGGAAATCATATGCAAGAGGTAAACTTACCAACAACTAACTTCCATTTGGACCAAAGTATCTTTGCTGATGGAGTCTACAGCAAAAACAGCAGGCAAGCTGAACAAGCTCTTCAGCCCAACCAGTCCTTACTGACCATGGTGTCCAACCAGTTAGTCTCAATTTCCTGTGTTTGTCCCATATCCCTCTAAACTATGCCCCTCCATGTGCTTCTTAAATGATACTGTTGTACCCACCTCAAGCATTTCCTCTGGCAGCTCATTTCATATATTTACCCACCCTCTGCAAGAAAAAGTTGCCCTCAGGTCCCTTTTAAATCTTTTCCCTCTCACCCTAAATTGCCTGCTTGCTTTGGACTCCTGTACCCTAGGGAAAAGACCATCCACCTTACTTATGCGTCTCATTATTTTAAACATTTCTATAAGTTTTCAGAATCAGTATCAGGTTTATTAACAAATTTCACGTCACATGCCAGTGATAATAAAAGTTACCTTTCAATCTCTAATACCCTACCATTCAAAACTAAGTCCCAGGCAGGATTCACATTCCAAAATGCATCATCTCACACTAATCTGGCATCAAAATCCATTTGCTACTTTCCTAACTGATTTAGATTGCATCCTCCTCTCCCCAATCTATGATAACCTTCTTCACTATGAACAAAATGTACTGCTGAGGCTTTATGAGGTGTCTGGAATATTGTGAGCAATTTTGGCCTCCGTATCTAACGAAAAATGTTATGGCCTCGGAGATGGGCCAAAGAAGACTCACATGAATGATTCTGGGAATGAAAGGCTTAATGTCTGAGGAGCATTTGATGATTCTGAACCTGCATTCAATTAAGTTCAAATGGTTGAGGGAGGATCTCATTGAAACTTAGTGAATACTGAAAGGCTGGGATAGTGTGGACATGGAGAATATGGGTTTAAGATGGCACTGGTGAAACATAGGAACAGTGTACTGGCAACAAACAGATTTGATAACTACTATATTAATCACATTTTTCAGGACAAAGATCACTGTAACCAATTACCTGTAAGATCCCTTTTGGAGTTTAGCTTTTGAACTGTCTGTATGACACGGCACTTTTGTGGTGTGAATTTAAGTTGCGACGGTTCAGGATGGCTGCAGTGTGGTGTGTATGTGCCAAATTGAGGCAGTGGGACCTGGGCCCGAACCCAAGAGCGAGGAATAAGCTAATTTTTGGCCATTGCTGGAGCTGAATTGAAGCCAATTCAAAGTGGCAGATCCATGTTGAGGTGAAGCGAGGCAGAGTTGAAGCAGCGCATCCCAGGCCCAACAGTGAGGAACGAGCTGATGTCTGGCTGATTAAGCACCAGGCCAGATCGAAAAGGTCAGAATGTTAGGGTCGGTGTGCAGTTTGCTGACCGGTGAGGTTTACTCATCTCTGCGCTGAACTGAGACTGTGGCCTGGATCAGCTGCAGTGATGACCGGCTTCGTGGCTGTGAACTCAGTTTTGTTAACTTTAGTTCTGAATGTTATTTGTTTACTTCTTACTGTTTGCATGATTTGTTCTTTTTTTTGTACATTAAGTGTTTGATGGTCTTTTTAAAATGGTTTTTATTGAAGTTTCTTTGTTTTATAGCTGCCTGTAAGGAAACAAATCTCGTGGTTGCATATAGTATAAGTATATACCTTGAACTTTGAGAAAACATACCCTTTAGTAGCACAGCCCTTCTGGTTCTACCGTCTGATGGTTGAGAGGTTGTTCCTGAACCTGGTTGTGTGGGTACTGAGGCTCCTGTACCTTCTTCCTGATGGCAGCAGCAAGAAGAGAGCATGGCCTAGATGGTGTGGGTCCTTCATGATGGATGCTGCTTTCGTATGATACCACTCCTTGTAATGTGCTCAGTGGTGGGGAGGGTTTTATCTGTGATGGGTAGGGCTTTATCTGTGATGGGGAGGGCTTTATCTGTGATGGACTGGGCTGTATCCACTACTTTTCTTCACCAGGCTGTAAAGCAACAAGTCAGTATGCTCTCCACCACGCATCTATGGAAGTTTGTCAGCTTCTGCAAACTTCTAAGAAAGTAGAGGCGCTGCTATGCTTCTTTATACTGGCACTTACATGCTGGACCCAGGACAGATTCCTGAAATGATAACATCAAGGAATTTGAAATTGCTGACCCCTCTCCACCTCTGATTCCCCAATGAGGACAGGGTCATGGAGCTCTGCTTTCCTCCTCCTGTAGTCAATACTCAGCTCTTTTGTTCTGCTGACATTGATTGAGAGGCTGCTGTTGTGGCACTACTCAGTCAGATTTTCAATCTCACGCCTATATGTTAATTCATCACCACTTTTGATTTGGCCAACAGCAGTGGTATCATCAGCAAATTTAATTATGGCATTGGAGCTGTACTTATCCTCACAGTCATAAGTATAAACCGAGTAAAGCAGGGGGCTAAGCACACAGCCTTGTGGTGCACCTGTGCTGATGATGATTGTGGAGATGTTGTTGGCAATTCAAACTGACTGGGGTCTGCAAGTGACGAAATAGAGTATCCAGTTGCACAAGGAGGTATTAGACCTATATCTCGGAGCTTACTGATTAGCTATGAGGCATTGATTGCAATGAAT
Source organism: Mobula hypostoma (assembly GCF_963921235.1). Classification (NCBI taxonomy): domain Eukaryota; kingdom Metazoa; phylum Chordata; class Chondrichthyes; order Myliobatiformes; family Myliobatidae; genus Mobula; species Mobula hypostoma. Next base: position 686,561 of record NC_086114.1, on the reverse strand, counting down.
GCAGAGCTGTAGTCAATGTAGAGCAACCCAATGTATGCATCTTCACTATCCAGATGTTCCATGGTTGAGTGAAGAGCCAATGAATGGCATCTGCTGTTGACCAGTTGTGACAGCAGGCAAATTGGAGCAGATCCAAGTCACTCCTCAGGCAGGAGTAGATATGTTTCATTATCAACCTCTCAAAGCACTTTATCACAGTGGATGCAAGTGCTACTGGACAATAAGCATTGAGGCAGGTTATCACATTCTTCATGGGCACTGAATTGACTTTATTACTTATATCCTTCATATATACATGAGGTGTAAAAATCTTTATGTTACGTCTCCTTTCAAATGTGCAATGTGCAATTATAGTAATTTATAATAAATATTATGTGCAACAGGATAGTCAATATAACAAGTTGTGTCAGCATGAATTAAAGAGTCTGATGGCCTGGTGGAAGAAGCTGTCCAAGAGCCTATTGGTCCTGGCTTTTATGCTGCGGTACCGTTTCCCAGATGGTAGGAGCTAGAACAATTTGTAGTTGGGGTGACTCAGGTCTCCAATGATCCTTCGGGCCCTTTTTACACACCTGTCTTTGTAAGTGTCCTGAATAGGGGGAAGTTCACATCTACAGATGTTGCTGGGCTGTACACACCATTCTCTGCAGAGTCCTGTGATTGAGAGAAGTACAGTTCCCATACTAGGCAGAAATGCAGCCAGTCAGGATGCTCTCAATCGTGCCCCTATAGAAAGTTCTTAGAATTTGGGGGGCCATGCCAAACTTCTTCAGCCGTCTGAGGTGCAAGAGGCACTGCTGTGCCTCTTTCATCACACAGTCGGTATGTACAGGCCACGTGAGAACCTCGGTGATGTTTATGCCAAGGAACTTAAAGCTGTTCACCCTCTTAACCCCAGATCCATTGGTGTCTATAGGGTTTAGCCTGTCTCCATTCCTCCTTTAGTCCACAATCAGCTCCTTTATTTTTGCAATGTTGAAGGAGAGGTTGTTTTCTTGACACCACTGTGTCAGGGTGATGACTTCCTCTCTGAAGGCTGCCTCATTATTATTTGAGATTAAGCCAATCAGTGTGGTGTCATCAGCAAATTTAAATAGCAGATTGGAGCTGTGTGCGGCAACAGAGTCATGCATATACAGAGAGTAAAGGACGGGGCTTAGTACACAGCCCTGAGGGGCACCTGTGTTGAGGATCAGAGGGGCAGAGGTGAGGGAGCCCACTCTTACCACCTGCTGATGATCGACAGGAAGTCCAGGATCCAGCTACACAAGGCAGGGTGAAGGCCGAGGTCTCTGAGCTTCTTGTTGAGCCTGGAGGGAATTATGGTGTTGATTGCTGAACTGTAGTCCAAGAACAGCATTCTCACATCAGCATCCCTCTTCTCCAGATGTGTAAGGACAGTGTGTAGAGCTGTGGCTATTGCATCGTCTTTCGATCAGTTGTGTCGGTAGGTGAATTGTAGGGGGTCCAGTGTGGGTGGTAGCAAGTTACAGATGTAGTCCTTGACCAGCCTCTCAAAGCATTTGCTTATTATTGAGGTGAGTGCGACAGGACATCAGTCATTCAGACATGTTACCTTGGTCTTTTTAGGTACAGGGACAATGGTGGATGTTTTGAAGCTGGAGGGCACTCTACACTGGGAGAGGGAGAGATTAAAAATGTCTGTAAACACACCTGCCAGTTGTGCCACGCACATCCTGAGTACTCCTGGGATGCCGGATGCTGGTATAACTGAAGCCTGCTTGAAGCAGGTGGGTACCTCAAACTGAAGTGAGAACTTAAATATATCAGTGAACAATCCAGTTAGTTGATTAGCACAGGTCTTCAGTACTCAGACACACCATGGCGATGATGTGGTATTTTTTTAGCCAGATACTTTCCAAGGTTTCATCTCTCTTGAAGGATGCTCGTACATCGGCCTCAGAGACTGAAATCACAAGGTTCTTGGGGGATGTGGGGGCTTTGTGATAGTGCCTCCATGTTTTGTTGGACAAATTGAGCATAAGAGGTATTGAGCTCATCTGGGAGCAAAACCTTGTTGCCACCTACGTTGTTTGGTTTTAATTCATAGGAGCCCTGCCATAACTGTCAATTCAAGTTTGTGATTTAAGTTTGGTTCGGAATTCAACCTTTGCATGTGAGATGGATTTCCAGAGGTTGGACCTGGACCTCTTGTATTTTACTTGGACGTCAGACTAAGTAAAGGCTCTTGATTCACTGAGGGTTTCTGGTTTTAAAGCAATCTCTCTTTAAAACTGAGATGAGGTAGTATGTTTTACAGCAAGAGGACAGTGAATCTATGGAACTAGGTGCTAGAAACAGCTGTGGAGGCCAAATCATTGGGTGTATTTGAGGCTGAGATTGACAGCTTCTTGATTGGTAAGCGGTTAAGGTT